>NC_136914.1:98868941-99468941 GCF_949752795.1 Hyperoodon ampullatus
GAACATAAGTAGAGGTTATAGGAAGATAGCTAATATCCTGCAACTTTATTCAGATGTGAGGAGAGCTTATTGTATATCTTGTGAGTTATTATTTGTTCTTCTGAATTTGCCTAATATTGTAAACTGAATAATGGCCCCCAAAATGGCCATATTTCAATCTCCAGAACCTGTGAGTATTTTATGTTATATAACAGAAAGGAACTTTGCAGATGTGGAAAAATTAAGGATCATGAAATGGGGATCTTATCTTGGATTATAGAGGTGAGAACAATGGATTCACAAAGAATATCAAAGCATGATATTGTTTAACTTTTGAGATTTATGTAGAATAGAGCTTGTCTTAGCCATTAAAGTTAAATGAATATCCCTCCTAAAACTGTTTTAAAATCAGAAGCAAGCAAGAGAAAAAAAGACAAGGAATGATAAAATTGTCACCTCTTCCCTGCTTTCACCTTATGATTCTGTTATTAAAAGCCAGTGGAATAAGGATAAACTTGCACCTGTGAATCTTTCAACAGCAAATCTAAAATGAACTAATTAGAATTTGGAGTAGGGCCCATGACTTATTCATCTTTATATCCCTTCCATAATCCGGTGCACATAATAGAAGGTCGAGAGTATCTTGTTAAATGAATAAATTAAAACTGACTCAAGTATATTCATGGTGAAATGTATTTACTACCAATTACATTACACTCAGATTACAGGTAAAAAGGTGACTTTGCCTACAAAGAAAAATGGACAAAGGCTGTATCCCTCTTTTCTAAGCAATAAGTCTGTGGCTAATGTAACCTTGAAGTTTCATACCTGATTTATTCATCTTCTTAGATTTGCTCTTAGCTCTGTATGTCTCTGACCCTTCCCTCCACAACTGGGCCCAGATGAAGCACTGTGTTTTGAGACATCTCAGGGCTCAAAAAGAGTACAACTTGAAGGGATTGTGTAAGAATTCATGTATCTTGAGATTATATTTGACCAATGAGAGACAGGAGATGGTACATACTTAAATTCCTTGCCCTTCCTATTTGGAGATGTCCCAGGTGAATAAGCATTCAGTCTAGTGATTTTAGTGAAGTTTTGGAGCTGCTGTAATGCACCACTTTGTATTTTTCCCCCTCCCCAGGTTTACTCTCTTTTTTCTCTTACTCTAGTTTTCCTGGGATTCTATCCTCATAGTAGAGTTGGCAATTGACTTTTGCCTCAGGCTGTTTTCTAGGTATCTTTGACTAAGATGGTTTTCATCCTTAGGGGCCAGGGCATGGGAAATCACAACTCAGTTCTGCAAAATCAATGGAAATTGCAAACTAGAAACCTCTCTCACAAAATAAATTGGCATGAAACAATATACATTAACTTTCCACCTGAACCTAAAGATCAGATATATTGGGACCTGAAACTTACACAGACCTGGAAGACCTCCGATTCAGAAATGAAGTTTTATCTAAGAGATAAAACTTAGACTTCACAAATTATAGGATAATTTGTTCCCAAGTATTTAAGCCACATATAGTGATTTCGAACTTAACTTTGAAGAACAGGAGTAATGAAATAATAAGTGGGTTTTTTTCCCTACAAAATTAGGGGATCTTTTTCTTAGACAATACATGCCTGAGGAAAATTCCTAATTTTCCTTCAGAGTCTATAACAAAATTTTACTTCAATCATGTTCTCTTCTGAGTTCAGCTCAGGCTGTTATCCACTTGAATTTGAGAACTTCATGAAACTTGATGCATAGAATTTTTAATCTGATGAGAATATTCTGGACATTGTTCCTAACTGTATTGTGACACTTTTTGAGTTAGAAAAGAGATACCTAATAAGCAAAAAAAGCAAGTATTCCTAAACCTAAAGTCACCTTATAATTACAAGATAGATAATAGGTCAAGAAGACTGGGCATAAATGAATGCTATCCCAGTAAAATTATTTGTTCAGGGTAAACTGGTATGATTGCCCCACCCCTTCAAGGCCAGCTTACACAGTTGTATAGGAACCTGTGTAAGAAGGGCCACCCTCTTGGTTCAGTGCACATCTGTTTCCCTCTTGAAATCCTTAATGCTTTTGGTAAAAGGGGCCCTGCATTTTCACTTTCAGTTTGGCCCCACAAATTATGTAGGCATCCTGTACAACTTACAAACTTGATGATAGATTCAGCTCCATTTTTTAGCATGTATTTAATTCTTAGAGTTTAGAGGGCAAGGCTTATAGGTAAGTAAATAATTCTAATAGTCCTGAGATTTATATAAAAATAATCTTAAACCTATCTCCATTCTGAATTTTGACTTGTTCCTGGCCTGGGTTCCCCAGGAGCAGGTCACTGCCTAGAAGCTCAGGGACTGGATACCCTGCCTCTTGGTATTTGGCTCCTGTCTTTTTTATGTCCCCAGGAGACTCATCATTTGTATTACCTTTTGCCCCCAAATGTCTGGATCATGAACTCTTCTCTATTTAGGATTTTTATATAAAAGAAACAGAGGTCCTTCACATTGCCTCAAGACCAAAGGAAGATTAATTTTAAGGTACATAAGGTTTCAATCTATACATTCTAGGGATGACCTAGTTTCTCTGAGTCTCTTACTCTTTTGAAAGCCACATAGTCTCCCTTCTTGTATCTCTGGATATGTGAAAATGAGTGTTCTCTTATTATGAATTCCTTATGGGATCTCATGGTTATTCTGCTTATCTCTTTTCAGTTATAGCATACCCTGAAAGCTGTATTATTAATTTGGTATACCTTAATTTAGATATCAAAGAGGGAACTTGTCTGGCCTATCCTTCTAAGGCAGGCCATGTCAAATTAACTTTCCATTCAGTGGGTTGTCAGCCCATGAGTCCAGGACATGTCCCAGGTAGCATCAGGGCTAATTAGTCAGTCCCAGGAAAAAAATCATGTAGTATACAACATGACTGCCTACTAAGAGCTATGATTTCTATCAGAACTGGCACATGGTAGCAAATGTACTTGAGACAAAAGTTAAAAATTCTGACCCAGAATATGATTCCCAAAGTCTCCATGGTAGTAGATAGAATGCTAGTCTGTTGCTTAACAGGATCTTCCTTTGTGCCAATTATGAGATGTGCAAATTTCTTGCTCTACTTTTCAACAGTCACTATAATTTTTCATGCTGAGCACCCATTGCTTGAATTCCCATCAGCTATTTACTTCATGGATATCTTTGAAACAGCCATATTCTCTTTCTGGGCTAATCTTTTTCTAAATATTGTCTGGACATGTTCTGACCCTCTCTTCTGCTGATCCAGTCCCACATATGATGAATTTCTTTTTAGGTTATTAAAAAGGTTCATCTACAATTTTTTTTTTTTTTTTTTTTTTTTTAATTTTTTTTTTTTTTTTTTTGCAGTATGCGGGCCTCTCACTGTCGTGGCCTCTCCCGTTGCGGAGCACAGGCTCCGGACGCGCAGGCTCAGCGACCATGGCTCACGGGCCCAGCCGCTCCGCGGCATGTGGGATCCTCCTGGACCGGGGCACGAACCTGCGTCCCCTGCATCGGCAGGCGGACTCTCAACCACTGCGCCACCAGGGAAGCCCATCTACAATTTTAAAAAAAAGTCTTTCAGAAGTACTTTCTCCAGGCAGTATAAAATGATTTGAGAATAAAATAACTATGTTTTGCATTGACTTTTGGTTATTTCATTTACATCCAAAACATCCCAGCAAGTTAGCTAAGAAAGGGCAAATTAAGGTTTTTCTTTTATTTTTTAAAAATATTTTAACTATTTTATTTTTCTAACAATTTTAATGAAATGTTGTATTTTGAGTTTTGGCCTTATAATTCCCTACTGTTTGCCCTATATAATGAGGTATCAAATTGAAGTTCAAGGCACAAAAAATTTCTATCATTGTGTAATTTTGTGGTCTTAGGATATAACTTAATGTCTACTATTTGTAGGTTATGTGTCTTCTATCTTTTTCTGTTATTTAGACACAAGCTTAGTTTATAAATAATCTTAGTTTGACATCATTTACCCACAAGAGAATGCAAAAAAGTATCTGGTTTAGATATCATTAATAAGTAAAAATTATTTTTTCAGTTTTCTGGTACTGTGAGAATATTTTCTGAGAAAAATAAATTAAAGTAAATCACTATTAATTAAAATAGTATGTACCCTAAAATATGTGTGTATACTTTTTGAATATGAAAGTCAAGAAGTATATGTACAAAGATTTTATAAAGGAAAAGAGCACATTTTTACAGAAAATATGATTAAACATACTGTTCTTGCATAATATTTGAAAATTATCTTATTAAGACAAAAATAACTTTACAGTAGCAAATTATTTCAGAAGCAAGAGACAGAGAAACAAACTAGCTGAAAAAGAAAAAAAAAACTTTCAAGGAACATAAAAGTAATAAGCCAGTTTTCTGTGTCTAAATGCTGTTTTGTGTTTTTTTTTTTTTTTATGTGTTTTGCCTCTTTTTAAGAAAAAAGCATCTTGGCTCCTTTCCTCAATTTCTAGCATTTGGTCATTTAGATAAAGGCACAGATGCTCACTTGCTTAAGTAATTTTATTCAAATGATTTTTATTTCCTAAAAATGATCACTGTTGGAGATTGCCTATGGTTTAGAGTATACAGCACAAGGCATTTAAATGATAAGGTAGTAGCTTCCAACTTGAATCTTGCCTGAAGAGAATAACGGCAATGTTTAGCTTCATTACCTTTTAGGTTTAATGTATAATATTTATTAGTGTTGCTACTTTCTCAATGTCCATAACAATTCGTCTGTCCCATTTGGTAGCTGTTTGTGGTAAAATGCTCCTGCATACCTGTAATTTGATAAGATTTCTACCATTTATCATCCACAGTAGTGAAAGAAGGTCTTTGTATACTCTCCTGAAATTTCACTCTGTCATATCATAGGATGGATATATGTGTTGCAATGTGTGTGTGTATATACATACAAATAGATGCATATATATATAATGTATACATATGCACACTGTTCTTTTCTATTGACTTTGAGAAGTTTTTAAAAAATAGCAAGACATTATTCTTTTATATATAGGAGTTAATTCAGTATAATCAGAAAACAGTATTAGGCAATATCAAAATCACTGAATGAAACACTGAAATTATTTTAAGATTACATTTGCAAAGCAGAGTAGTGTATTGACAATCACACAGCACTAGGAGTAAGAACTGGGTTCTAGTCTCTATTCAATTATTTATAGCCTCTCAGACTTGATAAAGTCACTAAATTTATCCAAACCTCAGTTTCCTTACCTATGAAATGGGATAAGAAAATATTTTCAGAGTTAAAATATTTTGTCTGCTATGTGTCTATAGCAGGGTGCTCAGAATCTTGAAGAAGCTCAATAAATATTTGTTTATCAGACAGAATAAAGCAAGTGATTGTATCAGATGATTTTTTTAAGGGCTATTCTGGCTCAAAGAACAGTAAATTATTTATGATGTCATTTTTCTATTTTTGAAAGAAAGTGGCAGAGAAGTGTAAACATATATAACAAAAGGAAGACACTTTTACAAGTATTAGTCTTTTGTGTCTAATGGCTTAGCCATCTTCTAAGGACTGAGGCTTCTGGATTCATTTTGAAGTAGTTTGTAGTAAATAGAGATATTTCTTTTTGGATATCTAAGTCCACCAATTGTGAACTGTGGACATTTGAATAAAGTGAACCTGTGGTAAAACACCTTGAGAAAAATATATCATAAATGATCTGCAGAGTGAATGCTGCATTCTAATAATATCACATATGCTTTTTTTTTTTTTTTTTTACTACACAAACTGAAGCTCCCTCTAATGGGTCTGAAGAGCTGAAATTCTACTATCACTCTCTTTGCTTTTGGCCTTCTTAGATTTCCTCATAATGTGGAAACGTATGAAGGACTGAAAAGAAGCCAGTCCTGCGGATTTAAACGGGGATCCTCTAAAGTCTGTTCAGTGGGCTCTACTGGTCTTCTCAAGGCTGCTGATGCTCAGAGGAGTTTACCTGAGGGGTTGTACAGATCTGCTGAGTCTCTTTATATATCTGATTCCTCGGTTAAGCTCTTCCCACAGTGTCCCTCTCTTATTCACATTTCTGTGAATTCACATTTCTTTTAGCTCATTTTAATCCCGTGTACATGTCTACAAGATGCTGGTGGTCCTAGGGATACTGTCCATGTGTTTTCTGCATTAGTCTTTTACCCAAAAACATTTTTACCTTTCCAGCAAGGAGACTGACCTCTAAACTTGGAACAGCATTACTTCTCTTTTACCTTCCCAAATATATCCAAGGTAACTTTCTTGCTATTTGCTTGTGGTAATGGTAAAACATTCAAACAGTAACAACAGAAGTTAAATCTTCAGTAGGGCATCTTGCTATAAATATTTTCAAAATTGACAGAATAAATACAAACTTACTGATATAAATATATTTATATGAAACAGGAAATAAATGAGTGTTTAAAGAATATTTTGGAGGTATGTCTATTATACAGCTTGAAAACACTTCCCTCTCTAAATTTCAGGATATTTATATTATAGTACTTGTTTAGTGTATTCTTCTTTCATAAATTAAAAAGATCTTGAGGACAGGGACCATATTTGCTCAGATAAGTGCTATATATTCAGTAGCTTTCTAGCACAAAATAGATTCCCATACACATACTACATTTAACGGAAAAATAAAGATTGATCCACTTAGAGTTTAATTCAAGCTTCCTTTTTATGTACCACCTTTACTAAAATTATGTGTTTTTTCTGTCTATGGAAACACTCTATCAAACAAAGCTTTCCAAATTGTATCTAGAATTTATTATTTTTCACCTAAAACGGATCCCCATTTCTTCTACTTCTTAGCAATCTGTCCAAAATATGTTTCCTCTGTAATCTTCAATGCAGTCAACTCTCTTACTATGGTGAGTCGGTCAGCACTGAAGATTATTCTTGGCCTCTACTTCTATTTATGTACACATGCATACATGCACACATCAGAAATAAGTTCTTGAGTTTCCTCCTTTATGTAAGATGTAAGAAAGATTGCTTAACTTAAAACACATTAAGAAGCAGCATTCACTTAAAGCATTAACTATGCTTTAGATATGTATGCATTTTTTCTCACTGTATATTCACAAGGTCCTATGTAATTATACTGTTATTAACCACATTTTACAGATGAGAACACAGAGGCTTAATGTGATTAAGTTATGAGCAAATTCTCAGAGCTATTGGCAGTTCAATATTTTTTCAGAAATATTTCTGATTCTAGAATCTATATTCACAACCTGTACACCACTCTGCAGTTGGTCCTATGCTCCTTCTATTTTTATTAGATTTCATCTTTCAAAAGGAAAATCAAAAGTTTCTGTTTTTGCTTTAACTGAAGAAAAATTTTTCTTCACTTTTATTTTTTAGAATACCATCTATATCAAGCAAAGCAACATAATTACCTGTTGGGTGAGTACATCTTCTTTCTTATTAGCCTGAAAGTATAAGCTAGTAAGAGTATTTGACTTGTCAAGTCATCTTTCCAAGGACAAAATGAGTAAGAGGAGATTACAGATCTACTACCATTTCTGCAATTAATCTTTAACTTTGGACATGGACTAAGCCTTTGAAATTATTTAATTCACAGATTCCATATGTCTAAATATCCAAAATGAAGATACTATGTTAGATTATCTCCCAGTATCTTTTCACCCAAATATGTGTGTTTTAACATGTTTTCATGAATGATTTCACACAAACTACTTGTTTAGTTAAGAACCAGCAGCCTCACCAAACTGATTCAAATTATTTTTGGCCAAATATTTATTTACTATAGTGACAATACAGGCTAGGAATCAGATACTTGATTTGATTGTGTATTTTCTTTGATGTATAATGCTTCTTTTTATTGAGTTCCAACCTTGTGATTGTACCTACTTTATTGAGGAGACAACTATGTACATTAAAAATTCTAAAATAATTTATGTGTAATCGGTTCATGATATGCTTAAATATTAAGATTCAAGATTTGCACAACAGCATAGAGCTAAGGAATAACTAATGTTTATTAGCAGCTTTTTTTATTAGAAAAATAGTGTTTAGAAATAGGTTTTTGAAAGTTCAGGAATTCAGGGTATTTTTCAATTATTTTTTCACCATGATATTATGAATTTTAGTATAAGAACATATACTAAAACATACTATTTGCTTGAAATTATACTTATACAGAGGAAACCATTGCATATTGTCAATGCAAATAATCAACAAGCAATCTATAATAGGACTAGAAAAGAGTTGTATTCAAACCAAACTGAGAACTATAGCCCAGGAGACATGGAATCAAGAAGCATTTGAATTGTGTTCTATCCAGTTGCAAAATGGGGGAGGCAAAAACTACAAAGTTATATAATTTGTTGGTCAAGAATTAAGACTGGAGCTGGCAAGAATTTAAGGATGTTTGCTAAGCAAGGATTGGTTGGAGTCCAAAACTGTTGCATAATTTCAACGGGAGACCTTGAGACCATAGGTTACAGCTGGCAGCTTCTAGCAGATACTGTTTTGAAAATCGGTTGGTAGAGTCCTTGATTGATACAGTTTAGAAAATTCAAATTCTCAGTGATGCAGATATGTGTCTGAAACCATATCCTAAATGGCCACCGGGCTCCATTTTGGATGCATGAACCACAGTTTTACAACTTGGCAGAACAAAGAAGAAATATCAAACATGACAGGAGTACGTTCCTTTAAGGTTTAAGGTTTCAAAAGAGATAGATTAGCACATACACAGTGAGTCAGCATGACCTTAGTGTCTGGGAAGAGAACCTCATCTTCGAAGGAGTACTACCACTGACATCATAGGAAAGGGGGGCATTTATCCCTATCTTCAATGTGGACATTCCACAAAATCTGGTAAAAAAATATATATTTTTTTTAATGGTTAGAGAATATGTGCAATACCTGTTTGACAGGTCAAAAGACCAGCTATTCTAGTTAGCATGAAATTCAAGCCAAAGCAGATACAAGCCAGAATTACTTCCCTGTACCTCAATATGTGAAAATTTCTTCCATAAATATTTTAGAATGTTTGTATTATAGAATGATAAATAAATGGTATAATAGAAGAATGAAAACAAATGGTTTGTATAAGACTATTATGAGAAAACATGTTTGCATGTGTGCATGGGCATACATTTTGTTTTACATTTTACTGTGTTTAAGCTAGAAGCAGTTGATGTGAATGTAGAGTGTATATAAAGGTTCTGATCAAACAAATAAGCCTGAATCCCACCTATTTTAGACATGCTTTTAAATTAATTTGACCCATTTTTATTTATGTTTCTGTGGTAGGCTTTGGAAAAGTAAGATGTGAACAAAGTTGTTCCCAGCCAAATAGATTTATTTGGCACTTACAGTATATAGTGTCTCCACTAAATCCTTGCATGCATTTTCTCAACTAAACCAATCAATGAGGAGATTACAATTATTAATCACAATTTTATGGATAATAAAACCAGAGCACATATCCAAAATATAGAAGAACTCTTAAAATTCAAAAAAAAGTGGGAAAAAAACTTAAGATGGGCAAAAGACTTGAATTTATAAATCACCATGAACATATAAAAATAAATAAATAAACATATTAAAATACTCAGCATCATTTATGATTAGGGAAATGCAAATTAAAGCACAATGAGATACTACTACATGCATATTAGAATGGCTAAAATCCAAATCAGAACAACAACAACAACAACAAAAAACTAAAAATACCAATTGCCAGTGAGATTGTGGAACAACAGAAACTCTCACTAATAGTGGGAATTAAACCTGGTACATCCACTTTAGTAAAAAATATATTTATAAAGCTAAACATAATCGTACCATAGATTAAGCAATTACACTCCTAGGTAGTACCAAACTTACTTAAAAATTGATAGCCACAGAAAAACCTGCACATGAGTAGCTATAGCAATTTTATTCAAAAGCATCAAAAACTGGAAGGAACCAAGATATCCTTCAAGGTGAATGGATAAACAAACTGTGTTGCATCCATACAATTAAATAATATTTAGTGATAAAAACAAATGAGCTATAAAACTGCACCAAAACCTGGATGTAATTTAAATGTATATTGCCAAATGAAAGAAGCCAGTCTGAAAAGGCAACATGCTATTTA
Source organism: Hyperoodon ampullatus (assembly GCF_949752795.1). Lineage (NCBI taxonomy): Eukaryota > Metazoa > Chordata > Mammalia > Artiodactyla > Ziphiidae > Hyperoodon > Hyperoodon ampullatus. Next base: position 98,879,069 of record NC_136914.1, read on the forward strand.
TATAAAATTTTGCAAAAGGCATAGCTATATAAATAGTAAAAATATCAGTGGCTGAGGAGAATGAGGAAAGGGGGTTGAACAAGTGAAGAAAAGGGATTTTTGAGAACAATAAAACTATTCTGTATAATAATTTAGTGGTGGATACATGACACTCCATATTTGTCAAAACTCGGAAATTTACAGCACAAAGAATAAATCTTAATGTATACATTTTTTTAATTAGAAGGACAGATGACTTTACTAGTGAATTCTACCAAATATTTAATGAAGAATTATCTTAATCCTTTTTACACTCTTCTAAGAAATAGAAGAGAATAGAACACATCCTAACCCATTTCAAAAGTCAGTATTACCATAATACCTAAATTAGATAAAGACATTACAATTAGAGAAACTAGAGACAAGTATCCCCTATTAATGTAAAAGTAAAAATTCCCAACAGATCAATACAAATCAGCAAAATAAATCCTGCAGCATATGAAAAGGTTTATACACCTTGACTAAAATTTACCCAGGGAATGTAAGGCTGATTCAGTATAAGAAAATGAATCACTGAAATACAACATATTAGTAGAATCAAGAGAAAAAAAAACATGTTTATCTCAATAGATACAGATACAAAATTTTGACAAAATCCATACCCTTTAATGATAAAAACACTAAAAAAAAAAAAAGAAAAAAAGAAAAAAGAAACTGGAATGGAATTTTCCTCAAAGCTAAGTCATACTTACTGGTGAAACAATGAAAGCTTTCCCCTGAAGATCAGAAACAAGACAAGGCTGAGTACTCTTCGCAACTCTTTTCAACAATGTACTATAGGTTTTAACAAGGACAGTTAGGCAAGGAAAAGAAATAAAAGGTACCTGGATTGTAAAGGAAGAAGTAAAATTATGCCTTTTGCAGGTGGCATGGTCTTATATATAGGAACTTCCCCAAATTCACAAAAATCTATTAGAACTAACAAACAAGTTCAGCAAAATTGCAGGACACAAGCTCAATAATAAAATGCTACATTTTGATACACTAGCAATAAACAATCTGAAAATGAAATTATGAAAATTCCACTTGCATTAGCATTAAAAAGAATAAAATACTTAGGAATAAATTTAACACAGGTGCAATACTTATATAGTGAAAACTAAAACAAAATATTGTTAAAATAAATACCAACAAAATAAATTTTTAAAAATCCCTTGATTATGGATTGGAAGGCACAAGGTAATTAAGACAGCAATACTCCAAATATTGATCTATAGATTTAATGCAATCCTAATCAGAATTCCAACTACCCCCTTTTTTCTTTCCCCAGAAATAGAAAAGCTGATCCTGAAAATTCAAGGAACCCAGGTTCACAAAAATAACTTTTGCAGAACAAAGTTGGAGGACTCATACTTTTCAATTTAAAAACTTAACAACAAACTAGAGTAATCAAGATAGCATCGTACCAGCATAAGGAGAGACAAAAAAAATCAATGAAATAGAATTGAGATTCCAGAGATAAACTTGTGGTCAGTTGATTTCAACAAATGTGCCAAAAGCATTCAATGAAGATAGTATAGTCTTTTCAATATATGTTTCTAGGACATCTGGATATCAGCATGCAATACAATGAATTTGGATCCCCACCTCACACTATATACAAACATTAACTTACAAAAAACCTACAAACATTGATAAAACTATAAAACTCTCAGGAGAAAATATACCTGTCAATCTTGGTGATCTTAATTCGTTGATGGTTTCTTAGATATGACATCAAAAGCATAAGGAACAACATAAAAATAGATAAATTGGACTTAATTGAAATTAAAAGCTTTTGTGCATCAAAGTGCATTATTAAGAAAGTCAAAAGACAAATCTATATCTGATAAGGGCCTAGTTGCCAGAATATATAGACACCTCTTACATCTCAAAATGAAAAGACAAATAACGCACTTAAAAATAGGCAAAATATTTAGAAAGGTATTTCTACAAAAAAGATATACAAATGGTCAGTAAACGTTTAACCATTAGCAAAATGCAAATCAAAATTACAGTGAGATACCCTTTTGTACCCATTAGGATGGCTATAGTCAAATAAATGGAAAATGACAAATGTGGATGAGCATGTAGGAAAATTGAAACTCTCACCTATAGCTGATAGAAATGTAAAATGGTGCAGCTTCCATAGAAAACAATTTGGCAATTCCTCAGAAAGTTAAACATAGAGTTGTCCTATGACCCAGAAATTCTACTCTAAGGTATATACCCAGAGAATTCAAAATATGCCCATATAAAAACTTGTACACAGATATTTACAGCAGCATGATTTATAATAGCTCAAAAATAGAAAGAATGCAAATGCTCATCAACTGATGAATAATAAGTAACTCATGGTATCAGTATAATGGAATAAATGTACTTAACGAAATAAAAAGCAATGAAGTACTAATACATCATAATATGGATGAACCTAGAAAACATTATCCTAAGTGAAAAAAGCTAGTCACAAAAGTCCACATATTGAATAATTCAATTTATATAAAATATCCAGAATAGACAAAGTCCATTGAGACAGAAAGTAGATTAGTGGTGGCCTGGGGATAGGCATAGGGCAGAATGGAGAGTGTCTGCTATTGATACAGATCTGGGTTTTTTTTTGTAGTGTTAATAAAATATTCTGGAATTAGATAAAGGTGATGGTTTCACAATCTGTAATATATACTAAAATTTTTTATGATTTGTGAATTATATCTCAGTTAAAAGAATTTGTCATTTTTATATCAACTCCTGATAAAGAGTGTCATTAACATGCTTTCCATGGTTAAAATAAAATTTGATCTCACCAAATTAGAAGTATTTTCCAGAACAACATAATGTTTCCAGATTACAAACTTATGCTGATCTAAAAATGTATATATGAAAGATTTATTACACTGCAGTGTGACTTAATGGTACACATACTTAGTACTTTGGGTTTGAGTGATCCTGAAGAATGGTGTATCTCTTCACTTTGATTGAATATGAATGACTTTTTAATGTTCACATTTATTTTTTGAAAAAGTTAAAGAAGTTTATAAATTTGGGAAGAATGCATTGTACTTTCTCTACCCTGTGCACCGTGTTTGTTGAATGTGCTCAATAAATGATCACAACAGCAGTATCATAAAATAATATATAATAGAAGTGTCTTACACATTTTCTAGCACAAAAGTTACTGTATATAATGAGAAATAGATATAATGCTCAGTCCAAAAACTTCGGTATTTAATTAACTATAATTATTATTTAATTATAATTAATTAAATTTTTACTTGATTTTCAATTACAATTTAATTCCCATACTTCTCCAAGTGTGGTGTCATTTTTATCATAGTCCATTCTCTGTGTTCCCTTGCATAGATTCTCGTTTCTCTGAGAGTTCAATTCAAGTTCAGGAAGGTTTACATCATGCTGAGGAGTTAGGTATGAATATCTGGTTCTTAATGCCACCCAGCTGTTACTAGAATGTAATTTCTGCAAAGGCAGAGATTTTGAGTGCTTTGATCACTGCTGCTATGCCTCACAATCTGTAAAAATGTTTGGCACATAATAGAGGTTCAATAGATAATTGTACAGTTGATAATGTGTATGCTAACATCTCCTGAGATGACTATTGTTCTTACTGGTTCTCCATTATTTGTGTACAAATTACTATTTTCAAGGTATCTGCAGGCAAAATTTTGGGATAATCTCTGAATCTTTTTAGGTCTTATATGGCAACAGACATTACACATTCTTTTCTGATGTCTGCATTCCTACCATCTCCCAAGAGCTCTTCACAGGAAATGAGAAACAGGTCTCTTTTATGCTTGAATATCAAAAGTTTACCTGGGATTTGGCCAAAGAAAAGAGCACAGAGTCCCTTTCTCTAACATTCAATACCACTTGCTTCATTCTATGCTGTTTCTGCTCACGGAATCCTATTCTCCACTAGGTTATGTGGAAAGAGAGTGTGAGGAGGGAGCTCCTTGTCAGGAATAACAGCACCTTGGCTCTTAATTTTTTTTAAAAAAAATTATATACTCTTTATCCTTTTTTGGGTACAGGCTTTTACAAATTAAAGTTTCAACAGTAACTCATCTTTTAGCTGCTTTTTCCTCTCATATTCTTTTCTTGAGGTAATGAGTAAGAATGCCTGACGGTTTAAATGTGGGAAAGGCAAAGAAGGCAATACTGTAAGTGTGAAATATTAAATAAGTAAAATTTAATAAATATAAGTAAATAATTATATTTTTGTATAAGGTAAGGTATATAGGTATGTCGCAGCTTGAGCCAGAAGCAAAAAGTTAATGTAATAATCTAAAACATTGTATAAAATCACCTATCTAAATTATGAAATCCTAAATTATTTCAGTTGTTTTGCAAGATTATTAAAGAAAAACTAATTGGAAAATATAATAAAAAGAAGATGATTGAGGTACATTTTATCATGGAAATATCTACTCCTTGTTCAGGAATTAACTCCCTGTTAATTGAAGTTGGGGGAGAGGTGTACAAAATAAGGTTAAGATGTAGATTCCCTGGTGCCTTTCAACTAATAGAAAGCCAGAAAGAATGTTTTTTATAGAGGGCCCTGTATTCCATTATAAGGAGCTTGAACTGTGTCCTACATCAGGTTGTAAATAAAAATCATCTTGTTTAGTCAAAATCGACTTCCTTTTCATTAAATCTACCAACAAAGACCATATTCTGCTTTCTATTTATCCTTGTTACTCCACTGCAATATCAATCCTTTCCTATTTTCAAACAATTTAAAATTACCATAAAAATAGCCCTCTCCTACACTTTAGAAGGATTATTATCTCGATAGTCGGATCACTTATACCTGCTTATTCAAGAATGAACACTACTAAGTTAATATATAACCCTAAACTCTATTTTATTATATATTTTTGTCTTTCAATGTTGTGTTCAGTAGATTGCACTTTAAACAGATAAATAACTCAGGGTTGTGATTTTTGGCACCTTATTCATCAATGAGGATGATACTGTAACACATTTGGAAAATTTCCTATTTCTTTAATCATACTCCATATTTGGCTGTACATTGAATCCCATGTGAAATTGGTTTTATTTGTGAATAAAGTTATTAGCCTACAACATACAGGGCAAGATAAGTTTGACATCTCAAAAGATGACTGACTAAAGCAAAGAATTAATTGAATGGCTAAAACGATATTTTAACTGATTAGCTAAAAAAACAATTATATATATATATATATATATCATGAATATATATTATAAAAATACTGCTAGGTCCATAAAGCTTATTTATCTCAGTGTTATTTCTCTCTTAAATTTTAAAAAGAATATATATTCAGCCTGATAGAAATTGATGCAAGATTCAGTACAAATTAGGCATAAAAGCAGTTTAAGCAGTTCAGTTAGAATGGCAAGTATCTCATTTACTGAAATTTAAATAGTATAGTCCCCTCTTCATTTATTTATTGACTATTGTACTTGTATATCCCTAGATTTATAGAGATAGTCTACTCTTTGAAAAAGCACAAGGACTCTGAAACTTTAATTGGTATAATTTCATATATTTTCTGTTAAAAATATATACATATATCAATAGATTTTAATTCATCCTCAGATCAACTAATATCTTTGCACATTATATATTCCAGGTTGGTGTATTAACAGTAAACTCCTGGAAGTAAGAGTAAGACAAGCTCAATCGCTTCTGAAAGTACATTGTAATGTCCCCAAATCTCAGTAAGAATATCACTAGAATGTCAAAACTGGGAGTAGGCATCAGTTTTTTTCTAAGCAAATATTTTGAAAATAAGCCCTAGGGGAAAGAGCATTTGAATGTCACTTTAGAACAGGTGGACAAGACAACAGGGAAGTTCCATCAGACAGGAGCCAGTGCAGAGGCAATAATGGACAGGGCTGCTATTACTGTATATAGTGCCTATCAATTAACTCCTTAAAGAAATAAAATCGCAGTACTAATATATACCACAGACTTCTTTGAAAAGAAGTGGTTCCAGCATATGAGAGGCAGTGTTTAATTATCAGGAAATTAAAAAGTAAAATTTTACTAGACTTTTATCTTAAAGTTGAAACTCTTTGAAATCAGACTACTATTTTAATAACTTCTTTTCTCACCATTTTTTCACACTCCTTAAAGAGGTTTAAGAAAACGTAAGAAGCGTGATGGTAGTATCACTCTTCATAATGTCATTCCTCAATTCTAGCCATCTTTTAAATTACTAACTTTTCTAATCTAATTATATAAATGGTAATTACCTATAAAATAGCAATTAATTCTGAGAAGCACGTGTAAAGATGGAAATGCACTCATGAAGCCTGTAACCGGTAGGGATTAAATTCATTGAAATCAATGGTATGCAATGCTTGAAGTAAGCTTTGCACTGAGGCCTAAGGTTATAAATTTTCTAAACACGGTAGAATAATTTTCTCTTCTTTACTTTCGTTTCTCAGATGTAGTGGTGAAGAATGTGACTAATTAATGACTTGACTTTTATCCCAATGGAAGCTTACATAATTAGGCCTTGTAATGTTCAGTGTCTTTATTCTAAATATGCAAAAAGTGAAATTTAATGGTAAGAAAAAAGGCACTTAAATAAAAAATGGTCAACCTCCCTTTCACTTGGCTCTGTCACATCAGAGCCAAGTATATCAGCCAAACATTTTATGTATATAGAATGTGTGACCAATGAGTTACTTGTTTGATAAATGTAGAGAAAGGAAGGAAATGATATGCATCAGGGCAAATATGAAAATCTGTATGAAGCAGTGATTCTAAACAAGGGCAATTTTGCCCCTCCCCCCAGAGAATATTTGGCAATGTCTGGAAAGACACTTTTTTTTTGTCACAATTGTGGGTGGGGTGGGGTGGAGTCTTAATACTGGCATCTAATGGGTAGAAAGCAGAGATACTGCTAAACATTCTGTAGTGTATCAGAAAGCTCCCTACAACAACCATCTGCCCATAACATTGATAGTAACCTCATTCCTGATACATTGGAACAGAAAATATTAAAGTCAAACAAGCACCATCACAGAAGAAAAGAGACAAAGACGTGGTAGACCCATGCTTGAATATGTATGAGTTATACAGTGCTGACATAAAAAATACAGTATGAAATACATTAAAATCCATATTGTGAGTAGAAACTGGGAAATAATCATTTTAGAGATAATTAGATACACACTGGAGTACTGCGTAGGATAGTTACATTTAGACTACCTCTCTTAAAAAGTGTATTTGCTAGAATTCCAATTAAATTATTTCTAATATCTCATCTCCTCTATTCTATAATTTATGACTTCCTAATAAGGGAGGTTTTACAGCAATCAGTAGTTCCTGTCAAAAATCTTGGCAGTAATGCTGAGACAAATTCATGAGCTTGAACAGACCACTGAGAAGTCAGATCATTAATTCATCAATTAATGAGGATTTATTCTATTTCTGTGACCTTTGGGTTTATCAGAAAATCCTAAACTAACAGTTTGAATCCTATAGCTTGAAGTAGAAGCTCTAATACTGCCACTGTGGATATATTGGTTTATATGTGGCCCTAGACAGGAGTAGTCTTTTATTCCAAAAAAAAAAAAAAAGAACATATCTCTATTAATTATTTTCTGTGTGGAGGTATTTTATCAATCAAAAACTCCTTATGTCAAGACTTTTATTCCTTTGAAATCTATCCCTATTGTGCCACAATCATCCCCAAATGATTCTCTCCATTGTTATGGTTTTAACTTATATATCATATACAAAATATTGGATTGTTACAGCTTACAGAAAACCCAAATGAACTCTTTGGCCAACCCAATATTATAAAACTGGGAAAAGATGAAAAAAATAAATAGTTGTGTTGTTTAACTTTGTAAAAACAAAAATACAAGATGATTTAATTACAGTGTCTGATATATTTTTTTTTTAATTAAGGGAATTCTCATATCTACAAAGGATTAAGAGAAGTTGCTTAATGAATTTAGTAGAAGCATGAATGTGAATACATAAGCAATTCTTTACTGTTTACCATAAAAATTCTATCAAGGAATATTGGCAAAGGTTGTTTTATATTTACTCATCTGAAAACCTTGTATTTACTTGTCATATTTTGTTTCAAAAAATCTTTCTATCGCACAAATATAAAGGTGAAATTTGAAAATAAATACAATTATTTAGATATATACTAGGCACAATGAATCTAATTGGCTTATGCAGAATAATCCACTAATTATATTCTATCATATAGTATATTTATATTTAATGAGACAGATGTTGAATATGGAACTATTTAGCAAACTATTGAGGAATTTATCACAAAATTCACCAACATTTCATCTACTTGCAAAGAAGACTACACAGTTTTCTTTTTCTATTGTTTTTCAATGAAACTTGGGTGGGAAAAAAAGATGTACACATAGGCCCTGCTGCTTTGGAATCATTCCTTTAGGATTTCAGGTGAAATCACATGCAATTTAGTAAGCTAAAATCATTTCCTTTATATGTTCATTTCCTCCAATCATTCTTATTTAATCAATTTGGTCTGAGACAATAGAAAAAAGTATCTTTATCCATACCACAACTAAAAAAATCCTTAGCACAATTTACAGGTAACATGAAAATGTTAATATATCTTCTGTCGATTTCTTCTTCCTCTGGGTATACAGATTCATTTCTGATCATGGTAGGAACTGTGAAAAGAATGTTTCCTGAGAAAATGACTCTTTTGCTACTGTGCTTCAGAGTTCTTTTACTATTGTTCACTGTGAGGCTTCACTGAGGGACAATCACCTATCACACCTATGCTTGCTTAAGAAGGGGACCCTTGACTCTCCTCTGTCACCAGAGTGCTAAAGTGGTGAGGATTCCAGGACAAGTGGAACAGTCTTCAGGAAGATCAAACCCTCTGACTGTACTGTGTGACAGGAAATGACAGAAGAGAGTTCTGGACATGAAGGGGTAAAAGAGGAGAATAAGGCACCCAGACAATGGGACTGAGAAGCCACCCTGGCTTTTCTGACCAGAGGACTCTTATATAAGAAGAGCTGACTGTGGGAGTTAAACCTACACTTAAATTGCATAATTGCAAGTTACTAAGCTCAGATAATTATGTGTGTATAAAATGTAATTGGTTTTCTGTGGTTGTTATTGTTCAAATTAAAAGACAAAGAATAGGAGAGAAGGAGCTGTGTGTGTCCACATGTCTTGCTTTTCATGGCTGGGGATTAAAATATACTACATCAAATTTTTAAATAGATTAGATGGTTGTATAAATGTGTAAGTTAAATTCATGAGAGTAAGTAAATATGAACAAAATTCGGTGCTTTCTTCAGCTAAATGGGGATGTGGGTAGCTTTTTATACCCTTTGAGGATTTTTTATGTTTTCTAAAAATCCAAACATATCTTTTTCAGTAATAATAATTGTAAGAAATTACTGTACTTAAAATGCAAAAGAGTCATCAGTTTTCAGATATAATAGCTAACATATAAAATATGCTGATATTTATGGTAGATTATGTGAGTGTTCTGTAAATACTCTTCCCTTCCCCTCTGCCACCACCACAAAAGTTGTACAGACCCCTGACCCACTGATGTAAGCTTCCATGTGATTTGCTCTGGCCAATTAATGCACCAGTATGCCTATTCTAACTGGAGGCTTTAAAAGGCATGATGGCTTCCTTGGAGGCTTTGCGCTTCTGCCACCTGCCTGGGGAAGAGCGTGCATGCTCCATGTGGCTGCTAGCCCCAGAAAGTGAGATGGGTAAAGTATATCTGCATCAACGTGAGAACAGAGCTGCTTCAGCCAATCCACACCACCCTTTTAAATTTAAAAAAGCTAGTGTGAATGAGAAGTAAATGTTTGCTGATATAAGCTGCTGAAACGTTGAGGTTTGTTTGTTTTACAACATTATTGCAGTAAAATGTGGATAATATAATCGTGCTATCATTTTTGCCACAGAAGGTGAGTGCACTTTAGTTCCCCCAAAATGGGTAATGGAATATTGTTCTTATCACAAAAATATGTAATAGTAATTCCAGATGACAACTAATTTGTGTTGGGTTCTCTGTTTGGCTAAATTGATGTCACTGTGGACATTATTAAGGGCTTTAGAGTGAGAGAGATTGTGTTCAAATTTTGGTTGTTCCATTTAATACTCTGGTTAACTTTGAACAAGTTGCTTAACTCTATGAATTTTGGTTTCTTCATTTGCAGAAAGGAAATAACACCAATCATAAATTTGTAAGTGTCAAATAAAAGTAACATGTGAAAGGATCTAGCACATTTTATGGCACATTGTAAGATCAACAATTAGTTGTTATAGTTACTAATGAGCTGTATTTCACTGTTTTCAAAAAGGAGAAACAGTTCCATATAATATTGGATTCTAAGATTCCTGATATGAATTTTGATTCCTTAAGTAATCTGTAATACCACCAAGAGACTGTTGATTTTGGAAGTGAAGCATAAGCACGTGGAAGATAGGAAATAAAGGAAAAGAAGAAAGGGTAATAGAAGGAATAGTGGAGGGAACATGCAGGATTTTTTTAGCTATAAGTAGCAGACATCTAAAATCAAACTAACTTTATTATAAGGAAATATATTACCTCACACGTGTTGAAAATATGGTAAGCTTCATAGCTGATTGATCTTTTCATGGCTCTCACCTGCCATCTTCTGTATTGGCAGATTGTTCTAAAGTAGCTCAAACTCTTCTAGGTTTCACCATCCAGGGTCAGGTAAAGTGGGAAATCATCTCTTCCTGTGGTTTTCTCTAGGGACAAGAAAAACTATTCCCAGCAGCTCCAAGCAGAATAATCCTCATGCTTTACTGACCAGATTTTTTTTAAATTGTAACCCATCTCTCTCTCTTTCTTTAAAAAAAATTATTTCGTTTTTAATTTTGGCTGTGTTGTGTCTTTGTTGCTGTGCACAGGCTTTCTCCAGTTGTGGGGAGCGGGGGACACTCCTGGTTGTGGTGTGCAGGCTTCTCATTGCAGTGGCCTCCCTTGTTGCGGAGCACGGGCTCCAGGCATGCGGGCTTCAGCAATTGTGGCTTGCAGGCTCAAGAGCACAGGCTCAGTAGTTGTGGCGCACGGACTTGGCTGCTCCGTGGCATGTGGGATCTTCCCAGACCAGGGCTCGAACCCGCATCCCCTGCATTGGCAGGCGGACTCCCAACCACTGTGCCACCAGGGAAGCCCTAGTGACCAGAATTTGATTACATCTAAACACTAGGAAGATGGATGAGCTCACTTTAAAAATATTGCACCCTCATGTGGAGCTGGTGGTGGCTCAGCTTCCTCTGATGAGCAAGGTGCCGTAATGGAGAGCTGGTCAGCCTAAAACAAACAAGAACTCTGTTAGAAAAGAGGAAGGGGAGGATGGAGCAACCAACCATGTCTCCCAAAAGGTAAAAATGTACTCAACCTGATAAACTGTCGCTCATATTATATGTTTTTAATGTATAACAGGTATCATTTTTAAAATATCGGCTAATCCTAAGAAACAAAGAGAAACTTTTGAAAATGGAATATGACATATTTTAGCCTAGTTGACCATTAAACCCATAATTGATTTGGAGTGCAGCCACCACAAGCTGTTCCAAGAAAGAAAAAATAAAGAGCTTTTATGAAACACTCATCTAAGAATAGAAGTGTGCATTTTTCCTCTACGTGGGCAGTGCACATTATAGTACATCCTTTAAGAACTCTGCAAGAAGTTAAAATGCAGCTGTAAAAGTACAGCCCAACACAATGGTCCTCTGTTAGTCATTTGCACTGGTTCTTGCATATAAAAATAGCTGGCTTTTAGGTCACATACAGATAAGAAATTTCTGGGTCTTCAGAAGAAAAGACTGATCATTTTTACATTCTATTCTAGTATAACCCCTTACAAAGACACTTCCAAATGCATGTTCAACATTTTTATATATTTAAATCCAACAAATGGAAAAATATTTTCCATCTTCAAAAATGGCACTTAACTCTTGAATCCACAGATTTTTGTATTTCACTTCAACAGCGGTTAAAAATGATGTCTGCAAATAGAAATCTTATTATTACTCAGTAACTTATAAAAATGTATATAAAGCCATTTAAAGTATGAGATCTTATTAACAATTAAGTGATCCCAGATGTATATGATTAAAAAATATAATAATAATCAATACTTAGTCATATAGTTGTGGGGTCCATCATACTACATGCTTTAAGTCTAATTGTGGCACTGGTGTCTGCTATTTTACTTGAGTTTTGCTATTGCTTCTGATTTTCTATCTTAGGCAAAGTCTAGCTTCAGGAGTTTCTACTTTTACTCTTCTACCATTATAAATCTTCCTGGACAGTTTAGATAACTAATTTCAGGGTTCTGAAAGCTTTTATGTACATTTTGTGCCATTTTTAACACAAGAGTCAAGTAAATGAACATAGGATGGGTCCACAGACTTCACTGAACCACTCTGAGATAGACCTCAGCAAAGACTCTATCTCCCAGACTCCCCACGTTCCCACCCCAGCTGTGTTGGGAAGGTATCATGGCATTTTGGGTCCCCTGTGAGAGAACTGCTACTGTATATACAAACTTTAGCATTTCAGAGATTTTTCTCAAGGGTCCCAAACTCTCCTTCCACCAAAAGGTTATGTCTGAGAACTGACTTAGGTATGAAAACTATACCTGTCACCACAGATCTGTCACCACAGATCTATGGAGGTCAGTAGCCACAGTCACTATTGTGGTTTTGCTGCAGATTGTGGTAATTATGTCCACTTTGCCTCTGGAGGTGAAGAGATACCAACACTTACATACAGAGGTCAGACAACACTGATTTTCTCAATAATGACAGTGACCATAACACTAACACTTTCATCTTGATTTAGTGAATGAAGATTTCCTTGGAAACTCTAAGGGAACACAGTTGGTGGGTTCTGTACCCTGATAAACAAATCCATTTAAGTGTGCCCACTTTTCTGAGTCTGTTGACTGCTTCTTCAATCTACCAAGGCAATTCTTTAAAACGTCACTTGCTGTAGGTCATCATTCTTTCTAAACTTCAGGTAGACATCCTGGAATACATTAGGACTGGCTCCAAGTATCCTCACCAGGACACAAATCCTGACACACATATGAGTAACACCATGTCAGTGAAAGTCCCCTAATCTAGCCTGATATTCTGTCACAACACCCCCAGCCCCGGGTCAAGATCCATTCCAGGATATTTTCTTAAAGTTCCAGACATACTTATGACTTAGGTCCTTCTGTTTCTTTCATGAATAATATCTTTTCTCCCAAAGCAGAAAGAGTACTGCTACAACTGGTTTTTGTTTACTCCTCACTGCTTTGTTGACCTAGAAGCCATAAGAGGAAGCATGGAGTATCTTTAGGAAGTCTCCTTCCTCAGGTAAGGCTCTTCATAGTCTGCAGGCTAGAGGGGGCTATCTCTTCTAGCAGAGGGGAGAGGGCCACTTCCCACAGGCCAGTAGGTCGAGGAGATCTGAGTATTTAAAGTCTTCAAGTGCGTGTACCTATGTCCCCATCTCATGTCCCACGACCCCACTTTTCCTGATAGTTCTCTGATTTTTGTCTTGGAGACATGCTGCAACTGTGAATTAAGCCTTTTCTTGAGACCGTCATAATCATATACTGGGCTTTGTTTTCTGCCCAATCTGAGCTCTAGTTCTGAAAATAAAAATCTTTTGAAATGCTGTCACTGAGGACTCTGGTTTTCTCACCATGCTCCTGAATTGAAGGTTGACTGTCAGAAGCCTGACATTCCCTTCTTCAGCACATTTATGGTGCTAACAGTATGCAACCAACCAACACTTCAGACCTTAACATTACTATTGCCACCACATCTCTTAAATTCTAGAGACATTAGGTAAGCCAGGGCACCTCCTATGTGTATCACATCCCAAATCTCCACAGATAATGGTCCTAGTAAGTGTGCTACTACAATATGTCAGGGCTAGTACAGTATCACCACCCCACTTACCAACAGCATAACTGTCCTTGACATCTGACCAGCCCAGAATCCAACTCAGAATCCTATGCTGAGGATTTACTCTTAGGAGCAGTTCTGGTACCAAATCTTTTCTTGTGATTTTCCATAGATTCAGACCCAGAGAAAATATCCAAGTTCAATCCTGCAGGGAAATGGACATTAATATACAAAAAGGAAGATAGACAATAATATATTATTAAGCCAGTTACTGCAATGGGCAACTTAAACTTAATCCTACAGAAAACATTTGGAAAAAGGTATAAAACAGCATTATTCTTCTTGAGAGTCAAGAGAACTAGACTATTAACATTAATTTTCATCATTCATATTTTGAAGACTGATAGTTGTTAATTCCGTAGTACTTCTGATCTGCTTCATGTGCAGGAAGAGAGACCTTCTTAAAAAAAACATCATCCACAAATATATAAATATTCACAGTTAGAAAATGTCTGGAGCACACTGAAACTGTAAGGCTATAAGGTTATATATGGGTTCTGATAATTCCTGTCATTATCATATTTAACATTACCATATTTGACTGAGAAAATCTATTACAAATCTAGAAGATTCTGCCTTTTCTAGATTTTGATTTTCTCTTCAATTTTGGTCTGAAAATTTATTTACTTTCAAGGAATACTCATAATATTATTATCGATAAAGAAATAGGCTATAATTTGTCCAGAATGTATTCAAATTTTGGTCAATTATCCCCAAAAAGTCTTTTACAATCTGTCTGTTAAAACTAGGATGTAGTCAAGAACCATGGATTATATTTGCTTTTATGTCTCTTCAGTTTTACGTATGAACCTTCTCTCTCTCTCTCTCTCTCTCTCTTCTCTCTCTCTGTCATGACATTAACATTAACTTGTGTATCTTTTGACCTTTATCTTGCTTCTTTATCCTCAATATTTTCTCCTAATTAGACATTAGATATGGGCTTGATTGGATTAGGTTAAATATTTTTGGCATAAGAGTACATAGGTGATGCTGTTTATCTCATATTGCTTAATGAGAGAAGGCCTATCATTTTAATGATGCCTCAATTCTTTATCAAAAATGAAATAAAATATATTTTGGAAAGTTTTTAATATTCAGTAAAAGTCAAGTATCAAGTCAATCACTGAGCAATATGTATCATTAGTATTTTTAGTATATATTGACCAAATTTTCCTTGTGGTATCTTCTAGAGTTTTTGTGCTTAGAAAATTCTGCTCCAACATGGTTAAATCTTCATCTATATTTCTTTCTAGTATTTTTTTATACAAAATTACTTTAATTTATGGTGTAAGTAATGCTCTAACTTGCTCTTTTTTCAAGTTACCTATTTTTAATACTATTTTAAACTAAGAATTCCTTTTAATTTTTCAATTATTAAAACATTTTAAATTAAACCACTCATACTCCAAAGCTTCATCAAATCTTTTTTCAAAATAAGAAAACTTATTCTTATATAATTATATAACCTTAGTTGCAGTTTTAAAGAGTTCCCTGTAGTTTCTAAGAGATTTAGCAAAAGCCAACTTCAGGTTTCTTTCTCAGTTAATTAAGTCCCACTTAACAGAATAGACAATACTTTTGACTGGTTATGTTTCTTCTGAATAGGCCTTGTGTTTGTCTCATTTCCCAGCTAACACCAAACCATTCATTTGCTTCCCTCCTCTTGTTTCTAACCTATTTACCTGAAAGGGTCTTCTAATTACAGCAAAGCCTTTAGCCGAGCTATGTTAATACGCATCTAAGACATTATTTATCCCTTGACTTTCTTTTTTTCTTCTTCCACATAAAATAGAAGACATGAAAAAAATGCAAGATAACTCCTCTTGGTCTGATTTGGGCTATTTTCCTTCCAAATCCTATGACTAGCTTTCTCTTTCCAGTAGGCTTATTTTTCTTCTAGTCTTCTTATCTCTCTCATTTGCCTCTTCTCCTCCACATGAATAGCTTCACATTTTAAATCATAGTTTTACATCTAATATATTCAATATTTGCAACTTTTTAATTGAAAATAAAAAAACTTAAATTTAAAGTAACATATCTTCTAAATATATCACTGCACTGTTTTCAAAATTATTTTAAAATTAGTTTCAGATTTGCATTTAGCCATTAAATGGTCTTTACTAAATAAATTTTACAAAATAGTTAGTTACCTGACATAAAAAAAACACCTTTTTTAAATCATCCATCTAAAATATGCTTATAATGAAAACGTGTTCTGTTTTGAATTTTAGAGTACGGTTTAGAGTGTTGTAATTATAATGTTAGATGTTTCTTTACTCATTTTTCTTTCTCTGAAATAGTTAAAAATGAGATAAGACTAGCATATTTAGTTAACAACTCCTTAAGCTCTAAATAAGAAAACCCTATTCTAACGCAATGTTGCTGGTTGGCAAAGTATTTCTTCAGTGACCAACAGCTACAAATTGATTACTCTGTAAAACTTATTACTTTGACATGTTTCTCAAGACATTTTATGTTAATCCCATTGATCAAGCAATTGCAATGATAGCAATTTTCACTGCTTTTATAGAAACTGTAGATACATTGGACAAGATCCAAAATTTACTCCAAATAAAGCACCTATCAATTGCTATGTTTCTGGGTTGTTTTTTTTTTTTAACATCTTTATTGGAGTATAATTGCTTTACAATGGTGTGGTAGTTTCTGCTTTATAACAAACTGAATCGGTTATACATATACATATGTTCCCATATCTCTTGCCTTTTGCATCTCCCTCCATCCCACCCTCCCTATCCCACCCCTATAGATGGTCACAAACCACCTAGCTGATCTCCCTGTGCTATGCGGCTGCTTCCCATTAACTATCTATTTTATGTTTGGTAGTGTATATATGTCCATGCCACTCTCTCACTTTGTCACAGCTACCCTTCCCCCTCCCCATATCCTCAAGTCCATTCTCTAGTAGGTCTGGGTCTTTATTCCCGTCTTACCCCTAGGTACTTCATGACCTTTTTTTTTTTTCTTAGATTCCATATATATGTGTTAGCATACGGTATTTGTTCTTCTCTTTCTGACTTACTTCACTCTGTATGACAGTCTCTAGGTCCATCCACCTCACTATAAATAACTCAATTTCATTTCTTTTTATGGCTGAGTAATATTCCATTGTATATATGTGCCACATGTTCTTTATCCATTCATCTGTTGATGGACACTTAGGTTGCTTCCATGTCCTGTCTATTGTAAATAGAGCTGCAATGAACATTTTGGTACATGACTCTTTTGAATTATGGTTTTCTCAGGGTATATGCCCAGTAGTGGTATTTCTGGGTCGTATGGTAGTTCTATTGGTAGTGTTTTAAGGAACCTCCATACTGCTCTCCATAGTGACTGTATCAATTTACATTCTCACAAAAAGTGCAAGAGTGTTCCCTTTTCTCCACATCCACTCCAGCATTTATTGTTTCTAGATTTTTTGATGATGGCCATTCTGACCGGTGTGAGATGATATCTCATTGTAGTTCCGATTTGCATTTCACTAATGATTAATGATGTTGCACGTTCTTTCATGTGTTTGTTGGAAATCTGTACATCTTCTTTGGAGAAATGTCTATTTAGGTCTTCTGCCCATTTTTGGATTGGGTTGTTTGTTTTATCCTTATTGAGCTGCATGAGCTGCTTGTAAATTTTGGAGATTAATCCTTTGTCAGTTGCTAAATTTGCAAATATTTTCTCCCATTCTGAGGGTTGTCTTTTCATCTTGTTTGTTTTCCTTCACTGTGCAAAAGCTTTTAAGTTTCATTAGGTCCCATTTGTTTACTTTTGTTTTTATTTCCATTCCTCTAGGAGGTGGGTCAAAAAGGATCTTGCTGTGATTTATGTCATAGAGCATTCTGCTTATGTTTTCCTCTAAGAGTTTAATAGTGTCTGGCCTTACATCTAGGTCTTTAATCCATTTTCTGTTTATTTTTGTGTATGGTGTTAGGGAGTGTTCGAATTTCATACTTTTACATGTAGCTGTCCAGTTTTCCCAGCACCATATATTGAAGAGGCTGTCTTTTCTCCACTGTATATTCTTGCCTCCTTTATCAAACATAAGGTGACCAAATGTGTGTGGGTTTATCTCTGGGCTTTCTATCCTGTTCCATTGATCTATATTTCTGTTTTTGTGCTAGTACCATACTGTCTGGATTACTGTAGCTTTGTAGTATAATCTGAAGTTAGAGAGCCTGATTCCTCCAGCTCCACTTTTCGTTCTCAAGATTGCTTTGGCTATTCGGGGTCTTTTGTGTTTCCATACAAATTGTGAAATTTTTTGTTCCAGTTCTGTGAAACATGGCAGTGGTAGTTTGATAGGGATTTCATTCAACGTGTAGATTCCTTTGGGTAGTACAGTCATTTTCACAATGCTGATTCTTCCAATCCAAGAACATGGTATACCTCTCCATCTGTTTGTATCATCTTTAATTTCTTTCATCAGTGTCTTGTAATTTTCTGCATACAGATTTTTTGTCTCCTTAGGTAGGTTTATTCCTAGATATTTAATTCTTTTTGTTGCAATGGTAAATTGGAATGTTTTCTTAATTTCACTTTCAGATTTTTCATCATTATTGTATAAGAATGCCATAGATTTCTGTGTATTAATTTTGTATCCTGCTACTTTACCAAATTCATTGATTAGCTCTAGTAGTTTGCTAGTAACATCTTCAGGATTCTCTATGTATAGTATCATGTCATCTGCAGACAGTGACAGCTTTACTTTTCTCTTCCAATTTGGATTCCTTTCATTTCTTTTTCTTCTCTGATTGCTGTGGCTAAAACCTCCAAAACTATGTGGAATAAGAGTGGAGAGAATGGGCAACGTTGTCTTGTTCCTGATCTTAGTGGAAATGGTTTCAATTTTTCACCATTGAGAATGATGTTGGCTGTGGGTTTGTCATATATGGCCTTTATTATATTGAGGAAAGTTCCCTCTATGCCTACTTTCTGCAGGGTTTTTATCATAAATGGGTGGTGAATTTTGGCGAAAGCTTTTTCTGCATCTATGGAGATGATCATATGGTTTTTCTCCTTCAAATTGTTAATATGGTGTATCACGTTGATTGATTTGTGTATATTAAAGAATCCTTGCATTCCTGGAATAAACCCCACTTGATCATGGTGTATGATCCTTTTAATGTGCTGTTGGATTCTGTTTGCTAGTATTTTGTTGAGGATTTTTGTATGTATGTTTATCAGTGATATTGGCCTGTAGTTTTCTTTCTTTGTGACATCTTTGTCTGGTTTTGGAATCAGGGTGATGGTGGCTCCGTAGAATGAGTTTGGTAGTGTTCCTCCCTCTGCTATATTTTGGAAGATTTTGGGAAGGATAGGTGTTAGCTCTTCTCTAAATGTTTGATAGAATTCCCCTGTGAAGCCATCTGGTCCTGGGCTTTTGTTTGTTGGAAGATTTTTAATCACAGTTTCAATTTCAGTGCTTGTGATTGGTCTGTTCACATTTTCTATTTCTTCCTGGTTCAGACTCAGCAGATTGTGCATTTCTAAGAATGTGTCCATTTCTTCCAGGTTGTCCATTTTATTGGCATATATTTGCTTGTAGTAATCTCTCATGACCCTTTGTATTTCTGCAGTGTCAGTTGCTACTTCTTTTTCATTTCTAATTCTATTGATGTGAGTCTTCTCCCTTTATTTCTTGAAGAGCCTGGCTAATGGTTTATCAATTGTGTTTATCTTCTCCAAGAACCAGCTTTTAGTTTTATTGATCTTTGCTATCGTTTCCTTCATTTCTTTTGCATTTATTTCTGATATGATCTTTATGATTTCCTTCCTTCTGCTAACTTTGGGGTTTTTTGGTTTTTCATTCTATAATTGCTTTAGGTGCAAAATTAGGTTGTTTGAGATTTTTCCTCTTTCTTAAGGTAGGATTGTACTGCTATATAGTTCCCTCTTAAAACTGCTTTTGCTGCATCCTATAGGTTTTGGGTCATCATGTCTCCATTGTCATTTGCTTCTAGGTATTGTTTGATTTCCTCTTTAATTTTTTCAGTGATCACTTTGTTATTAAGTAGTGTATTGTTTAACCTCTATGTGTTTGTATTTTTTACAGATCTTTTCCTGTAATTGATATCTAGTCTCATAGTGTTGTGGTCGGAAAAGACACTTCATAAGATTTCAATTTTCTTAAATTTACCAAGGCTTGATTTGTGACCCAAGATATGATCTATCCTGGAGAATGTGCCATGAGCACTTGAGAAAAATGTGTATTCTGTTGTTTTTCGATGGAATGTCCTATAAATATCAATTAAGTCCATCTTCTTTAATGTATCATTTAAAGCTTTTGTTTCCTTATTTATTTTCATTTTGGATGATTTGTCCATTGATGAAAGTGGGGTGTTAAAGTCCCCTACCTGATTGTGTTACTGCTGATTTCCCCTTTTATGGCTGTTAGTATTTGTCTTATGTATTGAGGCACTCCTATGTTGGGTGCATAAATCTTTACAATTGTTATGTCTTCTCCTTCGATCAATCCCTTGATCATTATGTAGTCTTTCTTTGTCTCTTGTAATAGTCTTTATTTTAAAGTCTATTTTGTCTGATATGAGAATTGCTACTCCAGCTTTCTTTTGATTTCCATCTGCATGGAATATATTTTTCCATCCCCTCACTTTCAGTCTCTATGTGTCCCTAGGTGTGAAGTGGGTCTCTTGTAGACAGCATATATATGGGTCTCATTTTTGTATCCATTCAGCCGGTCTGTGTCTTTTGGTGGGAGCATTTCATCCATTTACATTTAAGGTAATTATTGATATGTATGTTCCTATTCCCATTTTCTTAATTTTTTTGTGTTGGTTATTGTAGGTCTTTTCCTTCTCTTGTGTTTCTTGCCTAGAGAATTTCCTTTAGCATTTGTTGTAAAGCTGGTTTGGTGGTGCTGAACTTTTTCAGCTTTTGCTTGTCTGTAAAGGTTTTAATTTCTCCATCCAATCTGAATGAGATCCTTCCTGGGTAGAGTAATCTTGGTTGTAGGTTTTTCTCCTTCATCACTTTAAATATGTCTTGCCACTCCCTCCTGGCTTGCAGAGTTTCTGCTGAAAGATCAGCTGTTAACCTTTTGGGGATTCCCTTGTGTGTTATTTTTCCCCTGCTGCTTTTAATATGTTTTGTTTGTATTTAATTTTTGATAGTTTGATTAATATGTGTCTTGGCAAGTTTCTCCTTGGATTTATCCTGTATGGGACTCTCTGTGCTTCCTGGACTTGATTAACTATTTCCTTTCCCATATTAGGGAAGTTTTCAACTATAATCTCTTCAAATATTTTCTCAGTCCATTTGTTTTTCTCTTCTTCTTCTGGGACTCCTATAATTGGTATGTGGATGTGTTTAATGTTGTCCCAGAGGTCTCTGAGAGTGTCCTCAGTTCTTTTCATTCTTTTTCTTTATTCTGTTCTGCAGTAGTTATTTCCACTATTTTATCTTCCAGGTCACTTCTCCTTTCTTCTGTCTCAGTTATTCTGCTAATGATCCCTTCTAGAGTATTTTTAATTTCATTTATGCATTGTTCATCATTGCTAGTTTCCTCTTTTGTTCTTCTAAGTGCTTGTTAAATGTTTCTTGCATTTTCTCTATTCTATTTCCAAGACTTTGGATCATCTTTGCTATCATTATTCTGAATTCTTTTTTAGGTAGGCTGCCTACTTCCTCTTCATTTGTTAGGTCTGGTGGCTTTTTACCTTGCTCCTTCATCTGCTGTGCATTTTTCTGTCTTCTCATTTTGCTTATCTTACTGTGTTTGGGGTCTTCTTGTTGCAGGCTGCCGGTTCATAGTTCCCATTGTTTTTGGTGTCTGTCCCCAGTGGCTAAAGTTGGTTCAGTGGGTTGTTTAGGCTTCCTGGTGGAGGGGACTACTGCCTGTGTTCTGGTGGATGAGCCTGGATCTTGTCTTTCTGGTGGGCAGGTCCACATCTGGTGGTGTGTTTTGGGGTGTCTGCGGACTTTTTATGATTTTAGACAGCCTCACTGCTAATGGGTGGGGCCGTGTTCCTGTCTTGCTAGTTGTGTGGCATAGGGTGTCCAGCACTGTAACTTGCTGGTCATTGAGTGAAGCTGGGTGTTGGTGTTGAGATGGAGATATCTGGGAGATTTTCGACATTTGATATTATGTGGAGCTGGGAGGTCTCTTGTGGACCAGTGTCCTGAAGTTGCCTCTCCCACCTCAGAGGCACAGCACTGACTCCTGGCTGGAGCACCAAGAGCCTTTCATCCACATAGCTCAGAATAAAAGGAAGAAAAATTAGAAAGAAAGAAAGAAAGAAAGAATGAGGATAAAATAAAATAAAGTAAAGTAAGATAAAATAAATTTATTAAAATAAAAAAATAATTATTAAGAAAAAATTTTTTTAATTAAAAAAAAATGGACGGAGAGAACCCTAGGACAAATGGTGAAAGCAAAGCTTTACAGAGAAAATCTCACACAGAAGCATACACATACACACTCACAAAAAGAGCAAAAGGGGAAAAAATAATATATCTTGCTCTCAAAGTCCACCTCCTCAATTTGGGATGAGTTGTTGTCTATTCAGGTATTCCACAGATGCAGAGTACATCAAGTTGATTGTGGAGATTTAATCTGCTGCTCCTGAGGCTTCTGGGAGAAAATTCCCTTTCTGTTCTTTGTTCGCATAGTTCCTGGGGTTCAGCCTTGGATTTGGCCCGGCCTCTGCATGTTGGTCACTTGAGGGCATCTGTTCTTTTCTCAGACAGGACGGGGTTAAAGGAGAAGCTGATTCGGGAGCTCTGGCTCACTCAGGCCAGGGGGAGGGTGGGGTACAGAGTGTGGGGTGAGCCTGCGGCGGCAGAGGCAGCCTGACGTTGCACCAGCCTGAGGCGCGCCGTGTGTTCTCCTAGGGAAGTTGTCTCTAGATCACTGGACCCTGGCAGTGGTGGGCTGAACAGACTCCTGGTAGGGGCAGTGTGGATAGTGACCTGTGCTCGCACACAGGCTTCCTGTTGGTAGCAGTAGCAGCCTTAGCATCTCATGTCCGTCTCTGTGGTCCACGCTGTTTTCCGCTGCTCATGCCCGTCTCTGGAGCTCCTTTAAGCAGAGCTCTTATTCCCCTCTCCTCGTGCAGCAGAAAACAAAAAGGGAAGAAAAAGTCTCTTGCCTCTTCGGCAGGTCCAGACTTTTTCCCAGACTCCCACCCGGCTAACCATGGTGCACTAACTCCTTCAGGCTGTGTTCATGCAGCCAACCCTAGTCCTCTCCCTGGGATCCGACCAAAGCCCGAGCCTCAGCTCCCAGCCCCCGCCTGCCCCGGCGGGTGAGCAGACAAGCCTCTTGGGCTGGTGAGTGCTGGTCGGCACCAATCCTCTGTGTGGGAATCTCTCCACTTTGCCCTCCTGTTGCTACACTCTCCTCTGTGGCTCCGAAGCATCCCCCCTCTGCCACCCGCAGTCTCCACCCACAGAGGGGCTTCTTAGTGTGTGGAAACTTTTCCTTCTTCACAGCTCCCTCTCACTGGTGCAGGTCATGTCCCTATTCTTTTGTCTCTGTTTTTTCTTTTTTCTTTTGCCCTACCCAGGTATGTGGGGAGTTTTTTGCCTTTTGGGAGGTCTGAGGTCTTCTGCCAGCATTCAGTTGATGTTCTATAGGAGCAGTTCCACATGTAGATGTATTTCTGATGTATCTGTGGGGAGCAAGGTGATCTCCGCATCTTACTCCTCCGCCATCTTCCTCAACTCCCAACTGCTATGCTTTTGTTAACAATAAATGCTAAACCATCTTCCATAAAAGGCTAACATAAAAATTATACAAGTTCTCCTTAGAAATTATGGATTTTTATAACTTCCGATTTTATTGTATATTTTATGCAGAAATTTAATTTTAAGGTTGGAGAGATGAAGTCCAAAATACTATATAGAGAGGGTTTTTTTTTTCAGTTGTCTTCCAGTGATCTGTTACTTTATTTATTTATATTTATTTATTTATGGCTGTGTTGGGTTTCCTCTTCTGTGTATGGGCATTCTCTAGTTGCGGCGAGCAGGGGCCACTCTTCATCACAGCATGCGGGCCTCTCACTATCGTGGTCTCTCTTGTTGCAGAGCACAGGCTCCAGACTCACAGGCTCAGTAATTTTGGCTCACGGGCCTAGTTGCTCCGTGGCATGTGGGATCTTCCCAGACCAGGGCTCGAACCCATGTCCCCTACATTGGCAGGCAGATTCTCAACCACTGTGCCACCAGTGAAGCCCAGAGGGGTTTTTTTAAATTAATTTATTTTATTTTTGGCTGCATTGGGTCTTCATTGCTGCACGCGGGCTTTCTCTAGTTGTGGCAAGCAGGGGCTACTCTTCGTTGCAGTGCACGGGCTTCTCATTGCAGTGGCTTCTCTTGTTGCAGAGCACGAGCTCTAAGCACATGGGCTTCAGTAGTTGTGGCATGTGGGCTCAGTAGTTATGGAGCACAGGCTTAGTTGCTCTGCTGCATGTGGGATCTGCCCAGACCAGGACTCGAACCTGCATCCCCTGCATTGGCAGGCAGATTCTTAACCACTGTGTCACCAGGGAAGTCCTGTGTATATTTTTTATTGAGAACTCATCTTCACAAATCTGTTTTTGATAAAGCCTCCACAGTAGTTTTATCCCTAATAAAATGTAGAATAATCATGTGGATTAAAATGAGAATTAGATAATTTCCATAAAACTGCTTTCAAGTTTAAGTATCAATTTTACTTCTGTGTAGGCCATAGTGAATTGAATAATTAATTCTGAAAAATATGTTTGCTTAAAATATACTTTAATAGGTATACATGAATTCTAGTTTTTATCTATGCATTCACTTCTTCAATTATTTAACAGTTATGTACAGAGAATTTACTATGTGCCAAGGACTGTGTTAGCTACTAAGGTTACAGTGACACAAAAGCTATATTTTCGTTTTTTGATAATATTATTTCAATTTGAATATTATAATTCAAATTGGCTGACAAGCAAAAATATTACAATAATAATAATAAAAACAACAGTAGATAATATTGAGTACATTCTACTCAGGCATTGTTCTGTGCTAAGGGTTTCATATTTTATCCCATTTTATCTTCTTAACACAATGAGAATGGTTAACATTTTTATTCCCATTTTAGAATTAATAGATATGAAATTTAATGAGATCAAGTTATTTGCCCAATGTTACACAGCTGCTATAGGGAAGAGCTAGGATTCAAATAAGTTTCTCATTGACTACACAAGTAAAACTTTTAACTATATGATTTATGGAACCATTGAGATCCCATATGAAGATTATATAAAAAGTCAACTTTTAAAAGAGTTCTATGATTTAAAAGTTATGAAAAGTATTTTCAATTAAATAAGAACAGATATAATTTCACACATTTTAAAACTAGCAATATTTCTTAAAAATGTGACCTTATGTTTGAAAAGTTTCAGTCATCCTGGAACACACATAATATATCAGTGACTTTGAGTAACTATTCTAGAAAGCAATATGTTAACATTTGTCAAGGGTCATGAAGAGTTTTTACATTTATGACACATATAGGGTCACTACTAGAAACCACTCTAAGAAAATAATTCAAAGGAATAGTCAAAAAGCATATGTGTAAAGATGTTTTAGCACTATTTTCAAAATTTTTAAAATGGCCTCAATATCCAATAGTATGTGAATTGTTATAATTTTGGTTAATCTCTCCAGAAAATGGTATCACTTGAAATAATTAAAAATGATAATTATAAAAATAAATAGATATATTTAACATAATATCATGAAATAAATATAACTAAACATAATGAAAAATTAACTTCTAGAATTCCAGCTATTTATAATTGATGAGTATTTACAGACAATGACTGGAAATGAATATAAAAATAAAAACATTTCAATTGTTGGACTAGAAAGAAAACGAGTCAGTATTTCTCTCATTTTTGTTTCAAATAAGTAAGCATTGTCTTAAAATTATTTTTAAAAGCTTACATTTTCAAAGAATGTTTTTCATCTAAAGGGCAGAAGAATGTCTTAATATACTTACTTTAAAATATGATATATAATTCATATTTTTCAATACAATAATTTCCAAAGAATTTTTAAAGTATTCTCATAATTATATGCACAATTATATTTATTATATAATGGTATGTAATTGAATTCCTAAAGGCAAAAATACCTTGTCTTTGTAAAAGCTACAGGTCAAATAAGATGTAATATTTTTCTTTTTCTTTGTTAGATACTTGAAAAACTCAAATAACTTGGTAATTTTTCCTTCCCATTTATAGATAAAATAAATTCTGACTTTAGGCAAAAATATCAACTTATGCAAGAATTGATTGAATTTATTTTTTATTCATAGTAAAATGGCTCCATACATTTATGGGACGATGAACTGAGAAAAAATGAAGATAAAATTCAAGGTGATTTCCCCCCCTATAGAAGGGTATATTTGAAATGCTTCCAAGCAACAAATTTAGAAGTTTTGGCAACACTAAAGAGGAGAAAGAACTAGTGAAAAATATATGTTTTTTTGAGTGTTGCTTTTGATTTGTTTGCCAACTAAAAACTTGTTTCTACAGTTTAGCAGATTGATTTTTATGGCTAGAATCAGTAAAAGTATAAGTTGCTATCTGAACATGTTAGATTATCTTGATATATATATTGGATTATGTAGTAATCAAAATTTCTATTAATTTCAAGTTTAATTTCTTTGGAAGGCAAAACCTAAAAGAAATCGAAAACTCCTTGAAAATAGCAGGAATGTGAAAGAAAATTAAAGCAGTACTTTCTTATTCTAGAGTAATCTCCAATTTCCCACGTTGTGAAGAAAGTTATGTTCTCTTTTACTCACCCATTGAGTGTCACCTAATAAGCTGGTGCTTTTTTTATCTTGACCTAATTTTTTTTTTTTTTTTTTTTTTTACTGGTGATATTTCTTGTTCCAGTTTTCATTCATGTGTAATATACCACTCCCAACTTAGTGGCATGCAATAACAATTGTTTATCAGGTTCACAGTTTCTGTGTGTTGCGAATTCAGAAATGGTACAGCCAGGGTTACTTGACGGTGAACTACAAAGTCTGATACCCTAGCTAGAAAAACTCAAATACTGACAATGATGTCTGGCAATCAAAATCATCTGAAGAAAAAAAAAATCATCTGAAGGATCATTCGTTCACTTCTCCAAAAGGCAGGACTAGAAGTCTGTGGACCTGAGTCTCTACACATGGCCTCTCCATGTGGCTGGGCTTTCATAGTGTTGTGGCGTTAGGGTAACTGGACTTCACATATGGCAGTTCAAGCCTCCAAGCATGAGCATTCCAGGAAGCAAGGCCAAGGTGATACAGTGAGGGAACATAGACCACAATTCTCGATGGGAGAAGTTCCACAGTCACATTTTAGAAGAGCACGTGGAATAGGAGATACTGTTGCGACTAACTTTGGGACAATACAGTCTGGCATTCAGCTTCTGAATCTACTTAGAAGTTTAGAGTTCACTTCCTGTGTTTTGCTGTGCATTTGGCAACCACATCACCTTAGCACTCTACTAGAAGTTGAGATTTAAAGATGAACAATATACACCCTCATTCCTATGGATGAGTAATGAGCAATTACAGCAATTGCTGGTTGAAAGATATATACAAATCAAGATAGTTGAATATATTGAGACTTCCCTGGTGGTGCAGTGGTTAGGATGTCACGCTTCCAATTCAGGGGGCCTGGGATCAATCCATGGTCAGGGAACTAGATCCCACATGCATGCCGCAACTAAGAGTTCATATGCCACAACTAAGGAGCCCTCGAGCCACAACTAAGGAGCCTGCCTGCCGCAACTAAGACCCAGTGCAACCAAAAACAAACAAACAAACAAAAACAAACAAACAAAACCAAAAAAACAACAAAAAATGGGGCTTCCCTGGTGGCGCAGTGGTTGAGAGTCCGCCTGCCGATGCGGGGGACATGGGTTCGTGCCCTGGTCCACGAAGATCCCACATGCCGTGGAGTGGCTGGGCCCATGAGACATGGCCGCTGAGCCTGCGTGTCCAGAGCCTGTGCTCTGCAACGGGAGAGGCCACAACAGTGAGAGGACCGCGTACCGCAAAAAAAAAAAAAAAAAAAAAGATAGGTGAATATATAGAAAGGGGTTAAGTATAGGGAAGAAGATGAGAAGTCTTAAATGACTGATGGAAATTTGCTAAGAAATAAGAAGAAAGTATAAGAGAATATTTCACCCAGGAGAAGTACATGTTAAAAGTTATGAAAACCTGAGAATATGATCCAGCTGATAGATGACAGCTAGTTCAGAATGGCAGCAGATTAGAATATGAGAACATGATTGTAGGAATTGAGGCTGGAAGGGTAAATATGAGCCACATTATAAAGCATTCTGGATGTTACAATAAGGAGACTTGCCCTGAAGCTCCTTGGAATCATGAGATGTTTTTTAATCAGAGGAATAAAGAATCAGATTTGTAAGATCAACTGAGTTACACAATAGAGAATGCATTGAAGGTAGGCAAGAACAGAAACAGAAAGATGAATTAGTACACTAGAAGTTAGGAGAACTTCAGTGATAATAGCATTGAGAATTACCTAAGTTACCTAAAGTGGACTGGTTTGTTTGGGAAGTAGAATTGCTAGGACTGAGTGATTTATTAGACTTGGGAGCTAAGGGAGTGTGTCTTTAGTCTTTTGCGTCTGCTTTAGCAAAATACCACAGACTAGGTAGCTTTTAAACAACAGAAATTTATTTCTCAACATTCTGGAGTCCAACATAAGAGTGTTGGCACAGTTGGGTGAGGGCTCTCCTCTGAGTCACAGACTTTTCATTGTATCCTCACATGGTGGAAGTGGCTAGGAATCTCTCTGTAGCCTCTTTTATAAACAAATCTTATTCATGAGGGTGCCACCCTCATGACTAAAGCACCTCTAAAAAATTCCATCTACTAATACCATCCACTTTTGGGGGCGTAGGATTTTAATATGAATTATGAAGGGACACAAACATTCAAACCATAGCAGAGAGACTCATGACTAGCATTTTTGGGTTTTTGACTTTGAATACTAGGTCAGTGTTGGTCCTTTCATGTGAAATGATGAATATAGTAGGTGAAGAAATTGGGATCTGGGGACAGGTTTAGTCAGTTGTGAATGTGGTGCAAGTGGCCTAAATGAAAATGTAGAGTGAGGAGTTTGACTTATTATAGGGATTAGTTTCTATCAGTTTATATATGATAGATTAAAAAATGGATGCAATGAAGTCTTCTGAGGAGAGTCATTGGTGTGAGGATAGCACAGGACTAAAATCAGGACATGGAGAAATGACAACAGTTGAGATTATGATTCAGTCAAGAATTCTGAAAAAGGGCAGACAGAAAGTAAGAGGAAAACAGATGAGTGTCAAGTAATAGTAATAGTAATAATAATAATAATTATAATACAGAAAGGATTTTGGAGATCAATCAAAAGTAAGTTCTTGTAAGAAAAAGACAAAAATTTTCATGAATTGTGTTTAACAGCAAGAATTAAGCATAGTAAGAGCAGTTTCAGTGGATGAATTAACAATGATTTGAGACGTAGGTAGAAAGTGAGAATATGGAACAAAGAATAGAGGTAATGTTTTCAATATGGGCTATAAGGTGGAAAGAGAGAACAGTATTCTGATTAGGAGATGGAAAAATCTGAAGTAGTGTGAATGTAAATTCAAAAGAACAAATAGAAAGGAGTTAAAAAGACTAGAGAGACGTTACATAATTAACTAGTATTTTCTTTTCTCATTCTCCTTTGCAGATTTGTGAGTTCCCTGAGCATTGAGTCCAGACTGAAGTAAGGTATCCTAGAACCATTGGCTGATTATGGGAATAATCTGGATTTTATCAATGAATTTGTAGTGCATCACTTAAATAACATTCCAAGAGGCATTATCCAGAATCAAAATTAAAAAAATAAGCCAGGGAAACAGCCCCTGTGCTAATTATTAGGACATCAGAGATTATGAGGTAAAAAGATGAAATCCAGGTGTAAGCCAATAAAATAGATGTTAGAGAAAAAGCCTGGCAGAAATGGGAAGAAAAATGTCTGAGGAAGAATCCAGAGTGATTTCCTAAACTAACTGGATATAGATAACCTTAAAGTTTAAAAATATAACTGAAAAATTTAGCTAATTCTCAAGTCAAAAAGGTAGCATCTGATTTCTATGGACTGAATTGGTGTTCCCCCAAAATTCTTATGTTAAAGCCCTAACTCCTAATATGATTGCATTTGGAAATAGGGTCTTTAGGAGGTAATTAAGCGTTTGGAGAGCATTGGTGTACTTATAAGACACCGGAGAGCTCGTTCTCATGTTTTCTTTCTCTCTCACTGAGGAAAAGCCATGTGAGGACACAGCAAGAAGGTGACCATCGGGCTTCCCTGGTGGCACAGTGGTTGAGGGTCTGCCTGCCGATGCAGGGGACACAGGTTCATGTCCCGGTCCGGAGGGATCCCACATGCTGCGGAGCGGCTGGGCCCGTGAGCCATGGTTGCTGAGCCTGCACATCCGGAGCCTGTGCTCCGCAACGGGAGAGGCCACAGCAGTGAGAGGCCTGCGTACCGCAAAAAAAAAAAAAAAAAAAGTGACCATCTGCAAGCCAGGAAGAGAGCTCATACCAGAAACTGAAGCCTGCTGGACCTTGATCTTGAACTCTCCAACATCCAGAACTGTGAGAAAATAAATTTCTGTTGTTTAAGCCACACAACCTGTGGTATTTTTGTTATGGTGACGTGAGAAGACTGAGACGCTGATGGAGATTTATGTGTGTAAAGAAGGAAAAGGCAGTCCAACATACCATACAGAAAGCAGACCACTACACTGGAGATCAGATGAACAGAGTTCTAAAATTTCCATTCACTCTTGTTGTGCATTGTAAATTTAGCCTTTCAATTTTATCATTAAAATATTTTCTCATTATATTGGTATCTGAATAATTGTAATAATTTTAGAGAATATCATATTAGTTTGTGAAAGTAAGACATTAACCTTTCTTTATAGTAGTTGCTAAGAAATTTAAGAATTCCTAATATCATGCAAAAACATTAAGGCAGATGAAATCATTAATTAATTCCTGATACCGGCTTACCAGTAGGTTCTGGGGCCAACACTATTTTTCAAGCCAATTGGCAGTATTTTTGATAAGGTATTCTACCAATTCATCAAGAAAAAATGATATGAGAGACTTAGAATATTGGAACATATTCTTAGACCAATTCAATCAATAAAAGAAATACAAAATAGTCACCTTCAGTGTCAATAATCAATACAGACATTCAAATAATTTTCAAGCTTAGCAGTAATATTTATTTTCCACCTTAAGTACTTCCCCTGATACTTGTAAACATTTAAAAAGTATAACATGTATTGTTCATTTTTCAGGTTTTCTTTAATTTTCTCCAGCAAGTTTTATAGTTTCAGTTTCTAAACCACATTTTATTAAATGTATTTTGTTTTATTTTTTAAATGCTGTCACAAATTATGCTGGAACAAGAGATAGCACCTCTATGACATCTGGTCCCCAAAATTAGTCCAGGTAGCATGAGGGTTTACAAAACCAAGAAACTACTGAAACCTGGGTGTACAGTATAAATCAGTTGTTTCATTTTGTAGATTGGTATCATTAGCTTCCTAAAGAACTTTCACTAAAATTCATTGTGAAATTAACTAATACAGGAGCAATCTCATTGGTTTTGCTGCAGAATAGAGGAGCATGTTTGGGTGATACAGGACCCACAACTTACTACTGAACAATTACGTCTGCCTATAAATGATCCAAATACACAGCAGGTTGTTCCCAAGGGTGCAGCTAGCATGGTAGACTAGATAAACGCTTCTATAAAATTTGTTTATCCTGAGAAAGAGAATTGTCCTTCCTCTCCTTTAAATTCCAAGTGGAACTCCCAAGATGAAGCAGCTGATATATTGTACATAAAAACCATGCTAGATTGACTTTATGATAATTAGATGTGCATCTAATTAATATGCTTCTTACCCAGGTCATAACAAATACGTGATTAAGGAACCCTTTGGCATGAGCACCCAATATAAACTAGCTGCTACAAAATCAAGCAATGATCAGAGAAGCCATATCAGATTCGGTGTGTCAGCTTCCTCTTATTAGTCTTACAGATGCTAAGAAAATTAGAATAGTCAAGGGACTTGTCCCAGCAGGGTGAAAATTGTAACACCGTGACTACGAAATGGTATGAATTAAGCAAACATTGATGGGATCAAAGCAAAATCATAATGCAGCACTAGCAGAGGTGGGGTGGGCTGATGGAAGCTCCTGCTGGTCCCTCAACTTTGAAGGGCCAAGAAAACCCCCTCTATTTATCCTCATCTGTAGGAATTCTTAAAGCCAGAAGACAAAAAGGATGATGAGAAACCTGACCTTGAATTGTCAGATCGATAGTGTGGGAAATTAATGAAAGTGACAATAGAAGAAAAAACAGATCTCCCAATGCCATATGGCCATATAGGGATAAAATGGCCAAGGGTAGAGAAGAATCCTTTCTGGGACTCTGACCCAGCAGCCCAATGCACTGTGATGCCAAAACCTTTGAAGAACTCCTAATGAGGGCTTTAATGAAATCAGAATAATATGAGGATGCAGTGGTTGATGAGATTAAGGTAAAATTTCGAAGACAATTGGAAAATAGAACAGACTTTATGTGAAGTAGTTGCATCTTCTTTACATGAATCTATTATTGGGGAAGATATTATGTCTGATGGGTCAACATCCCCTTATTTAATATTGTAAAACAGAAGGCATGTAAGTTTCTCTTTTTCCAGTATTAACTGGATACACTAAATAGCAACCTAGAGACTTGCCTGAGCCCACAAAGATTATTAATATGAAACACTACCAGATACATGGTGGAGAAAAAGACACTACCACTTTAACTAAGGACATATTAGACGTGGGAGGACTGTTATCAACAAATTTGCTGTACAATTGCCCTATGTGGCCTCTGAAAAAGGCAGATGTGTTATGAAGACTAACAATATATTACTGAAGCTTGAATAAAGAGTACCACCTAAAGCATCAGCAGTCACTAATTTGTTTTCACAGTGGCTGGAAAAAATACAATGTGATAAGGACACCACTACTCAGTGATTTACCTTACAAATAATTTTTCTTGATCTTGATCTCAAAAAAGAGCCAATAAAGTTTGCCTTCATGTGGGAAGGATCCCAATTAATGTTTGCTAGACTGCCACAGGGTTATTTGAATTAACCAACTTACTGTCTTAATTTGGTAACGAGGGTTTTGGACTTCACGCAGGTTCTGAGTGTGTTAATACTACATTGATGATATCATGATATTATCAAAAACAGAAGAACAAGCAAAGACTGAAGAACAATGTAAATATACCAAAACCATTGAATTTTACACTTAATATGGGTGAATTGAAAGGTATATTAATTATAATAAAGCTCTTATATAAAGAAAAGCAAGGCGGCGCGGGGCTGAGGGAAGCCAGCGGGCGCCTCAGTGTCCTTCTTCACCCCACCCCTCGCCTCGCCGCCTTCTCCTCCCCGCAGCCGGACCGGAATTATGTGATCCCGGAAGTTCCGGCGCCATTGCTGTGTGGGATAAACAGTAATGGCGGAGGCTGCAGCTCCCGGAACAACAGCCACAACATCAGGAGCACGAGCGGCAGCGGCGGCGGTGGCAGCGGCTTCCCCCACCCCTACCCCCACAGTCACCTCCCCGTCCCTGGGGGCGGGGGGCGGGGGAGACGGCAGTGGCGGCGGCTGGACTAAACAGGTCACCTGCAGGTATTTCATGCATGGGGTTTGTAAGGAAGGAGATAACTGTCGATACTCACATGACCTCTCTGACAGTCCATATGGTGTAGTGTGCAAGTATTTTCAGCGAGGGTACTGTATTTACGGAGACCGCTGCAGATATGAACACAGCAAGCCACTGAAACAGGAAGAAGCAACTGCTACAGATCTAACTGCAAAGTCACCCCTTGCTGCTTCCTCAAGTCTCTCATCAGTAGTTGGACCGATTGTTGAAATGAATATGGGCGAAGCTGAGACAAGAAATTCAAACTTTTCAACTATAGGAGCGGGTTCAGAAGACTGGGTGAACGCCATTGAGTTTGTTCCTGGGCAGCCCTACTGTGGCCGTAGACCTTTACCACACTCTTCAACGTTTTCAGCCGCCCCTTCCTCCACAGAAGCACCCCTGCAGGGCTCAGTGACCAAGGAAGAATCAGAGAAGGAGCAGACGGCAGTGGAAACAAAGAAGCAGCTCTGCCCCTATGCTGCAGTGGGAGAGTGCCGATATGGGGAGAACTGTGTGTATCTCCACGGAGACTCCTGTGATATGTGTGGCCTGCAGGTCCTCCATCCAATGGATGCTGCCCAAAGATCACAACATATAAAATCTTGCATCGAGGCCCATGAGAAGGACATGGAGCTCTCGTTTGCCGTGCAGCGCAGCAAGGACATGGTGTGTGGGATCTGCATGGAGGTGGTCTATGAGAAAGCCAACCCCGGCGAGCGCCGCTTCGGGATCCTCTCCAACTGCAACCACACCTACTGTCTCAAGTGTATCCGCAAGTGGAGGAGTGCTAAGCAATTTGAGAGCAAGATCATAAAGTCCTGCCCAGAATGCCGGATCACATCTAACTTTGTCATTCCAAGTGAGTACTGGGTGGAGGAGAAAGAAGAGAAGCAGAAACTCATTCAGAAATACAAGGAGGCAATGAGCAACAAGGCGTGCAGGTATTTTGATGAAGGACGTGGGAGCTGTCCATTTGGAGGGAACTGTTTTTACAAGCATGCGTACCCTGATGGCCGTAGAGAGGAGCCACAGAGACAGAAAGTGGGAACATCAAGCAGATACCGGGCCCAACGAAGGAACCACTTCTGGGAGCTCATTGAGGAAAGAGAGAACGGCAACCCCTTTGACAACTACGAAGAAGAGGTTGTCACCTTTGAGCTGGGCGAGATGTTGCTTATGCTTTTGGCTGCAGGTGGGGACGACGACCTGACGGACTCTGAAGACGAGTGGGACTTGTTTCACGATGAGCTGGAAGATTTTTATGACTTGGATCTATAGCAGCTTTGCGGGGCGTGTGAACTGGTCTGCTGAGCCTCAGACGGCAGCCGTCCCCGCTTGTGGCGGCAGTGCCCGTGGTTCTCTTCTAGGCAGGCCTCAACTTCAGGTGCTGTCGTAATAATTTTTACCCAGGGCCTGTCCTCTCGATCCCTCACCTTTCCCCAAGGAGTATGTTGTTTTCTCTGTTTAAAAAAGTTACAAAAATAAATCTTAAAAGTTAGTTTTTTTTTGTAACATGCATTTAACTGTCAGACAGAGTGTAGGTTTGTTGCGTCATCTGTTTTCAGCCAGATTCACACAGTTCAAGGGTGGCATTTCTGGATTTGCAGTACTCATTTTTGAGGACCCCAGGTTCAAAAGTAACAGCATTGGTCCTGCTTTGGGGTCCAAGAATTGGGGTGATAGGTGAAGGATCTGAACTGTGGCATGTAGCCTTCTGCTATAGACTTAGGCGGATGCTTGAGGTTTCTGGTGAATTCTGCACATCTGTGTTTTTATATCTGTTCCCTGCCCTGTAATCCCCACCCTGTGCACTTGTTCTGTGGTTTTGGTCTCTTGTTTAATTGCACACAAGTACTACTGCTGGGTAACCAGAACCAGGTGCGACTGTGTTGAGATTTTTACTGTGTTTAGCCTGATAGGAAAATTGTGAAAGAACACATATAAAGATATAGTGGAATAAAATAAATGCAGAGTTGGAAGTTGACTCCCAAGGGCTGATAGACTTGGTACGTGTGAGTGTGTAACAAGCTTTTCATCTCTGCATAGATGCAGTGTCTGTAACCTTAGTGGAAAAACTCAAGTTTAGTGGTTTCAGCCTCGTGTGGCAAATAGATCTGAAAGGACAAAGCAGTATATTGGTAGCTGTTAATAGAGCAGGGCTAGCTCTGTCTATATAAATAGGGAAATGGGCTTAGCCATAGAAGTTCAAACTCTCTGGTTATCTCATGTATTAACACAAACTGGGTCTCAGTTACACGGTTATATTTAATGTTTTACGATCTCCTAGACTTTCTAGTCCAGGCACTTTTTGACAAACCTTTGTCCTCATTTGAGGGGTTTTGTTGTCGGGTTTTTC
The DNA here is from genome assembly GCF_949752795.1 of Hyperoodon ampullatus. Classification (NCBI taxonomy): domain Eukaryota; kingdom Metazoa; phylum Chordata; class Mammalia; order Artiodactyla; family Ziphiidae; genus Hyperoodon; species Hyperoodon ampullatus. Next base: position 98,915,219 of record NC_136914.1, read on the forward strand.
TGTTCGTTTTTGTGGGTATTTGCCTCATTCCATCCCTGAGCTTTGCAGCTAGACAGGTGTGATTCGAAACTATGTTCTAAGGCGTTTCCTGTAGTGGAGTAATTGGTTTGCAGTAGTAAGTCATGCTTTTCCACTAAAAGGGGACGGAGAGGTGGTAATCCACGAGATAAGCTAAAGTTAAATTGTTAGAAGAATTCCTTGATCAGAAATTATAAATCTGCGTTTTGTTGCTCTATTTCCTGAAAATAACTTGGAGATGCCCCTGATTTGTCCATCTACTGCTTTGATTCCTTGGATACCACTCATTCTTTCACGTTAAGCAAAAACAAGTAATCGTTGCAGAGGTCTCTGTATTTTGCAGCTGCCCTTTTGTAAGACGCACTTTTCCCAAATAAAACAATTTTAAAAACCAAAAAAAAAAAAAAAAAAGAAAAGCAATATATTAATGCCTTGGAACTGATTGGAATACATGTTTGAATATTTCTAATTTATATATAAGAAAAACATGTGTTGGTTAACTCTTGTATTTGTTAAGATATGTTAATAAATTGTTTCCTGAAAAAGAAATCAGAAGAGAAAAGATGAACTGACGTTATATCAAGAGCCAGAAAAAAAGGATCCATAGTGAGGATAATTTATCATCTAAATCAGGACCGTTTTGAATGTTAAGGGGTGGAATTTATGGGGGTTTTTTTTTGAATTTTATTTTTTTATACAGCAGGTTCTAATTAGTCAGCAATTGTATACACATCAGTGTATACATGTCAATCCAAATCACAAAATTCATCACACCACCAACCCCACCCCCCACGGCTTTCCCCCCTTGGTGTCCATTGGTTTGTTCTCTACATCTATGTCTCAATTTCTGCCCTGCAAACCGGTTCACCTGTACCATTATTCTAGGTTCCACATATATGAGTTAATATACGATATTTGTCTTTCTCTTTCTGACTTCACTCTGTATGACAGTCTCTAGATCTATCCATGTCTCAACAAAGGACCAAATTTCGTTCCTTTTTATGGCTGAGTAATATTCCATTGTATATTTGTACCACATTTTCTTTGTCCATTCATCTGTCGATGGGCATTTAGGTCACTTCCATGACCTGGCTATTGTAAGTAGTCCTGCAATAAACACTGGGGTGCATGTGTCTTTTTGAATTATGGTTTTCTCTGGGTATATGCCCAGTAGTGGGATTGCTGGATCATATGGTAATTCTATTTTTAGCTTTTTAAGGAACCTCCATACTGTTCTCCATAGTGGCTGTATCAATTTACATTCCCACCAACAGTGCAAGAGGGATTCCTTTTCTCCACACCCTCTCCAGCATTTGTTCTTTGTAGATTTTCTTTTGATGTCCATTCTAACTGGTGTGAGGTGATAACTCATTGTAGTTTTGATTTGCATTTCTCTAATAATTAGTGATGTTGAGCAGCTTTTAATGTGCTTTGGGCCATCTGTATGTCTTCTTTGGAGAAATGTCTATTTAGGTCTTCTGCTCATTTTTGGATTGCGTTGTTTGTTTTTTTAATATTAAGCTGCATTAGCTGTTTATATATTTTGGAGATTAATCCTTTGTCCGTTGATTCATTTACAAATATTTTCTCCCATTCTGAGCGCTGTCTTTTTGTCTTGTTATGGTTGTCTCTGCTGTTCAAAAAGTTTGAAGTTTCATAAGGTCACATTTGTTTTTGTTTTTATTTTCATTACTCTAGGAGGTGGATCAAAATAGTTCTTGCTGTGATTTATGTCAAAGAGTGTTCTTCCTATGTTTTCCTCTAAGAGTTTTATACTGACTAGTCTTACATTTAGGTCTCTAATGCATTTTGAGTTTATTTTTGTGTATGGTGTTAGAGAGTGTTCTAATTTCACTGTTTTACATGTAGCTGTCCAGTTTTCCCAGCACCTTTTATTGAAGAGACTGTCTATTCTCCATTGTATATCCTTACCTCCTTTGTCATAGACTAGTTGACCGTAGGTGCATGGATTTACCTCTGGGCTTTCTATCCTGTTCTATTGATCTATATTCCTGTTTTTGTGCCAGTACCATACTGTCTTGATTACTGTAGCTTTGTAGTATAGTCTGAAGTCAAGGACTCTGATTCCTCCAGCTCCGTTTTGTTCCCTCAAGACTGCTTTGGCTATTTGGGGTATTTTTTGTCTCCATACAAATTTTAAGATTTTTTGTTCTAGTTCTGTAAAAAATACCATTGGTAATTTGATAGGGATTGCATTGAATCTGTAGATTGCTTTGGGTAGTAAAGTCATTTTCACAATAATGATTCTTCAAATCCAAGAACATGGTATACCTCTCCATCTGTTTGTATCACTTTTCTTTCATTAGTGTCTTATAGTTTTCTGCATACAGGTCTATTGTCTCCCTACATAGGTTTATTCCTAGGTATTTTATTCTTTTTGTTGCAGTGGTAAATGGGAGTATTTCCTTAATTTATCTTTCAGATTGTTCATCATTAGTGTATAGGAGTGCAAGAGATTTCTGTGCATTAATTTTGTATCCTGCCACTTTACCAAATTCATTTATTAGCTCTAGTAGTTTTCTGGTGGCATCTTTAGGATTCTCTATGGATAGTATCATCATCTGCAAACAGTGACAGTTTTACTTCTTCCTTTCCAATTTGTATTCCTTTTATTTCTTTTTCTTCTCTGATTGCTGTCACTAGGACTTCCAAAACTATGTTGAATAATAGTGGTGAGAGTGGACATCCTTGTCTTTTTCCTGATCTTAGAGGAAATGTTTTTAGTTTTTCACCATTGAGAATGATGTTTGCTGTGGGTTTGTCCTATATGGCCTTTATTATGTTGAGGTAGGTTCCCTCCATGCCCACTTTCTGGAGACTTTTTATCATAAATGGGTGTTGAATTTTGTCACAAGCTTTTACTGCATCTATTGAGATGATCATATGGTTTATATTCTTTAATTTGTTAATATGGTGTATCACATTGATTGAGTTGCATATATTGAAGAATCCTTGCATCCCTTGGATAAATCCCTCTTGATTGTGGTGTATGGTTCTTTTAATGTGTTGTTGAATTCTGTTTGCTAGTATTTTGTTGAGAATTTTTGCATCTATATTCATCAGCGATATCGGTCTGTAATTTTCTTTTTTTGTAGTGTCTTTGTCTGGTTGTGGTATCAGGGTGATGTTGGCTTCATAGAATGAGTTTGGGAGTGTTCCTTCCTCTGCAATGTTTTGGAACAGTTTCAGAAGGATAGCTGTTAGCTCTTCTCTAAATGTTTGATAGAATTTGCCTGTGAAGCCATGTGGTCCTGGACTTTTGTTTACTGGAAGATTTTTAATCACTATTTCAATTTCATTACTTGTGATTTGTCTGTTCATATTTTCTATCTCTTCCTGGTTCAGTCTTCGAAGATTATACCTTTCTAAGAATTTGCCCATGTCTTCCAGGTTGTCTATTTTATTGGCATAGAGTTGCTTGTAGTAGACTCTTAGGATGCTTTGTATTTCTGCAGTGTCTGTTATAACTTCTCCTTTTTCATTTCTAATTTTATTGATTTGAGTCCTCTCTTTCTTTTTCTTGATGAGTTTGGCTAATGGTTTATCAATTTTGTTTATCTTCTCAAAGAACCATCTTTTAGTTTTATTGATCTTTGCTATTGTCTCCTTTGTTTCTATTTCATTTATTTCTGCTCTGATCTTTATGATTTCTTTCCTTCTGCTAACTTTGTGTTTTCTTCTTTCTCTAGTTCCTTTAAGTGTAACATTAGATTGCTTGAGATTTTTCTTGTTTCTTGATGTAGGCTTTTATAGCTATAAACTTCCCTGTTAGAACTGCTTTGCTGCATCCCGTAGGTTTTGGATCATCGTGTTTTCACTGTCTTTTGTCTGTATGTGTTATTTTATTTCCTGTTTGATTTCTTCAGTGATCTCTTGGTTATTTAATGATGTATTGTTTAGCTTCCATGTGTTTGTGTTTTTTTACATTTTTTCCCCTGTAACTCATTTCTAATCTCATAGTGTTGTGGTCAGGAAAGATGCTTGATATGATTTCAATTTTCTCTAAATTTACTGAGGTTTGATATGTGATCCAAGATGTGATCTATCCTGGAGAGTGTTCCATGCGCACTTGAGAAGAAAATGTAATCTGCTGGTTTTGGATGGAATGTCCTATAAATATCAATTAAATCTATCTGTTCTATTGTGTCATTTAAAACTTGTGTTTCCTTATTAATTTTCTGTTTGGATGATCTGTTCATTGGTGTAAGTGAGGTGTTAAAGTCCCCCACTGTTATTGTGTTACTGTCAATTTACTCTTTCAGAGCTGTTAGCAGTTGCCTTATGTATTGAGGTGCTCCTATGTTGGGTGCATATATATTTATAATTGTTATATCTTCTTCTTGGATTGACTCCTTGATCATTATGTAGTGTCCTTCCTTGTCTCTTGTAACATTCTTTATTTTAAAGTCTATTTTATCTGATATGAGTATTGGTACTCCAGCTTTCTTTTGATTTCCATTTGCATGGAATATCTTTTTCATCCCCTCACTTTCAGTCTGTATGTGTCCCTAGGTTTGAAGTGGGTCTCTTGAAGACAGTGTATGTATGGGTCTTGTTTTTGTATCCATTCTTCGAGCCTGTGTCTTTTGGTTGGAGCATTTAATCCATTCACGTTTAAGGTAATTATTGATATGTATGTTCCTATTACCATTTTCTTAAGGGTTTTGGATTTGTTTTCGTAGGTCTTTTTCTTCTCTTGTGTTTTCCAGTTAGAGAAGTTCCTTTAGCATTTGTTGTAGAGACGGTTTGATGGTACTGAATTCTCTTAGCTTTTTGCTTTTCTGTAAAGCTTTTGATTTCTCCATCAAATCTGAATGAGATCCTTGCCAGGTAGAGTAATCTTGGTTGTAGGTTCTTACTTTTCATCACTTTAAGTATATCGTGTCACCCCCTTCTGGCTTGTAGAGTTTCTACTGAGAAATCAGCTGTTAACCTTATGGGAGTTCCCTTTTATATTATTTGTTGTTTTTCCCTTGCTGCTTTTGTTTTTTTTTTTTTTTTTTTTTTGTGGTACGTGGGCCTCTCACTGTTGTGGTCTCTCCCGTTGCGGAGCACAGGCTCCGGATGCGCAGGCTCAGCGGCCATGGCTCACGGGCCCAGCCGCTCCGTGGCATATGGGATCCTCCCAGACCGGGGCACGAACCCGTATCCCCTGCATCGGCAGGCGGACTCTCAACCACTGCGCCACCAGGGAGGCCCTCCCTTGCTGCTTTGAATAATTTTTCTTTGTCTTTGATTTTTGACAAGTTGATTAGTATGTGTCTTGGCATGTTTCTCCTTGGGTTTATTCTGTACAGGACTCTGCGCTTCCTGGACTTGAGTGGCTATTTCCTTTCCCAATGTAGGGAAGTTTTTGACTATAATCTCTTCAAATATTTTCTTGGGTACTTTCTCTCTCACTTCTTCTGGGACCCGTATAATGCGAATGTTATTGCGTTTAATGTTGTCCCATAGTTCTCTTTGGCTGTCTTCATTTCTTTTCATTCTTTTTTCTTTATTCTGTTCCACAGCAGTGAATTCCACCATTCTGTCTTCCAGGTCACTTATCCGTTCTTCTGCCTCAGTTATTCTGTTATTGATTCCTCCTAGTGTAGTTTTCATTTCAGTTATTGTATTGTTCATCTCTGTTTGTTCTTTAATTCTTCCAGGCCTTTGTTAAACATTTCTTGCATCTTCTTGATCTTTACCTCCATTCTTTTTCCGAGGTCCTGGATCATCTTCACTCTCATTATTCTGAATTTTTTCCTGGAAATTTGCCTATCTCCACTTCATTTAGTTGTTTTGGGGGGGGGTTATCTTGTTCCTTCATTTAGTACATAGCTCTCTGCCTTTGCATCTTGTCTATCTTTCTGTGAATGTGGTTTTTGTTCCCTGGAATTTTAGATTATGCTGGGACAGGAAGTATAAATTGGGACTCTCTCAGGCAAACCATGATGGACAAGCTTCCTTTATTTAATACTGATGTGTGTGAGCTACTAAGTTCAGTAAACATCCATGGGTTAAAATAATGGAAAGGAATTAATTTATATGTTAGCATCATTGAGATTGCAAGAAATGTAGTGTAAGAATAGATTGGATTTCAGCAGTTGGCAAGAATGAACAATATACCAATTTAGGAGGAAGTGAGAGTAATTTAGGCAAAGGGAAATGATTCCCTGTAATAAAATGGGTTTTGTGAGAATGGTTAAAATTAGAAGGACTTAAATGATAGGAGCAGATGTGTTATATAATAGCTGTTGATTAATGGGTAAGGGAAGCAATGGAAAGGGAAAATTTGATGACAAAAAAAAGAGAATGACCAGTTGATGGAGATGTGAATAGGTGGAATCCTGAACAGAGAGAGTACACATCAAAGGAGTTATTTTACATTTATGTTACAGTTACTGCAATTATTCTGGGACCAGAAATTGGACTTGTCAGCGAGATTGAGGAAATGTCAGGTGTTTCTGTATGATGGTGTTTGACAACTGAGAGAAATAACTGAGGTCATCTGAAGGTAAAAAGTGGATAAGAGGTGGGACAATAGATAAAGTTCAATGTTGTACTTGAGATCAATGGTGAGAGTTGAGTAGAAATAAAAGGATAGAGATTTAGTACTTTTTAATAAAGATCAAATGTTGTTTGAGACCATAAATTTGTACAGGCAGCATATTTGTGGTTACCTGAATTCGTTTTCAGTAGACTGAGCAGTTCAAATGTAGAAGGAGAGAAGAAAATCCAGGAATAAAATGCAGTATTTGATTCAATATAATGCCAACAGCAAAGCAGCTGAGGTGGAAATGATGAATTCTGTCACCTGAGTTAGATGGTGAATAACTGAAGACAGAAGAGAATTGACTCACAGTAGAGAAGTGTATCAAAATGCTAGTGGCCTTAATAGAGTCAAAGTATAAATTAAGTGAGATGATATCAAGTGTAAAAAGATTGCAGTCAGGTATGGGATTATTGGCTTTAATATTTTTGAGATTTATTAGTTTAACCAAATTATATGTGGTTTTGGAATTAGATGCCAGGAGCTGAGTTTTGGTAATAGGTATGGTGTATTAGTTCACTAGGTTTGCCATAACAAAATACCACAGACTGGGTGGCTAAACAACAGAAGTTTATTGTCTCACAATCCTGGAAGCTAGAAGTCTGAAATTAAAGTGCTGGCAGGGTTGATTTCTTCTGAGGGCTGAGAGGGAAGGATCTGGTACAGGCCTCTTTCCTTAGCTTATAGAGGACGTCTTTTCCCCATGTCTCTTCACATCATCTTCCCCCATGCCTGTTTGCCTCTGTGTCCAAATTTATCCTTTTTTTAATAAGGCCACCATGAATTAGAGCCCACCCTCATAACCTCATTTTTAACCTGATTATTTCTGTAAGAACCTTATCTCCAAACAAGATCACACTCTGAGCTACTGGGGGTAAGGACTCCAACATATATTTTTTGAAAGGACACTATTCAATTCATGACATATAAGATTTAGAAGGTTAATGCACTGGGAGTAAAGGGTGATATCTCAGGTGTCCTCATAAAGATGACGTCATCTAGGGCACATGAATTTCTCAGCATAAAGGAGCATATTCTTCAGGAACTGACAGGTAGTTTCTAGGGTAGTGAGGCAGAAACAAAAAGGGTAATATTTCCAGATAATGTGGCTTTCAAATATATAAAAGTTTCCACTTTATAAGGGTAGGTAAATGGTATTTGAAAGTAGGTTGGAGAGGAAGGAAGATGTTGACATGCCTTCTCAATTCTGTAATAACTGGGGTAGCGAAGAATCAGCAGAAAGACTGAGAAGGCTGCTAAGGCAGTGGTGTCAGCAATGATCAGTAGGTATAGATTAATTTTATGAAATAGGGTTAAAGTAAATGTGAAATTTTTAAACATGGATTGTAGGTTCCTGATTGCAGAGCTGAACATTTAAAAAAGAAGGAGGTAAAAAGGAATTGAATCTAAGAAGCAGATGTGCTGAAATACAAGTGGAGGAAAGAGATTAAATTGTCATTAATGACCAGAAGGACAAGGATACAAGAAGACAAGGTAGGTCTACAAAAATTTCAAAGTATTAGTACCAAAATTCCCATTTCAGATCCATCAGGCTTTCTAGGCACTCTAGGTTTTGGAAAGAGCAGCAGCCTGTGAAGCAGGGTTAGTGGATGTGAGTAAGATCAAAAACTCCCCATGAAAGCTAGAATTAATTTTGCTGCCAAAGGAATCCAACCCCTAAGAAGCAGTAGAATTAATTAACTGTATTTCTTCTGTTCAAAGTCATAATTAATTGAAAAAAACATATCAGTGATATAAGAAGTGTTTAGAGAGGCGGGGGACAGTAGAGGAGTTGGTAGGGACTCCACTAAATAAAACAAATATTTTATGAGAAAATATTTCCTGTAATTGATGAAATATAGACATTTAAGGATTCTAATCTTATACTGCAAACGGCCACTGAATCAGGTTGGAGGAGGTAAAAAAGGAGACCTCTGTAGAAGGAGTTAGCTAAAGGAGGGGAGGCTATGCATTAAGGTTCTCTTTTCAAAAATAACTGTTCTCTTTTGTGTTTGTTATTCCATTCCCTCCCCCTTTGGAAATATTGAGGTATTACTTTATTCATGCAAAAAAATTTAGAAGTTTTACAAATCATCTGTATGATAGTATCTTAGAAAAATGAATCTTTAAATTTTATTTTGATTGGAGAATATATTACTAATATGTTGAGCTCAGGAGTCTGATTGGAGGATAGAAAATGTGACCCTGCTCTGGCAAATGGGGCTGCAGACCGTATGGCTCATGGAGGATGAAGAGGAGGCTGACATCATCGCCAAGATCCTAGACACTTTCATATATAAAAGTTTGAGAACTTATTGAGAGACCCACAGGAAAGTGATGCCCCTAGGAGAAATCTGGTTTTGATATAAAGAAGGTACAAAAGTCATTTTGTTAAAAGATCTGCAATAAGGAAGGACAGTGAGTCCTGGGAATTTAAAGTGCCGTAGAAGTAGAAAGAGTCTGTATGGATGTTCTGCCATTTCCTTCTAGTCAGGAGATAGATGGGAAAAATGGTTATGGGTTTGGATGTCAAAATATGTTAGACCTAGTCTCTTGGGGACAGGATTACATTTTTAAGGAAAGATAATGTGTCATTAAAATAAAAGATTGTGATACTGGGAACTTAGGCCCCACATAAGAATACAATATTCTCATCAGAGTAAAGAACTAGAGGTAGTAGTGAGGTGGTTCATTCTTTTCTCCTCATCTTCAAAGACCTCTGAGAATAGGACAGGATTCAGTCTTAAGGGTCCAAGTGAAGTAAAGAGGATTAACCATACATGGGGGCTACAGTTATAGTGAGCAAACTTCTTATGTATCCATTTGGGTACTGGATTTCTTCCTTTGTGGTAGTGGAAGCATTTTTAAAACAGGGGTGTTTTAAATTTCTGGCTCCATCCTGACTACATATGTGATCAGGAAAGCCTTTGGACAAAAATATGGGTGAGGTTGGTTTAGGGTTATCACTGGGCAAATGGCCTTGGGAGGAGAAAATGTCATTCCCCTAACGGGTGATAAAGTGACTTCCAGGATTAAATTGGAACATTGAAGACAATACTTTTCCTACACTCCAACCTGCTGACAAGGACACAATTTTATACCCGATTTTGAAGATTATTTAACAATATTTGAAAATATTAATGACTAGAATATAAGTGGAAATAAGAGTAACGGTATTCTTTATGTATTACCCAAATTTTGTAAAAAGAAAAAGGGATAGAGGCAAATGTTTAAAATTATGATAATATATATCTCTGGAAAAATATACTAACCTGGACTTGCATAAATGCTATTCTAGATGTAACTCAAAAATGTCTGAAAAACATTATTCATTCTAACATATGTGTTTAAATTTAAAAATATCTCCAACAATATCTTTTTACCAGAACTTGCAAATAAGTGAATCCCTATTATTGTAAAGATGAAACTGAAGTACTTTAAACTACAGAGGTTCACATAGCAAAATATATGAAAAAGAAATGCAAAATATCACTTCCAACACTGCCCTCTAAAGAGAGAAAAGCCAGTGTTTCTGAAGTAAATTTCTAAATTTAAATAATATTTTCTGTATTCAGAATTTTGCATGCAATTAGAATAAAAGAAAAATCTCCAAGGAACAAAACATGAAGTAAAATATGGACATTTGAGCAATTATCAGAGAAGACAAAAGTCCTTGAACTTAAGAACATTTTCTCAAAAGTAATTTCTCAGCTGTTAGATATCAAAAGAGTCCAGGCTTATTCTGTGTAAAGCAAGACTTCAGAATCCTGCTTTAAAAACTATTCCAATATGGAAATAATTCTTTATATTTTATAGCTTTATGAAGTCTTTCATCTAAGGATCTCGAAAAGGAAATGAAGTAAGTGCAATGATTGAATTTTTGCATATTAATGACTTCAAGAAAAATGGAAGCAATTAAAAAGCAATAGATGTCTACTATAATGAAAGCCACTTTTTAATGTTATACATAAGATTAGCTGAATAGTTATAGAAAAGTGATAGCTGATAGCTATTATTTTATTTCTGAGTTTCTTTGTAAGCAGTATCATTATGCTACATGGACAGGGTAGAGATGTCTCAGAAGGAAACATGTGTTTTATTCTAGCAAGGAGCTGTCCCTTTTATACCTATAAGAACACTTGTATTCATAAAATGTTTCAATACTGAAACATATAGCAAATACATTCAAGATTGTTTACAACCCAAGGCCTCGAATAGAAAAAAAAAAATTTTTTTTTTAAAACTTAAAATGCTGCACTGTTTTTGAGTCAAGGCCACTATTAAGTAGCAACAGTGGCCTGTGAGATATTATTTATAGGCCTATAAAGTCTCATCTGCTCCAAAATGATAGCTATATATTTAAAACAGTTTCTTAGATGGCCATCTTTAACCCCTTTTTTTGTCAAAAAGGGCCTCCACTACCTTCTATAAAGAGTCTTTTTGCATATTGCAAAACAAGCAGCACTTTTAGTCATATTAATACAAGACAGCCCTTCCTACAGGCTGACTGAGCCTCAAAAGAGATCGAAGGGTTTAACAAGCATAGGAGGGGCTAGATTTTACCTCTCTACTCTCCCCTTGGCCAGATGCCTTTGTACAGTGCAAATATACAGCAGTACCCACAGCACCCTGGTTGCCCTACAGTTGAGAAGTCATTGTCAAAAAAGCCATCTTAAAATGCAAATTACATTAGCTAGGAAGAGATAACACATATGTCTGAAGTTATATTAAGGGCTTAAATATAATCAACGTCCTTTTAAACTTTAATTGTATTCCTAAAATATTATTTACTAGAATACATTATTGCTCATGCCTCCATTTCCCATAGGAGGAAAACCATGTAAGGAACACATTTGGGTGGCTTATTGCTCCCTGTTCAACAACTGAGGTACATAATTAAATATGGGGGAATAAACTGCATACATATGGATATCAACCCTTCTGGGCTTTCTCGCTGAATCTTGCAGAAACACTTGTCCTCAGGATGCACGTATTTTCTTTCTCTTAAATTCAGTAAGCTCCCTGTTCCTCTGGGGATGCCTCTGACTGGGGAGAATATAATTCAAGAGAGCAAAAGGTGAGGGGGATGTATATTAGGAAATATATGACTGTACGTTTATGCCATATTTTCTAATCACACTATAAGTTTGACCACTCATTTCTTAATTGAAACAGAGGTTGAGAAGTAAGTAGAAGTTATTACACATTTCCCAATCTCCAATAGTATTTATTGATAGTAACCACTAGGATTGCTTTTCTCTAATGACCAACTTTTTTTCATTTTTCAATTGTTCTGGATTTTAGAAAATATTTGGATACTGGTAATATCAGTGTTATTACTTTGTAGTTATCATATTTTCAATATCAAATTGTGGAAAATTTAGGGTTTGTTACTCTAAAACAAGTATAAAATTACCTGCACAACACCTTGTAAGCAGCTGTGAATCAGAAGAATTCAAGTCTACAGCTTTCAGTATAATTAAATACAGAGGAAGAAAGACTAGAGTATCAAATGTAAAAATATAAAATATAAACACAGTAAAGAACAGGAGATAATCCCCAATGTCCTCCCCATTTTAGAAACTTGCCAAGAAATTACTACTCAATGGCTTTTAAGTATACAGTCCATGCTGGAAAACCAATTTATTTTAAAGGGAGAGCTTATAATTGAAATGGAATGTCCAGTAATATTAGAATCTCCAGATGCTATCCATTAGCAAACGAAAAACATAAGCAGTGTTATCAAGTCAGAAAATCTATATCAGAGAAAGACATGTTTTGTCCTGTCAAGACAAAATAAAGGAAAACAAAATGAGCTTTGAAAAAGAAGGTCTGTGGAGACCACCTGACTTTAATGATGAGAAAGAACCTCATTGGATGAATTATCAAGTCCTGCATGTTTATTAATAATTTATGTAATTTAAAAGTCTGACAATATAAATATGGCCATAAATTACAAAGGGGAAAGTAAAATCGCTGTAGACAAATGAAAGAAAATGTGTTTGTGTCACTTGAAAAAATTACTCACATATTAAGGATTCTTACCCAGAGAATACGAAATATTTCTACATTTCAGATGAATCAAGAAACATAGAAAGATCAACTCAAAATCAAGCTTGAAGAGAAATGAAGTATGTAGATAAACACTCAGCTATTTTCACAGGGTAAGAGTTTGTGATTCACCTGGAGTTCTAGAAAAATAATACATAGCCTGAATTCAAAGAGAGATTATCTAGTCCAGTATTAGTCATTGCTGTTACAATAAATTCTCCATATAATACCTCTAAAGAATTTGCTAAAACAAATCTTTTATTTTCCACCCCAATGTAAAAAAATGTTATATGGGGAGTTGAGGAAGACGGAGGAAGAGTAAGACACTGAGATCAACTTCCTCCCCACAGATACATCAGAAATACATTTACACGTGGAACTGCTCCTATAGAACACCGACTGAACACTGGCAGAAGACCTCAGACCTCCCAAAAGGCAAAAAAACTCCCCACGTACCTGGGTAGGGCAAAAGAAAAAAGAAAAAACAGAGACAAAAGAATAGGGACAGGACCTGCACCAGTGGGAGGGAGCTGCAAAGGAGGAAAAGTTTCCACACACTAAGAAGCCCCTTCATGGATGCAGACTGTGAATGACAGAGGGGAGAAGCTTCGGAGCCACGGAGGAGAGTGCAGCAACAGGGGTATGGAGGGCAAAGCGGAGAGATTCCCACACAGAGGATTGGTGCCGACCAGCACTCACCAGCCCAAGAGGCTTGTCTGCTCACCTGCCGGGGCAGACGAGGGCTGGGAGCTGAAGCTCCGGCTTCTGTAGGATTGCAAGGAGAGGACTGGGGTTGGCGGCATGAACAAATCCTGAAGGGGGCTAGTGCGCCACAGCTAGCTGGGAGGGAGGCTGGGAAAAAGTCTGGACCTGCGGAAGAGGCAAGAGACTTCTTCTTCCCTCGTTGTTTCCTGGTGCACGAGGAGAGCGGATACAGAGCGCTGGTTAATGGAGCTCCAGAGATGGGTGTGAGCCGCGGCTAACAGCGCGGACCACAGAGACAGGCATGAAACTCTAAGGCTGCTGCTGACGCCACCAAGAAGCCTGTGTGAGAGCACAGGTCACTATCCACACCTCCACTCCAGGGAGACTGTGCAGTCCGCACTGTCAGGGTCCCGTGATCCAGGAACAACTTCCCCAGGAGAATGCATGGCGCGGCTCAGGCTGGTTCAATGTCATGCTGGCCTCTGCCGCCATAGGCTCTCCCCGCACTCCATGCCCCTCCCTCCCCCCCCTGCCTGAGTGAACCAAAGCCCGTGAATCAGCTGCTACTTTAACCCCATCCTGTCTGAGCAAAGAACAGACGCCCTCAGGCGATCTACATACAGAAGCAGGGCCAAATCCAAAGCTGAACCCTGGGAGCTGTGTGAACAAAGAAGAGAAAGGGAAATCTCTCCCAGCAGATTCAGAAGCAGCACACTAAATCTCCACAATCAACTTGATGCACCCTGCATCAGTGGAATAAAAGAATAGACAACAAATCATCCCAAATTGAGTAGGTGGATTTTGAGACCAAGATATATTATTTTTTCCCCTTGTGCTCTTTTTGTGACTGTGTATGTATATGCTTCTGTGTGAGATTTTTGTCTGTAAAGCTTTGCTTTCACCATTTGTCCTAGAGTTTTGTCCATCTGTTTTTTTTGTTTGTTTGTTTGTTTACTTAAAATTTTTTTTAAATTATTTTTTATCTTTTATTTTAATAATTTTATTTTATTTTATCTTACTTTATTTTATTTTATCCTCTTTCTTTCTTTCTTTCTTTCTACTTTTTCTCTCTTTTATTCTGAGCTGTGTGGATGAAAGGCTATTGGTGCTCCAGCCAGGAGTCAGTGCTGTGCCTCTGAGGTGGGAGAGCTAACAACAGGACACTGGTCCACAAGAGACCTCCCAGCTCCATGTAAAATCAAATGGCAAAAATCTCCCAGAGATCTCCATCTCAAGATCAAGACCCAGCTTCACTCAACGACCAGCAAGCCACAATGCTAGACACACTATGCCAAACAACTAGCAAGACAGGAACACAACCCCACCATTATCAAAGAGGCTGCCTAAAATCTTAAAAAGTCCGCAGACACCCCAAAACACACCACCAGACGTGGACCTGCCCACCAGAAAGACAAGATCCAGCCTCATCCACCAGAACACAGGCACTAGTCCCCTCCACCAGGAAGCCTACACAACACACTGAACCAACTTTAGCCACTGGGGACAGACACCAAACACAACAGGAACTACGAACCTGCAGCCTACAAAAAGGAGACCCCAAACACAGTAAGATAAGCAAAATGAGAAGTCAGAAAAACACACAGAAGATGAAGGAGCAAGATAAAAACCCGACAGACCTAACAAATGAAGAGGAAATAGGCAGTCTATCTGAAAAAGAATTCAGAAAAATGATAGTAAAGATGATACAAAATCTTGGAAAGAGAATAGAGAAAATACAAGAAACATGTCACAAGGACCTA
The DNA here is from genome assembly GCF_949752795.1 of Hyperoodon ampullatus. Classification (NCBI taxonomy): domain Eukaryota; kingdom Metazoa; phylum Chordata; class Mammalia; order Artiodactyla; family Ziphiidae; genus Hyperoodon; species Hyperoodon ampullatus. The sequence goes on from NC_136914.1 coordinate 98,930,306, forward strand.
GAAGAACTAAAGAGGAAAGAAGCGAAGATGAACAATACATAAATTAAATTAAAAATAATCTAGAAGGGATTTATAGCAGAAAAACTGAGGCAGAAGAATGGATAAGTTACCTGGAAGATAAAATATTGGAAACAACTACTGCAGAGCAGAATAAAGAAAAAAAGAATAAAAGGACTGAAGATAGTCTCAGAGACCTCTGGGACAATATTAAACACACCAACATTCGAATTATACGGGTCCCAGAAGAAGAAGAGAAAAAGAAAGGTACTAAGAAAATATTTCAAGAGATGATAGATGAAAACTTACCAAATATGGGAAAGGAAATAGTTAATCAAGTCGATGAAGCATAGAGAGTCCCATACAGAATAAATCCAAGGAGAAACACACCAAGGCACATATTAATCAAACTATCAAAAATTAAACACAAAGAAAACATATTAAAAGCAGCAAGGGAAAAACAACAAACACACAAGAGAATCCCCATAAGGTTAACAGCTGATCTTTCAGCAGAACCTCTGCAAGCCAGAAGGGAGTGGAAGGACATATTTAAAATGATGAAGGAGAAAAAGCTACAACCAAGATTACTCTACCCAGCAATGATCTCATTCACAGTTGATGGAGAAATTAAAATGTTTACAGAAAAGCAAAACCTAAGAGAATTCAGGACCTCAATGACAGCTGTACAACAAATGCTAAAGAAACTTCTCTAGACAAGAAACACAAGAGAAGGAAAAGACCTACAATAAAAAACCCAAAAAAATTAAGAAAATGGGAATAGGAACATACATATCAAAAATTACCTTAAATGTAAATGGATTAAATGCTCCCACCAAAAGAAACAGACTGGCTGAATGGATACAAAAACCAGACCCATATATATGCTGTCTACAAGAGACCCACTTCACACCTAGAGACACATACAGACTGAAAGTGAAGGGGATGGAAAAAGATATTCCATGCAAATGGAAATCAAAAGAAAGCTGGAGTAGCAATTCTCATATCAGACAAAATAGACTTTAAAATAAAGACTATAACAAGAGACAAAGAAGGACACTACATAATGATCAAGGGTTCGATTGAAGAAGAAGATATAACAATTGTAAATATTTATGCACCCAACATAGGAGCACCTCAATACATAAGGCAAATAATAACAGCCATAAAAGGAGAAATTGACAGTAACACAATCAGAGTAGGGGACTTTAACACTTCACTTTCATCAATGGACAGATGATCCAAAATGAAAATAAATAAGGACACACAAGCTTTAAATGATACATTAAAGAAGATGGACTTAATTGATATTTATAGGACATTCCATCGAAAAACAACAGAATACACATTTTTCTCAAGTGCTCTTGGAACATTCTCCAGGACAGATCATATCTTGGGTCACAAAACAAGCCTTGGTAAATTTAAGAAAATTAAAATCATATCAAGTATCTTTTCCGAATACAACACTATGAGACTAGATATCAATTACAGGAAAAGATGTATAATACTACAAACACATGAAGGCGAAACAATACACTTCTTAATAACCAAGTGATCACTGAAGAAATAAAAAAATACCTAGAAACAAATGACAATGCAGACACGATGACCCAAAACCTATGGGATGCAGCAAAAGCAGTTGTAAGAGGGAAGTTTATAGCAATCCAATCCTACCTTAAGAAACAGAACAATCTCAAATACACAACCTAACCTGGCACCTAAAGCAAGTAGAGAAAGAAGAAAAAAAAAAAAACCTAAAGTTGGGCTTCCCCCGTGGTACAGTGGTTGAGAGTCCGCCTGCCGATGCAGGGGACACGGGTTCGAGCCCCGGTCCAGGAGGATCCTGGATGCCGTAGCATGGCTGGACCCGTGAGCCATGGTTGCTAAGCCTGCGCATCTGGGGCCTGTGCTCCACAGTGGGAGAGCCCACAACAGTGAGAGGCCCACATACTGCAAAAACAAAACAAAACAAAACAAAACAAACAAACAAAAAAACAAAGTTAGCAGAAACAAAGAAATCATAAAGATATCAGAAATAAATTGAAAAGAAATGAAGGAAACATTGGCAAAGATCAATGAAACTAAAAGCTGGTTCTTTGAGAAGATAAACAAAGTTGATAAACCATTAGCCAGACTCACCAAGAAAAAAAGGGAGAAGACTCAAATCAATAGAATTAGAAATGTTAAAGGAGAAGTAACAACTGGCACTGCAGAAATACAAACGATCATGAGAGACTACTACAAGCAACTATATGCCAATAAAATGTACAACCTGGAAGAAATGGACAAATTCTTAGAAATGCACAACATGCCAAGACTGAATCAGGAAGAAATAGAAAATATGAGCAGACCAATCACAAGCACTGAAATTGAGACTGTGATTAAAAATATTCCAACAAGGGCTTCCCTTGTGGCGCAGTGGTTGAGAGTCCGCCTGCCAATGCAGGGGACAGGGGTTCGTGCCCCAGACTGGGAGGATTCCACATGCTGCGGAGCGGCTGGGCCCGTGAGCCATGGCTGCTGATCCAGCACTTTCGGAGCCTGTGCTCCGCAATGGGAGAGGCCAAAACAGTGAGAGGCCCGCGTACCAAAACAAAAAAAAAAATCTTCCAGCAAAAAAAGCCCGGGACCAGATGGCTTCACAGGCGAATTTTATCAAAAATTTATAGAACAGCTAACACCTATCCCTCTCAAATTTTTCCAAAATATAGCAGCGGGAGGAACACTCCCAAACTCATTCTACAATGCCAGCATCACCCTGATACCAAAACCAGAGAAAGATGTCACAAAGAAAGAAAACTACAGGTCAGTATCACTGATGAACACAGATGAAAAAATCCACTTCAAAATACTAGTAAACAGAATCCAACAGCACATTAAAAGGATCATACAGCATGATCAAGTGGAGTTTATTCCAGGAATGCAAGGATTCTTCAACATACAGAAATCAATCAATGTGATACACCATATTAACAAGCTGAAGAAGAAAACCATATGATCATGTTAATAGATGCAGAGAAAGCTTTCAACAAAATTTAACACCCATTTATGATAAAAACTCTGCAGAAAGTAGGCATAGATGGAAGTTTCCTCAACAAAATAAACGCCATATATGACAATCCCATAGCCAACATCATCCTCAGTGGTGAAAAACTGAAACCATTTCCACAAAGATCAGGAACAAGACAAGGTTTCACACTCTCACCACTATTATTCAACATAGTTTTGGAAGGTTTAGCCACAGCAATCAGAGAAGAAATAAAAGGAATCCAAATCAGAAAAGAAAAGGTAAAGCTGTCACTGTTTGCAGATGACATGATACTATACATAGAGAATCCTAAAGATGCTACCAGAAAACTATGAGAGCTAATCAATGAATTTGGTAAAGTAGCAGGAAACAAAAGTAAGGCACATAAATCTCTGGCATTCTTATAAACTAATGATGAAAAATCTGAAAGTGAAATCAAGGAAACACTCCCATTGACCATTGCAACAAAAAGAATAAAATATCTAGGAATAAACCTACCTAAGGAGACAAAAGACCTGTATGCAGAAAATTATAAGACACTGATGAAAGAAATTAAAGATACAAATAGATGGAGAGATGTACCATGTTCTCGGATTGGAAGAATCAACATTGTGAAAATGACTCTACTCCCCAAAGCAATTTACACATTCAATGCAATCCCCATCAAACTACCACTGCCAATTTTCACAGAACTAGAACAAAAAATTTCACAATTTGTATGGAAACACAAAAGACCCCGAGTAGCCAAAGCAATCCTGAGAATGAAAAATGGAGCTGGAGGAATCAGGTTCCCTGACTTCAGAGTATACTACAAAGCTACAGTAATCCAGACGGTATGGTACTTGCACAAAAACAGAAATATAGATCAATGGAACAGGATAGAAAGCCCAGAGATAAACCCATGCACATATGGTCACCTTAATCTTTGATAAAGGAGGCAAGAATATACAGTGGAGAAAGGACAGCCTCTTCAATAAGTGGTGCTTGTAAAACTGACAGCTACATGTAAATGTATGAAATTAGAACACTCCCTGACAGCATACACAAAAATAAACTCCAAATGGATTAAATACCTAAATGTAAGGCCAGAAACCATCAAATCTTAGAGGAAAACACAGGCAGAATGCTATATGACAAAAATCACAGCAAGATCTTTTTTGACCCACCTCCTAGAGAAATGGAAATCAAACCAAAAATAAACAAATGGGACCTAATGAAACTTAAAAGCTTTTGCACAGCAAAGGAAACCATAAACAAGCCCAAAAGACAGCCCTCAGAATGGGAGAAAATATTTGCAAATGAAGGAACTTACAAAGGATTAATCTCCAAAATTTACAAGCAGCTCATGCAGCTCAATAAAAAAACAAACAAACAAAAAACAACTCAATCCACAAATGGGCAGAAGACCTAAATAGACATTTCTCCAAAGAAGATAAACAGATTGTCAACAAACATATGAAAGAATGCTCAACATCATTAGTCATTAGAGAAATGCAAATCAAAACTACAATGAGATATCATCTCACACCGGTCAGAATGGACATCATCAAAAAATCTAGAAACAATAAATGCTGGACAGGGTGTGGAGAAATGGGAACACTCTTGCACTGTTGGTGAGAATGTAAATTGATAGAGCCACTATGGAGAACAGTATGGATGTTCCTTAAAAAACTACAAATAGAACTACCATATGACCTAGCAATCCCACTACTGGGAATATACCCTGGAAAACCATAATTCAAAAAGAGTTATGTACGAAAATGTTCATTGCAGCTCTATTTACAATAGCCAGGACATGGAAGCAACCTAGTGTCCATCAACAGATGAATGGATAAAGAAGATGTGGCACATATATACAGTGGAATATTACTCAGCCATAAAAAGAAATGAAATTGAGTTATTTGTAATGAGGTGGATGGACCTACAGACTGTCATGTATAGTGAAGTAAGTCAGAAAGAGAAAAACAAATACCGTATGCTAACACATATGTATATGGAATGTAAGAAAGAAAGAAAAAAAAAGGTCATGAAATAACTAGGGGTAAGACGGGAATAAAGACCCAGACCTACTAGAGCATGGACTTGAGGATATTGGGCGGGGGAAGGGTAAGCTGTGACAAAGTGAGAGAGTGGCATGGGCATATATACACTACCAAATGTAAAACAGATAGTTAGTGCAAAGTAGCCGCATAGCATAGGGAGATCAGCTAGGTGGTTTGTGACCACCTAGAGCGGTGGGATAGGGAGGGTGGGAGGGAAGAGATATGGGAACATATGTATATGTATAACTGATTCACTTTGTTATAAAGCAGAAACTAACACAGCATGGTAAAACAATTATACTCCAATAAAGATTTTTTAAAAATGTAATATGTATGTGCATATATAAATATATACAATCATCTGTATAACTATTCTGTATAATTATATAACTATATGTATAATGACTATATATATATAATAACTAATATATATTAATGGAGGAATAAACGTCTTTGTTACTAAACACTGGATAAACAAAGCAAATACTTCTATACAATGTGGAATATTCATGAACTAGTCACACACTACTTTATGAGAATTCAGGAGGAAAGAATAATCTGAATACATGAAAACTAGTAATAATTTTTAAAAATGAAAATAACATAAAAATATTTGCAATATAAAAAGAAGAGTAGAAGCTTTATGTTCAAAAAATTTTAATTATTACAAGTCAGTGCAAGAAAATATAATTTAGAATACAAAATTCAGTGTAAAAATGTTAATAAAAGCTAATTGAAATGACTATGTGCCATGGCATGAGAGAATTTTAGAAGAAAAATCTCTTAATTCAAAGCTCTAGTTTCTTTGTCTACAAACGATAACGTGTATTTGTGCATTGTAAGGATTAAATGACATAAAGTGTCTAACTTAGAGTAAGTTCTCAGTAAATGAAGGGAAATTCCAAACTAATAGAAATTATAAACCTTATTCCCTTCCTAAATGCTAGAAAGAAATTTCTAACAGAGTGACACATATACAATAAAATCTAAGTGGCTTTTAATGATATTTACCAAATGCTATTTTAGGCATATCTCAGTAATAAATATAAACAGAAGTTTATGTTCCATGATTCTCATCTATAGCAGTAGGCATTTAAGAGGAAGTAATATTTGGCTATATCCAGAACAGAAAGTTAATCTTCTGATACTTTCCTATTTATTAAACTTTAATTTAGCATTTTATGACATCGTGATTATATATGTCTCAATGAAATCTGAACATGAAAATAAAATGGTCACCTTATAAAAGAGCATGCATGTATTTTAAAATCATCCTCTCATCATATATTATTAAAGTCTTATGTATTATATTTTAAAGTGTTTTATTTTAAATGTTTTATTATGAATTCACCCTTTTGAAATATACTGAAGGATAACACTGCTATAAAGTGCATCCTAATTTAAACTACAACTGGATATAAAAGTTAAATATTTGTGAATGGAGTTCTAAATCTTTGGGTCAGTTAAACTATTCATTTGATAACTATATTCTTCTGCCCTTTTAAAAAATATAGTCAGCACTCTCACAGAGAAAATTGTAGCTAAGAGACAATCTGGAAGGCACACAAACATTCCAAAAGAAGTGAATCTATGTAGAAAAAATTATGCTTGAACCATTTTCATTTTTTTCAAGGTTTTTAAATGAAAGCATAGAAACACTTTCCCCCCTAAGGCTTTAAACAGCATAGCCTGGATCATTTCAATTCCCATAACGTCTATTTCTTGAATGGCTTTTAAATGTAAGCAGAACAACCTCCTGCAATTGACTTCAAATATGTTTTCATATGCCTCATAGGAACAAAGATGAGAAGATAAATTGCTACAGTCCATGAATACTGGAGACCAGCATTCACGTATTTAAAGTTATTTTTAAAGAATGTGTCTACAAAGTACAATATGAATTAATAAGTTGACAACTATCTAGTTAATATAATCAAAAGCAAAGCCAAAATTTAGGACATAATGTCAACTCAGAAGCTTGTGCGTGATGATCAAGCTGTTTCTTGACCTTGTGATACACAGATCAGACCCCAGACCAAGGCATTTAAACATTTATTTCTCATGGGTTCTGCTTTCAGGAAGATGGAAGAGATTTACTTTTTCTTATTATTCCAACTAAGTAAACCTTAAAACCTCAATATTATGTATAAAACAAACGTGGACTTTCAAAAGTAGAGAAAAAAGGCAGACTGGATAGGAAACTCAAATCCGAAAAAATGATGCAGTGGTAGATTCCCTCAGGCTTTTTTTTTTTTCTTTCATATATATTTTTTTCATATATTTTGGACTTGGACCTGAAGAAGCAACCCCCCCCAGAAATACTAACAGGCACAGGTAATAAAAGCCCCAGCAAAAGCCTTCTGTCTTTGGCCTAAAAAATGGGAGTGGGCAGCCTACAAGCATAGAAAAACTTTTAAACAATAACTGCTTTCCTATAGCCAAACACCACATTTTTAAAAAACGTCAGTGGCCCCACCTCCACTCATGTAATCAAAGGCCAAGTGGGAATCTAAGACTTCAACCCCTGCCAAGTTATAACAAGGCACCTTTGAAAGTTAATTTTATTTGTCAACTTGACTGAGCCATGTGGTGCTCAGACACTCAGTCCAGCATTTTTCTGGGTGTGTCTGGTTTGTGAAGGTGTTTCTGGATAATCTTAATATTTGAAATGATAGACTGTGTAAAGCAGATCGCCCTCCCCTGTGTGGATGGGTCTCATACTGGCAATTGAAAGTCTGTATAGAACAAAATGCCTGACCCTCCTATCAATAAGAGGGAACATCTTCTGGCTGACAGCATTTGAACTGGTGCACCAGTTTTTTCATGCCTTCAGACTTAAACTTTAACATGGGCTTGTCCTTGGTCACAAGCCTGACTGCAACAGAACAGGAACTACATCATTAACTCTCTTGATCTCATGTCCTGAGGCTCAGATTGGAACTACACCATTGGATCTCCTGGATCTCCATATTGCTGACTGTAAATCTTGAAACATTTCAGCCTACATAATTATGTGAGACAACACATTATAATAAATTTCTTTATATATATAGATGTTTCTCACAGAAATATATATTTATATAAACAAATATATATACATAATTGCATTATATAAACAAATATATATATGCATCATTACATTATATATATACACACACACAGTAAGTCCTCTACATATGAACCTTCAATTTGCAAACTTTCAAAGGTGTGAACATGCATCACTCATCCACCCTATGGACCAGGAAGTTATAGCTACTTTCAAGAAATATTATTTATGTCACACTTTTTGTCAGGCAGTAAAGGTGAGTGATGAATCAGGAATAACTTTGAGACAATTTTGGAAGGACTATAACATCTACAAGGCCATAAAAAACATTGACTTTGCTTGGCCTGTCGTTATGGCCATCACCATGAATGGGATTTGGAAGAACCTTTGTCCACAGTTTGTTCACAGTTTTCGTGGATTTGAGAAGGTGGATGAGGAGTCCAAAGAGGTCTTCAGCAACTTATTGTCCCTCAGTGAGAAGTTGGAGTTAAATCTGCAAGCGGATAACTTCATTGTACTCCTTGCTGTGCCACATGAGGAGCTTACTAATGAAGACCTGATGGAATTGGAGGCCCAGAGAAAGGATAAAGAGAAACAAGAGGAAGAAGTGAGTGAGGAACCGAAGAGATTCACAGTGCAGGAAATAGCAAGGGGATTTTTCTTTATTTGAGGAGGTACTGTTAGTTTTTGAGGTATAGGACCCGAATGTAGAACAGTACATGAAGGTTGCAGCAGCCATTCAGAATGCAATCCAGTGCCACCGTGTCATAGATGTTGAGAAAAAAACAGCTATTACCCAGGGATGTCATTTCTTCAAGAGGGAAGATAGAATTGAATCCAGCAAGGAACCAGAACCTGTGCAATCAACGTCAGGTGTGAGTGAAACTGCAGCTTGCCCTCTGTCTCCTATTGCTGATGATCTTTTAGCTCTACCATCTCCCATCTCCTCTCCCTCCTCCAGTCAGTAACTCTTCTTGCCTGTTCACTCGATTCTAGCCCCTGTATGCCAGCTGTTGTACTGTACTACTGTGCTTTTCAAGGTACTCTACTGTAAGTTTAAATACCTTTTATTTTTTGTGTCTGCTTATTTTTTTATGTACTATTTGTGTGAAAAGCATTATGAACCTAGTACAGTACAGTACTGTATTATATATAGCCGATTGTGTTAGTTGAGTACCTAGGCTAACTTTGTTGGACTTACGAGCAAAATTGGACTTATGAATGTGCTCTCAGAATGAAACTTGTTTGTACGTAGGGGACTTACTGTATATATATATACATATATATATATATATATATATATATATATATATATATATATATATATATATATATATAGACACACACACACACACACACACACACACACACACATCCTATTGGTTATGTTTCTCTGGAAAATCCTGACTAATATAGCACCCCAACTCCTCCTCCTTGCACCAGGGTGGTGTCAGAATAAGCCAATTAGGAAGTCAGGACTTTCATCTCCACAAGGCAGTAAGCAGCTCCTTTCCTATGATGTCAGTGTAGATAACAAGGGAAACCTGGACACCACCAACATTAGGTAATAGCAAGTTGCACCTTCTGCTCCCCTGTGAGGTAGTGTCAGAGAAGGTCTTGTGGAGAGTCAGTACTTTCAGTACCACCACCCAGTAATAAGGCCACTGACACATCTGGTGTCAGTGACAACTACATGAGGATCAGTGAGGAGGCGTTTCTACCCATACCATCCAGAGAGATACCACTGTAGGCCTAGTGGGATACAGAACTCCCACACATGCCTAGCAGTAATGAGGAGCCTTCTCCTCAGGTGTTAATGGATTTTTATTCAGGAACCTAGACTTCTACATCCATCTGGCAGTAATGAGGCAGTGCCCCCTTCCTTTCTGTGTCAGAATGGTATCAAAGGAAGCCAGTAAAACAGAGGTTTAAGTAAGAACTCTAGCCTCATAACATAATATTCAAAGTGTCCAAGTTTCAATTAAAAAAATCACTTATATCAAAACCCAGAAAGATCTAAAACTGAATGAATAAAAAGACAGTGAATAGATGTCAACACCAAGATGACAGAATTGCTAAGATTAGCTGACAAAGATTTTAAAGCAGTTGACATAAAAAAGCTTCAAAGAGCAATTTTAAACACACTTGAGACAAAAGAAATACAGAACACCTTAGAAAATAAAAAAAAGTTGAACAAAGAAATAAAAAAAATAAAGAAGAATGAAGTGGAAATGTTAGAACTGACAAATACAATAACTGAGATTAAAAACACTCAGTGCATGGTTCAAGAGCACAATAAAGGAAACAGAAGGATCAGTGAAACTGGATAAAGATTGATAAAAATTATACTGTCTTGTGAACAGAAAAATTAATAGACTGAACAAGAAATGAACAGAGCCTCTGGAACTTGTGGGACTAAAACAAAATATCAAAACTTCATGTCATTAGAGTCTTAGAAGAAGAGAAAGAAGGTGAGGCTTAAAAATTAATAACTGAAACATGAACAAATTTGACAAATGACAAAGTGAATATCAAATAAAATAACTGGAAGAAATCCATATCAAGACAGAGTCATAGTCATTGTCAAATTTCTGAAAACTAAAGACTAAGGAAAAAATCTTGAAAGAGAATCAAGAGTAAATCAGAAAGAGAGAATCACCTTACCTCTATGGGAAAAAATATTTCAAATGACAATGGATTTATCAGAAACCATGAAGGCCAATAGGAAGTGGCACATGATGTTTCCTGTGCAAAAGATAAAGAACCACCAACCCAGTATCAAATATTCAGCATAAAGATTCTTTAGGAATGAAATAGAAATCAAACATTCCCAGATGAACTAAAACTAAGACAATGTGTTGCTAACAGACCTACCCTACTAGAATGGCTAAAGGAAGTTCTCTAAACAGAAAAGAAACAAAGAAAAAAGTCTTGGAATATCAAGAAGTAAGAAAGAATACAGTAAGCAAAAATATGGATAAATACAATTGTTTTTCCTTCTATTGTATCTTCTAAATTATGTTTGATGATTGAAGCAAAAATTGACACTGTCTGATTTCATTCTATATGTATGTTAAAAATTAAATCAATAATATCATAAACAGAAGTTAAGGAGACATAAAGGGAAGTAAGTTTTCTACACTGGAAAATAGAACTGGAAAATTAATCATCCTAGTAGACTGTGATAAATTACATTTATACAACAGAGTAGCTGGAGCAATAACTAAGCAAGTTATACAAAGAGATACACTTGGAAACTCTATAAATAAATCAAAATGGAATTCTAAAAATGTTCTATTACACTACAGAAAGGCAGGAAAAAGTATACAGATAATAAAAAAGTCAGAGAACAAACAAACAAAATGGCCAACATAATCTCTAACATATCAAGAATTATGTTACTACTAAATACATCATTTAATTATGTTAAATGAACTAAATGCACCATTTAAAACACAAAGATTGGCAGAGTGGATCAAAAAATATGACCCAACCATATGCTGTCTGCAAAAAACTCACTTCAAATGTAATGATATTATCAGCATATTGAAAATAAAAAGTAGGAAAAGATATATTACAAAACAATCAAAATAAAGCAAGAATGGCCATACTATCATAAACGGTAGACTTCAAAGAAAATTACCAGAGAGAGAGGAATAGTATATAAACACAAAAGTGTGAATCCACAGGAAAAGTATAGCAATCTTACATGTGTATTCACCAAACAGCAGCCCTGAAAAATATATAAAGCAAAGATTAATCAACAACAAACCTTTAACAACCTTTTCTAAACAAGTGATAATCAAAGGGAGAGGAAAATATCAAGGAAATAGAACTCAAAACATTATCAATCAACATAATTGACATTTATAGAACACTCCAATTAACAAGAGCAAAATACACATACTTTCTAGTGTCTATGAAAAATACACCAAGAGGGACAATATCATGGGTCATAAAATAAACCTCAACAAATTTAATTGAAATCAAACAGAAGATGCTTTCAGACCACATTGGAATCAAAATAGAAATCAACAACATTACATCTAACAGGAAAATCTCCACTTTGAAATTAAATATCACATATGTATTATTTATAATCCAGCATGCATGGACTACAAATAATCCATTGGTCAAAGAGAAAGTATCAAGAGAAATTTAAAAAATACATGGAACTGAATTAAAATGAAAATATAACAAATAAAAATTTGTGAGGTACAATTAAGTAGTACTGAGAGAGAAATTTAGAATACTAAACACATACATTAGAAAATAGGAAAAATCTGAAGTCACTAATCTAAGGTACTTCCTCAAGAAATTAGCAGAAGACAAGAAAAACAAGTCCAAAACAAGCAGAAGGAAGAAAATAAGAACATTACACTTAATGGTGAATAAATGAATTTTCCCCCCTAAAATCAGAAAGAAGGCAAGGATGTTCATTATCACCACTCTTCCTCAACGTAGAGCTGGAAGTTCTAGCCAGTGTAATAAATCAAGATAAGAAAATAAAAGGCATAGAGATTGGAAAGGAAGGACTAAAACTGACACTACTTGCAGAAGATATGTTGGCTCTTTAGGACATTTCAAAGAGTAAATACACACACACACACACACACACACACACATTTCGTATAACTAAATAAGTTCAGCAAGGAAACAGCATAGAAGATACACATACAAAAATGTACTACCCTGGTGGTCGAGTTGTAAAGAATCCACCTTACAATGCAGGGGATGTGGGTTCCATCCCTGGTCAGGGAATTAAGATCCCACATGCCACAGGGTAACTAAGCTGGCATGACACAACTACTGAGCTCATGTGCCTCAACTAGAGAGCCTGTGTGCTGCAAACTACAGAGTCCATGCGCCCTGGAGCCTGCACTCCACAACTAGACAAGGGAAAACCCTTGCACCACAACTAGAGAGAAGCCCGCGTGCCACAATGAAAGACCCTGCATGCCGCAATTAAGATCCCATGTGCCACAACTAAGACCTGAAACAGCCAAAAATAAGTAGATAAATAAATAAATAATAAATAAATAAATCTTTAAAAAATGTATTGTAATTCTATTTACCAGCAATGAAGATGTAGACACTGAAATAGAAATATTTGCGATTTTTTAAAATGAAATATGTAGTATGAATCTAACAAAACATATGCTGTACTTTTATGCTTAAAAATACAAAGTGTTCATGAAATAATTAAAATATCAGATAAATGAAGAGACATACTGTATTCATAAATTGGAAGTTTCATCAAAGTAAAGATGATTAATTTGGGAAAAATTGATATAAAGATTTGTCACATTTCTTATCAAAAAAAACAAAGTTTTTAGATATAGATAAGCTCACTCTAAAATTTGTATAGAATATCAAGGGAATTTAATTGCTAAAAGAAATTTTGAAAAAGAAGAATAACACAGTAGGAATCTATCCAATTTCAATTATACAGTCACAGTAATCAAGACTGGTAGTATTGGAAAAGAGATTTATCTATAGATAAATGCAACAGAATTGAGAGTCCAGAAATAGATCCATACAATATATTCAACTGATTTTTGCCAATTCAGTGAGGAAAGATGGCCCTTTTAACAAATGCTGGAGTAATTGTATAACGATAAGTAAAATATGAAAATTGACCTAAGTATCACACCTCATATAAAAGTTAACTCAAAACAGATTACAGCCTTCAATGTAATATAAAGATAAAATCCTTTAGAAAATATATGAGTAACTCTTTTGGTTCTAGGGCTAGGCACAGAATTGTTACACTTGACATCAAAAGCAAAATCCTTGCAAGAAAAAAGTTGATAAATCAGACTTCATCAAACCTGCTCTTTGAAAGACCTAAAGGGAATGAAAGGACAAGCTACAGACTTGCAGAAAATATTTGCAAAACACATGTTCAAAAAGGATTAGTATCTTGAATATGTAAAGAACTCAAAATTCAAAGGTAAAAAAACAAAAAGCAAATATCCAATGACCCAATTAGAAAATGGTCAAAAGACATGAGCAGACATTTTACTGAAGAAAATATGCAGACACCAAATAAGCACATAGAAATATGTTAAACACTGTTAGCTTTTAGGGAGATGCAAATTAAAATTACAATGTGATAGTTTCAGAATAGCTAAAATAAAAATGCTGGTGAGGACACAAAGAAATGGATGTCATGATTATACAGACACTCTCAAAACAGTTTGTGTCTAAAAAACAAAAAACAAGCAACAACAAGAACAACAAAAACCCTAAATATACACACACCTATAAAACTACATTTATCCAGAAAAATGAAAACTTCAGACTAGACAAAATGTATACATAATTGTTCATAGCAGTTTTACTCATAATGGCCAAAAACTGGAAACAACCCATGTATTCTTCAATGGATGAATGGTTCAACAAATTATGGTACAACTATGCTAGTTGTTAATAAGAGGAATAAATGATTCATAATTGCAACAACCTGGATGAATCTCCAGAGAATTTTGCTGAATGAAAAATAGACAATCCCAGAAGGTTACATAATATAAAATTTATGTAGCACCCTTGAAATGACAAAAAATACAGGAATAAAGAAGAAATTAGTGGTTTCTATGGGTTAAGGAGGGAGAAGCAGGTGTCGCCATAAAAGGGCAACATTAGGGATTTTTGTGGTGATGGAAATGTGCTGCATCAATGTCAATATTCTCGTTAGAAATTATATACTATATAGTTTTGTGAGACATTATCTTTGGGGGAAAGTGGGTAAAGGGTATACACAATATCTCTGTATTATTTTTATAACTACATGTGGCTCTGCAATTTTCTCAAAAAGTTTAATTATAAATAAATAGTGTGTAAATATTTCTGAAAAGTAATATAAAAGTTTTTTAGCAAATAAAAGTTTTAAGGTTTGTGGCCTGTATCCTATAATTTTATATTATTAGTCTCTAAGGATTGTTTCATATTATAAGCTCTTTTAAAATTATTTTTATTCAAAAATGAACCATAATGATTAACCTGAGCTAGAAGATAAAGTGATTAATACTGGCACCAATACTTCTACAACAACAAAAAAATAAAACACGTCCCTCATTATACTAGTCTGTTTTATATCATATAATTCTGATTCTTGGATTGAATCATTAGTTTGTTTTTGTTTTTAAATAGTATTGAATTATTGCTTTAACATTTTAGAAAAGATTCTATTTTAATTACTGTGGTGGTAGATTCGAAGAACAGGAATGTAATTTCTGAGTAGTCTAAACACTAGTTCAGGGTTCATGCTTCTAAACTCCAGTACAACACTGACTAATCATTTCATACTATAGATGATCTTATTTGAAAAACAGAAATAGAGACACAGATATAGAGAACAAATGTATGGATACCAAGAGGGAAGGTAGGGGGAATTGAGAGATTGGGTTTGACACATATACACTATTGATACTATGTATAAAATAAATATATAACGAGAACATACTGTATGGCACAAGGATCTCTACTTAATGCATTGTGGTGACCTAAATGGGGAGGAAATCCAAAAAAGAGGGCATATATGTATATATATATATATATATATATATATATATATATATATATATATATATATATATATAGCTGATTCATCTTACTGTACAGTAGAAACTAACACAACATTGTAAAGCAACTATATTCCAATAAAAATCAATTTTAAAAAATCTAATATACAAAGATCATAATATTTATGGAAAACGAGGCTAAAAAGTCCAATAGACTTTCTCTACTTCTTCTGCAATAATAAGGATGATTGCAATAATTATAGCTTAACATTTCTGAGTACAACTAGGAGTACAACTAGATACTAAATTCTAGGTATTTTACTTGACATCAAAAATACTTCAACTACTATGATTGTAATTATTAATGAATAATATTTCATATGAACTTGATAGAACAAAAATTTAGGAATACATCCTAGCTAATATTAGAAAAATCAGGAATTCATTATAATTTAACTAAGATTTTACCCAGTGAGCATTTAGAATTCATATATGACATTAAACTAATTATAAACAAATTAACAATTAGCCCAACCAAGTAAGTGCTCATTCAGGTTCAGAAATCCTTTGCCTATACTCAGAGTGTATTCTTACAATTCACTTTAACTTCAAGTCACCACATTTAAAAAATTCCTTAACAAGTGATGTCAACAAGATGGCCAAATAAGATGTCCCTAGTTCATATCCTCCGCTTAAGAATAATTTGGCATCTATCCATGGACAAAGGTGCCTTTCTGGGAGCTGCGGGATCCAGGAAGAACTTTATGAAACCCTGGTGCAGTCCAAAAACAAAACAAGGAAAACCATTTTGAGAAGACAGGTTCACACATAGGCTGCTAACTCATCCACCCAGATCCTAACTATAGACCCAGAAACAGCTCCATACTCTTGAAAACAGTTACAGCTCCATTTGACTTTGGTTCTGTCATAAGCACCATATGCTAAGGGACCTGGGAAGAGTTTTGCCAACCCACACATTGGGAAATAGGCATACAGACCTCAGTCCTAGCTGTGGGCCCTGAAATGGCCCTTGAGCCAGTTCTAGCCCTTCTTGGCCATGGTTCAGGAACCTCTGGAGAACACTGATCTAGACTATAACCCACAGATAAGAGAGTCTTTGTGGAAGTCCAGGAGTCAAGTGGAAAATTTCCGGTACACCACTGTATCAAAAACAAAACAAAAAAGCCAAACTTGGATGCTTTGAAGAGGGTAAGAGGAACTATTTGACTTAACCCACATCACCCTCTCCCAAGGCTACACAGCTCAGTGCCAGGAGAGCACCTCTTAGCCTTTGTATTCTCCCACAAGGGAAAGTGCCGGCTTCCCTAGCTGTGTGGGCTGCTGCCCAAGAGACGAGTTTCTCTCTCACCCCAACAAGAGTACTGAGTATGACTGAGGGTTAGTGAGCAGCTAAGAAAACAGCAGTGAAGGCTCAAGAGGAACGTATCAAAGGGACAAGGATCCTACAAATCTTGTCATAGACTCCACTGAAGGCACACCCATGAGCTGCTGGGCCCATGGCACCCCCAGTGCTCCACAGGCCTTACCCACACAACACCCACCCCTTGGCCAGCTCCCTATGCAGGTTCCCAACAGCATAATGAGCTTTTGTAGACTGCTAGTGAGCATGTGCAGAAAGCTGTCCTGAATCTGAGCGCCTCGGAGAAACCACAAAGTTGAGCACACAGCACCACCCTAGGGAAAGCAAAAGGGACACTTTCAACAAATTGGGTCACCTAGAAGAATTGGATAAATTCCTAGAAACATAAACCCTATCAGGACTGACTCACAAATAAATGGAAAATATGAACAGACCAATAATGATTAAGGAGATTAAATCAGTAATCAAAAACCTCCCAACAAAGAAAAGCCCTGGACCAAACAGCCTCACTGGTGAATTCTACGAAACATTTGAATAATTAACATCAAGCCTTCTCAAACTCTTTCAAAAAATAGAAGAGGGGATAACACTTCTAAACTCACTTTACAAGGCCAGCATCACCCTGATACTCAAGCCAGATAAGGATACTATAAGGAAAGAAAACTATAGGCCAATATCCCTGATAAATATAGATGCAAAAATTCTCAACAAAATGGTTTGTTTTCAATGTTTACTAGTGAAAATCAAATTCATAGCACATTAAAAGGCTCATACATCATGATCAAATGGGATTCACCACTTGGACTAATGGTTCAACTATGCAAATCAATAAATATGATATACCACATTAATAACATGAAAGATAAAAATCACATGATCATTTAATAGACACAGAAGAAAAACTTATTTACAAAACAGAAGTAGAGTCACAGATGCAGAAGAAAAACTTATGGTTACCAGGGCATGATGGTGAGGGAGGAATAAACTGGGAGATTGGGACTGACATATACACACTATTATATATAAAATAGATAACTAATAAGGACCTACTGTATAGCACAGGGAACTCTACTCAGTACTCTGTAATGACCTATCTGGGAAAAGAATCTAGAAAAATTGTGGATATATGTATATGTATAACTGATTCATTTTGCTGTACACCTGAAACTAACACAACACTGTGAATCAACTATACTCCAATAAAAATTTTTTTAAGAAAGAAAAGGAATTTGACAAAATACAATATCCTTTCACAGTAAAGATGTTCAGCAAACTGGGTGTAGAAGGAACATAACTCAAGATAATAAAAGCCATATAGGACAAGCCCACAGTTAACATCATATTTGACAGTGAAAGGCTGAAAGTTTCCCTCTAAAATCAGAAACAAAGCAAGGGTAGGGTATTCACTCTCAATATTCCTACTCAATATATTACTGAAAGTTCTAGCCTGTGCAATGAGGCAAGATAAAGAAATAAAAGGCATGCCTGCAAATTAGAAAGAAAGAAGTAAAATTATCTCTGTTTGCAGATAATTTGATCTTATGTATACAAAAATTTAAAGGCTTCACAAAAAAACTGTTAAAACTAATAAACAACTGGAGTAAAGTTATGGGATACAAAACCAATATACATAAGCCAGTTTCATTTCAATACACTAACAAATGAAGTATCTGAAAAAGAAATAAAGAAGCAATCCCACTTATAACAGAATCAAAAAAATAAAACAAAAATAAAACAAACAAAAAAACACCTAAAGAATAAATTTAACCAAGGAGGTGAAATATCTGTATACTGGGAATAATGAGACTTTGATGAAAAGAATTGAAGAATGAACTTTTCCACAAAAAATGTAAAGATGTTCTGTGTTCATGGATCAGAATTATTAATATTGTTAAAATGCCCACACTACTCAAAGCCACCTATAGAGTCAGTGCAATCCCAATTACAATTCCAGCAGCATTTCCTACAGAAATAGAAAAAGTAATCCTAAAATACATATGGAACTACAAAAGACCCTAAATATCTGAAGTAGTCCTGAGAAGAAGAACAAAGTTGGAGGCATCACATTTCCTGATTTCAAACTATATTACAAAGGCATAGTAATCAAAAGAGTGTGGTAATGGCATAAAAACAGACACATAGCTGAATGGAACAGAATCAAGAGCCCAGAAGTAAGTCCTTATGTATACAGTCAACCAAGAACAAGGAAACCAAGAACACACAGTGGGAAAGAATAGTTTCTTCAATAAATTATATTGGGGAAACAGGGTAATAACATTCTAAAGAATGAAATTGGACCTACCTCACACCACTCACAAAAAATGAACTCAAAATGTATTAAAAACTTAAACATAGACCTGAAACCATAAAACTCCTAGAAGCAAGCATAGGGTAAAAGTTCCTTAACTTTAGTCTTCGCAATGATGTTTCTTGGATATGACACCAAAAGCACAAGCAACAACATCAAA
This sequence comes from Hyperoodon ampullatus, assembly GCF_949752795.1. Classification (NCBI taxonomy): domain Eukaryota; kingdom Metazoa; phylum Chordata; class Mammalia; order Artiodactyla; family Ziphiidae; genus Hyperoodon; species Hyperoodon ampullatus. The sequence goes on from NC_136914.1 coordinate 98,949,788, forward strand.
AGTAAAGAAGTGGGACAACATCAAACTAAAAAGCTCTGCACGGCAAATAATAATAATAACCAACAACATGAAAAGGAAACCTACAGAATGGGAAAAATTTTCTTGCAAAACATCTATTTGATAAAGGTTAATAACCAAAATATATAAGGAACTCATATAACTCAATAACAAAAAAAATCCAATTAAAAATGGGCAGAGGATCTAAATAGACATTTTTTCCAAAGGAGACACACAAATGGCCAATAGGTACATGGCAAATAATAATAATAACCAACAACATGAAAAGGAAACCTACAGAATGGGAAAATTTTTCTTGCAAAACATCTATCTGATAAAGATTAATATCCAAAATATATAAGGAACTCATATAACTCAATAACAAAAAAATCCAATTAAAAATGGGCAGAGGATCTAAATAGACATTTTTCCAAAGGAGACACACAAATGGCCAGTTCACAATTCACAATGGCCAAAATCACAATTAGACATCACTTTACTCCTGTTAGGTTAGAACAGCTATTATCAAAAAGACAATGATTTGTGACCACCTAGAGGGGTGGGATAGGGAGGGTGGAAGGGAGATGCAAGAGGGAGGAGATATGGTGATATATGTATTTGTATAGCTGATTCACTTTGTTATAAAGCAGAAACTTACACACCATTGTAAAGCGGTTATACTCCAATAAACATGTTAAAAAACTTTTTAAAAAAATAAATAAATAAAATTTAACCCCCCCCCAAAATAAAAAAGACAATAATTAAATATTGCAAGGATGTGAAGAGAAGGAAACATTTGTGTACCATTGATGATAATCTAAATTAATACAGCCACTCGGCAAAACAATATGGAAGTTCCTCAAAAAAATTAAAAATAGAACTACCATATGATCCATCAATCCCACTTCTGGGTATACATCTAAAGGAAATGAAATCACTATCATGTAATGATATCTTCACCCCACATTCATGGCAGCATTATTCACAATATAAGATATGGAAACAACATAAGTATCTACCTACAGATGAATGGATAAAGTAGATTGGTATTATATATATACAATGGAATATTTTTCAGCCTGAGAAATTAGGAAACTCTTCCACTTATGACAATGTGGATGGACCTCTAGGGCATTATGTTTAGTGATATAAGTCAGACATGGAAAGAGAAATATTGTACAACCTCACTTATATGTAGAATCTAAAAAAGCTGAGCTCATGGAAACAGAAAAGAATGGTTGTTGACAGAGGCTGAGGTTTGGGAGAAATGGAGAGATATTAATCATAGGGTAAACTTCCAGTTATAAGATGAATAAGTTCTGGGGATCTAATGTACAGCATGGTGACTATAGTTAACAATACTGTATTTTATACATAAAAGTTGCTAAGAGATTAGATTTTAAATATTCTCACTACACACACACACACACACACACACACACACTGTAATTATGTGAGGTGAGGGAGATAATAACTAACCTTATTGTGGTAACTATTTCACAATATATACATGTATCAAATCACATATTGTACACCTCATACTTACACGATATTATATGTCAATTATATCTCAGTAATGCTTGGAAAAAAATAAAAGACAAAAGATTCCCTTTTTATTACACTGAGAAAAAACAAAAATTCATATTTTTTGTCACAGAATAATTTTAATAAAGAGATAAAGAGGAAGATTTTAGCAACTTGAAGATTACAATCAAGTGCTGATGATTTTTCTTACAATTATAGAATAATTTTGAAGGATGACAATATATATTTCATCATATATATTTATCTTAAATCAAAGTTTTTAAATATTTTTGTGTTCTCTGACCACCAAACATATTGAAAACATGATAACTGAATTGGGAAGAAATTGTGATTAACATTGTACTCCCCTTTTTTCAGAATGGGTCTTAACAGCAACCATTTGTTTAAAAAATATATTAATGTGGGAGATATATGGGAATATAATGGAAATTCTTGCTCAGGGAAATTAAATTATGATTAAGTAATTTACTATATATCATAGGATCCTAATTCCTTACAATCTAAATTTAAAATACATATTACACACAATGCTAAGACAGTATATGTATATTAATGACAAATTATAATAGAGTACTTAGTACACTATAATTCTATGTGTATAAATTCTATCTCCTCTGTACCAAACATGTAAATCATTTTATTGACAAGGGAAATTCCTTTTAGTTAGAGTAATTATATATATATATATATATATATATATATATACACAGAAATAAAAGGTATAAAATTATTCATGTTTTCAGTAGATATCTGCAGTTAATATCAATTACTATAATTAACTAAGGCATTCATACAGAAATAAAGTGAGCTAAAAATTAAGTACATAGAAGCAGAATTGTTTAATCTAATTATGAAGAACAAAGAACCAATTTTGCCAATACAATATAACTAATCAGAGTAGGTGACACAACACACATAGGTATTATGTTGGACAAACTTTTTTGTCCTTCCCTTTCTGTATTATGTGAAGCTCAAAGAAAGAATACTTACTAAGCTTCAGAAATGAGACACTGAAAATAGGACAAGAATTCACAAAATAGAAACCACTGACCAAAGAGAATTTTTTTTCACTTCATGTCTCTTTTATTCCTACATTTATTTCCATTTATTTTAAAGCATCTCTCCTTGTTGTTTTTTGTCCTTTTACTTGGCTACCTGAATCATCAAGGAGGATTAAGGTGACTTTGAACCACCATGGACTTCTTTTTCCTTTTTCTCAGCACACTTCCTTCCTACCCAGGCCACAGATTCTTTGAAGTCAATGGGCAGCACACATCAGAGGTGATTAGTAGGGTTTAGAGCAAACAAGAATAGCTTCCCGACAAAGGCTCATACCTTTCCACAAATATCTCCAGCCTGGAGTGTCACAACTCTCTTCTAGAAAGCCGAGTTACTTACCTATTCAACTGAGCTCACTTTTAGTCCCTGTGCCTTAGATCTAAGTAAAGCTGTTTGTTTGACTGCTTGGGACAAATCTCTCTTTGGGTCACATACTAAACCATGAAATTTTCCTCTCAGGATTTCTCCCATAGCATGAAACTATCTCTGGGTGTCATCCTTGAGAGAATACTGTAAAGGACCTGAAATATTATGACAGAGTAAAAGGGAAAAATGCAGCTGCTAACAAGCACAAAAATGATGAGATTAATATATTTTGAGATGGTTGCTGAACCCTGACAGCTGACTGAAAGCTAATCAGGCAAAGCACCGCCCCCAATGCCAAAGATAATTCTGGCCAAGGAGAGGAACTCCCTCTTGTAATTACGGGAAACCGAGTAGCGTGTTGTAATCGAAAAAGGACCGGCTACATTCTGAACCTGCCTCTGCCGTTAACACCTGAATAGCCTTGGGCAAGACAACCTACCTCTTCGAGCCTATTTCTTAATGAAAAGGGTCCAGAGAAGAAAATTTCTGTTTCCTTCCAGAATCCCATGATAAAAACATCACAAAATGTACTAATCCAAATGTTTTCATCATTATCATTCGTGCTGGAGACTGGTTGGGTTTCAAGGAACAAGAAGCAAAAGTAACCCACAAGGGACCATTAAAACTAAAGAGAAAACAGGATACAAGACAAAAATAAATCAAATGCCATTTTTTTCTGAAATGTCACTAACATGAAAATGAGAACTGGAAAGCTGAGTAGCTGTAGCTAACATAAGGTCATGTGCAAGAAGATACTGATTTGGGATGGAAATGTCTTCTTGTACCTCACATATCCTGTCATCTGTAGCTACTTCTAATTTTGAACTCAGTGAAGATATTAAAAGAAAAAAAAAACTTGCTGCCAACTTTTCATGTTTTTATAGTATTCTTTTTTGGGCAAAACAGACACATGATTCTTGATATTTTTCTTATCAGCCTTTTAAACTATTTATACTTCTAATTACTTATGATGAAAAACTTATGATTAATGAATTATGCAATATCTAGCATACCTTTGGGTGGTCTAGAAGGCAAAAATAACATATTAAAAGCATAGAGCTGTAAATGTTGGAAAACCCAGTAAACATTTATTTTGCTAGTATATGAATAAACAGAAACCTCAGCAGACATGATTTTCATAGACACAAGCCAGAAATGAAGTAGTGGAAAGAAAACCTGCTTTCAACAGAAGCTAAGTGGTAAGAGAAAATTAAGTTTATTTTGATTATGAATAAACTAATTTATTCAGTGCAAGACAAATTCCAGGGATATTTTATTTCATAAACAACATTAACTAAGCAAATTTCATAAATGAGCCAAGTATCTAAAAATAAAAATACAGAAAAATTTGTTTAATTTGGAGGGATAAAAGTAGACAAGGAAGAAAAACCCATCAACTCTGAAACATGGGAAATCTTTACATACAAAATTAACACAGCAGTTTTAAGAAATACCAATGATTTGATAATGAGCATGACAATGAAGAATAGGTCTCAAATGAAAAATGACTTTCTGTGCCAAATTTTTTTCCAGTAAAATAATTGGTTTCTGAGTCAATCATTTTCTAAACAGTAATTAATGAGAACTACTGACAGTGGAGATAGGAGACAATGATATTCCTAGGTTAACTACGGGGAAAATTATTTCAATGTCTCTGCTTATGGGCTAAATTGTTAGTTACTTAAAGGGAAAATAATGGAAAGAAAAGAAAGTGTATATCTTTCTCAGGATGATATCATAATTATATTGGCCTATCTAAATGGAAAGTAGATCCAGGATATAAGCACATTTCATTTCTATATTATTAATTGAATGAAAGAAAGATTAATTCAGTATCAGAGTAGATTGCTGATGTCAAGTAAGTGTTAGTTGCAAAGGCAAATCAGAATTACCTCCAAAATTTATTTCTAAAATTTTTTCATACACTTTTTCCAGTTATATATTGAGAGATATGTTTGGAGATCCTGAAAAATCTGTTCTTTCTCGATTAAGTGACTCATCTGTTTCACTAAATTACTAATATACACTATATTGATAAAGTACTAAGATAAATTTGGAGTTTCAAGGAGAAAGATCTTTCAACATACTTTAGGTCTATTATCTCTGAAAATATAAATGCTTAAAAATATGAAAGGAAAATACAAAGTATGCTTAAAATTTATTGATTTATTAAATTCCTGCCTTCTGTGAATCAAAGTTAACTAGAAAGAACCTGAATGAATAACAAATGGTTAATATTAAATCGTTGAGTGCTTTGCTCACAAGTCAACCAACAGACCTCTGTGATTAGAACTTTTTACATTTCAGTCAGAAAAATGGTAGAAGCTATAAATAAGCTCTTATTATCTTTAGGTCACAGTATAATTACACCATTTCTTTTCCATTCACAAGTTATGTAGTGGCAATTTTCTAGGTATCTTTTTAAATGTGTCCTCAAATTTTATCCCCATTTTGTAAGTGATGAAACTAATGCACAAATAAGTTTACTGAAAAGATACTAATTATCATACTAATTACAAATTAGTATGCTCTTCTAGATCTATAATATCTTATAGTACTTTATCTTGAGGATTTAAACAATCTTCTGTTTCAATAGGAAGCCAATTGCATCATTAAGGATTTGGATAGAATCAGGAAATTTACTAATATAGATAGTTCAAACAGGAGACTTTGAGATTAAAATTAGAAAAAAAATTTTCATTAAAAAAATCCATCATGGCTAAGCTTTTTTTGACTTATGAAGAGGGAAGAAATCAGTGACAGGTAGACAGAAGGAAGAAAGAGAGGAAGGGAGAGAGAGAGAAGGAGAGAAGGAGGCAGGTAGGAAAGGGCATGACAGGAGGAGGTACCTTTCAGTACCTTGAAAAGTACAGTAGTGCAGTACAACAGCTGGCATACAGGGGCTGGCATCAAGTGAACAGGCAAGAAGAGTTACTGACTGGAGGAGGGAGAGAAGGTGGGAGATCGCAGAGCTGAAAGATCATCAGTAATAAGAGATGGAGGGCAAACTGCAATTTCACTCACACCTGACATTGATGGCACAGGTTCTGGTTCCTTGCCGGATTCAATTCTATCTACCCTCTTGAAAAAACGACATCACTGGGTAGTAGCTCGTTTCTTCTCATCATAGATGACACAGTGGCACTGGATTGCATTCTGAATGGCTGCTGTAACCTTCATGTACCGTTCTACGTTTGGGTCCTGTGCCTCAAAAACTAACAGTGCCTCCACAATAAAGAAAAATCCCCTTGCTATTGCCTGCGTTTTGAATCTCTTTGATTCCTCACTCACTTCTTCCTCTTGCCTCTCTTTATCCTTTCTCTGGGCCTCCAATTCCATCAGGTCTTCATTAGGAAGCTCCTGTGTGGCACAGCAAGGAGTTCAGTGAAGTCGTCCTCTTGCAGATCTAACTCTAGCTTCTTGCTGAGGGTTACTAAGCTGCTGAAGACCTCTTTGGACTCCTCACCCACCTTCTCAGATCCACGAAAATTGTGAACAAACTGTGGGCAAAGGTTCTTCCAAACCCCATTCATGGGGATGGCCATAAACACAGGCCAAGCAAAGGCAATATTTTTTATGGCCTTGTAGATGTTATAGTCCTTCCAAAATTGTCACAAGGTTGTTCCTGATTCATCAGTCATCTTTACTGCCTGATGAAAAGTGTGATGTAAATAATATTTCTTGAAAGTAGCTATAACTCCCTGGTCTATAGGTTGGATGAACAGTGCATGTTCACATCTTTGAAAGTTCGCAACTTGAAGGTTCGTATGTAGGGGACTTACTGTACATTAATATTAGAAAGTGTTTCCAAATGATGGGCACTCCGAAGCCCAACAAAGAGCTTCTTTGTTATGGAAGATGGTAAAGATCTTCAAGATTATCACTGAACGTTAAACAAACAGACATGCAAAGCCATCATGTAGGTGTTCTCTGGCATGGAGAGATGTCTTTCCTAATTCCTACAAAGGCATTCATGGACTAGCAGCTGTTCTGTGTATGTGACAAATCCTAGAGTTACTTGATAGTTACTTAGTCCACCATCAAGGAGGACTAAGGGGGGGGGGAAGTCATCTATAGAATAGCAGTTTCATGACTCAGCCTGGAATAATCAACAACAAAAGTGCTGACAGAATGTCAGCCCAATACGCTGTCTCTTTTACTGTGCAAATCACTCTGAGAACACGAATAACAAAGTTTTCTCCCATGAGAAAGTAAAAATTGTTTCCTTAATAATATAGAGTAGTATGATCCAATGAGATTTACGTTCCACAAAAACAAATCAATATTCTGCCATGTTCTGTGTAGAGTGTTTCTTGCTAAGCTTTTCCAAATGTGTGGTCCTGGTGTGTATCTGGATTCCTTCTCCAAAAGAGGATAATCCTCTTTACATAGCTTTGAGGGAGTATCCCTCAGCAAAGGAGAAAAAAATATAAAAAAATTAAAAAAAAGAGATCCTCTCAGTATCTGCATTGTCTTTCATCTTATTTATGCATCTAGCTGTAATGTAAAGTTGGATCATGAAATATTCCATATTTTAATACAGATGAGAGAAAAACAAATGTCTTTGTGTGACTGGTAGCCAAACGTCCTGATATAAAAGCTCTTAAATTAGCTAAGATTTGGTAAGAAAAGAAGAAGCACTCAGTGATATATAAAAAGGAATATTTTACCAGAATTAGAACTTATGCATTTGTGGGAGCTAGTTCAGTAGTCTAGTGGCTATGGCTCTGCATCTAGTTTTAGGACTGAATTCAGGTCTATAGGGGTTGAAAAGGAAAGATGCATAGCAGGGGAAGAACAAGGACTAACTGGAAGCCATATCTGTCTCTTACCACCTCCAACCTTTATGATAAGGGGCACCTGCAGGATAGCCTGCAGCTCTTCACTGTGGGTCTGCACACCCCTGGCCCAGGATTCAAAGCTGAAGGAGAAGATCCAGTGGGAGCAGAACAGACTGCAAGTAGGATTGCTGTTCCCAAACAACTATTGAGCCCATATATGAGTGAGGATATATGGAAGCAGCAATAGCACCTGGCCCTGCACCAAACTTCAGAGCATAAAAAATAGGGCCGGGCTTCCCTGGTGGCGCAGTGGTTGAGAGTCCACCTGCGAATGCAGGAGACGCGGGTTCGTGCCCCGGTCTGGGAAGATCACACATGTTGCAGAGTGGCTGGGCCCATGAGCCATGGCTGCTGAGCCTGTGCGTCCGGAGCCTGTGCTCCACAACGGGAGAGGCCACAACAGTGAGAGGCCCGCGTACCGCAAAAAAAAAAAAAAAAAAAAAAAAAGTACGGCCACTTCTCCTTCCACACAAACTTCTCTTATGGCTAATCTAACTTGACACCATGCAGTGAAGAAAATCTGTGAAACATGGCTCTAGCTTAGCTAAATTGACACAGTGAAAAGAAGTAACATAGGTTTTACTACAGAAAGTAAATTGAGAAAACTAACATAAATCTTTTTATATAAATTAACTGGGAAGACATACAATAGGCTTCCAAAGAATGTCCACAGGCTGCCTGAGGTTGTGGAGACTTCCTAGGCTAAGCCATCTGCTCAATTCAGAAGAGGTCATCTGATACCCACAATTGGAAATAAGCCAGAAGAAGAAAAATATCTTAGTAAAAATTGTACGTGATGAATCCGTCCCTTTACACTTTCATAAACAAATAGAGGATATAGACACAGAGATAGAGATACATAAAATTTTAAATAATCTATTCTTTTTTATAGTTGAAAATATATCAGTACCATCAGCCATGGCAGTTCACAGCCTCTGAGTTGAAATTAATAGCAGGCATGCTTGACTGTCACTGTTTGCATACGACATGATACTACACATAGAGAATCCTAAAGATGCTACCAGAAAACTACTAGAGCTAATCAATGAATTTGGTAAAGTAGCAGGATACAAAATTAATGCACAGAAATCTCTGGCATTCCTATATACTAATGATGAAAAATCTGGAAGCGAAATCAAGAAAACACTCCCATTTACCATTGCAACAAAAAGAATAAAATATCTAGGAATAAACCTACCTAAGGAGACAAAAGACCTGTATGCAGAAAATTATAAGACACTGATGAAAGAAATTAAGGATGATACAAATAGATGGAGAGATACACCATGTTCTTCGATTGGAAGAATCAACATTGTGAAAATGACTTTACTACCCAAAGCAATCTATACATTCAATGCAATCCCTATCAAACTACCACTGCCATATTTCACAGAACTAGAACAAAAAATTTCACAATTTGTATGGAAACACAAAAGACCCCGAGTAGCCAAAGCAATCTTAAGAATGAAAAACAGAGCTGGAGGAATCAGGCTCCCTGACTTCAGACTCTACTACAAAGCTACAGTAATCAAGATAGTATGGTACTGGCACAAAAACAGAAATATAGATCAATGGAAAAGGATAGAAAGCCCAGAGATAAACCCACGCACATATGGTCACCTTATCTTTTATAAAGGAGGCAGGAATGTACAGTAGAGAAAGGACAGCCTCTTCAATAAGTGGTGCTGGGAAAACTGGACAGGTATATGTAAAAGTATGAGATTAGATCACTCCCTAACACCATACACAAAAATAAGCTCAAAATGGATTAAAGACCTAAATGTAAGGCCAGAAACTATCAAACTCTTAGAGGAAAACATAGGCAGAACACTCTATGGCATAAATCACAGCAAGATCCTTTTGGACCCACCTCCTAGAGAAATGGAAATAAAAACAAAAATAAACAAATGGGACCTAATGAAACTGAAAATCTTTTGCACAGAAAAGGAAACCATAAACAAGACCAAAATACAACCCTTAGAATGGGAGAAAATATTTGCAAATGAAGCAACTGACAAAGGATTAATCTCCAAAATTTACAAGCAGCTCATGCAGATCAATAACAAAAAAACAAACAACCCAATCCAAAAATGGGCAGAAGACCTAAATAGACATTTCTCCGAAGAAGATATACAGACTGCCAACAAACACATGAAAGAATGCTCAACATCATTAATCATTAGAGAAATGCAAATCAAAACTGCAATGAGTTGGGCTTCCCTGGTGGCGCAGTGGTTGAGAGTCTGCCTGCCGATTCAGGGGACATGGGTTTGTGTCCCGGTCTGGGAAGATTCCACATGCTGCTGTGTGGCTGGGCCCGTGAGCCATGGCTGCTGAGCCTGTGCATCCAGAGTCTGTGCTCCACAATGGGAGAGGCCACAACAGTGAGAGGTCCACGTACCGCAAAAACAAAAAACAAAACTACAATGAGATATCATCTCACACCAGTCAGAATGGACATCATCAAAAACTCTAGAAACAATAAATGCTGGATAGGATGTGGAGAAAAGGGATCACTCTTGCACTGCTGGTGGGAACGTGAATTGGTACAGCCACTATGGAGAACAGTATGGAGATTCCTTAAAAAGCTACAAATAGAACTACCATATGACCCAGCAATCCCACTACTGGGCATATACCCTGAGAAAACCATAATTCAAAGAGTCATGTACCAAAATGTTCATTGCAGCTCTATTTACAACAGCCAGGAGATGGAAACAACCTACGTGTCCATCATCAGATGAATGGATAAAGAAGATGTGGCACATATATACAATGGAATATTACTCAGCCATAAAAAGAAACTAAATTGAGCTATTTGTAATGAGGTGGATGGACCTAGAGTGTGTCACACAGAGTGAAGTAAGTCAGAAAGAGAAAGACAAATACCATATGCTAACACATATATATATATATATATGGAATTTACGAAAAAAAATATCATGAAGAACTGTCTTACCTAGGGGTAAGACAGGAATAAAGACACAGACGTACTAGAGAATGGACTTGAGGATATGGGGAAGGGGAAGCATAAGCTGTGACAAAGTGAGAGAGTGGCATGGACTTATATACACTACCAAACATAAAACAGATAGCTAGTGGGAAGCAGCCACATAGCACAGGGAGATCAGCTCTGTGCTTTGTGTCCACCTAGAGGGGTGGGATAGGGAGGTTGGGAGGGAGGAAGATGCAAGAGGGAAGACATATTGGAACATATGTATATGTATAACTGATTCACTTTGTTATAAAGCAGAAACTAACACATCATTGTAAAGCAATTATACTCCAATAAAGATGTAAAAAAAAAATATATTAGGCATGCTTGAGCTGGAGTCCTGAGAGCCCAACCAACTTTCAACTCTTCTTAATAAAGCTTCCCTTCTTGTTGATCCAAGCTCTCTATTTTCTTCACATTTAAGAGCTTGTATTCCTTTTATACCTTTAATTTAGGAAAAAACAAGGGAAAGTCTTATACAATGATGAGACTAATCAATCCATTTGAATGTCAAGGATATACATATTTTTAATTTGGAAAGACCAGTTTGAAATTTGTCAATATTAATCCCATGCAGTTGTAAGTATATATGTTTATTAATTTTCTATTTTCTTGCTTTCAGTTCAGAGGATCAAGTACGTGCTAGATTGTGAAACATCTCATTTTAACTCAATATTTATAGTAGATGTGAGTTGCCATAAGAATACTGATTTAGATTTCTATGTGCTGAGGGCCATATCAAGTGCTTGTTTGAATAACATGCAATGAACTATTTGGCTATTAATCAAGAGTAGAGATGGATAAAGAACTTTGCAATATTATAAATCCTTCATTTATCTCTAAGTGTTATGCTTTATTCAAAACAGATCCTTAGGAATTTAGGATGTCCTCCAGGTCCTCCAGGAGATTCAACATGATGTCATAATTTATACTTTAACATGTTACTCCTAGGGCGTCCATCCAGTTAGTGATTACAGGAGTGACTTAGAGCAGGAAAGGGCAGCTACTGAGGTATAAAAAAAAAAAAAAAAAAAAAAAAAAAAGAGGGATAGTGAATACCAAGATGTGGAAAGAAATTAAGTGAGGAATGAAAAAAACTGAAAAGAGATATAAGGAGGAAAAAATTAATAATCATTTGGTGACTACTCATCAAAGAACAGTGTTAAATTGTTTCCTCTCTGTTTCTGTCTCTCTCCCTCTTTCTCTCACATACATGCACAGGCACATGAACAACATTTAAAACAAAAGCTATTGAGCAGTGTGATAAGCTTTATAAACACAACCAAGAATAAGACACAGACAACATTCAGTATAATTGAAGAAGCTTGTATAGCCATTTGCCTCCATCCCATCAGAATCATAGTTTCCACTCAATGTTTAACAATTATCTATTGTCATAGCTAAACTTGTATATCTTCTCTTTGAAACTTTTTCTAACATTACTGAATTAGTCATCCCCATTTTGTGTGGTCTAAGTTATTATTTGTGATAATTCTAGCTGATCTTTGTGATAATTAGTACTAATAACAGTAACAGATACTCTATCAATAAAAGATATTATAATAGGTTCAATAGTTTGGGAAAGTTGAGTCTGAGACTCTAAAAGAATGTATGAACAGTTGTAGCTTGAGATTGAGTTGTGTAGACAGTTGGAGCTTGAGCCACAACTATAGGTCACTAGCTCAGAAGAAAAATATTGTTTAATTTTTATAGTAAATCTTCAAAACAAATGTCTTTTCACCTTGTTTATAGATTTGACACTTGGATCCTACAGAGATTATCTTTAACAAAACTTCTTCGACATAATGAGAAGTATGATTGAGCCCAAGTGTTTATAATGCTAATACCCATTTCTCACTGAATTGCAACCATCTGTATAACTACTGTGTTCTCTGTTTCTTGTACTTGGCAAATGTGGATTCATATAACACTCATATTAACACTGGCTCATATAAATACTCCATAAATACTCCTTATTAATACTTATCTGAAGTTGATTTGCACTAGTGTCAGTTGTCTTTGTTTCTTGCCTGCCCTGATTATTTAGTTCAAGCACCTTACCATTTGTGGCAAAATTTGAATTCACTCTGGCTGCACAATTTCCTTACCCTATATTGATATTGTACTGAAAAATAAAAATAAATATCAGTAACAACACAGGGTTCTCTTACTGTGCTAATAAAAGTCAGACAAGTTTTCATTAATAAATGGAGATAAATTATGGATAAGTTAACGTATATTTATTGGATATTTTCTTAATTATTTGTTGATAGGCTTTATGACTTTAATAGACTCAAAGTTTTGTTATATCTATGGGTCAATAAACACTTCATATATATATTAAATACAATGTTCATATATGCCTATTAGTTAAAGTAAGTGTGTCCAGCCTTACTTCCTAAGCAGAAGTGAGTTTTTTAATTGGATTTTTAAGAATCCTATAGGAGGAGATATGGATATTAACTCTGAGTGCAGTCAGAGGGGAAAATCTACTGTTCATAGTATTCCCTGACTTGTCAAAAAAAAAAAAAAGAAAAGAAAGGAAAAGGGAAGGGAAGGAAAAGGCAGGAATTTCTGACTTGATTAGCCTTTACAGAAAAAGAATGAATGGAGGAGAGAATACTACAGAGTAGATGCAACTAATATTTATACCCATTTCGTTAAATTTGAGGTTTGGCAATATATTAGTTTATTGACAGTAACCCTATTGTACAGCTCTTCCCAAATTTCCTTGATCACATTAATAACCTAGGTACACATACTTGCAGAATCATTTGAAGTCTCCAGTAAAGGAGTTTAGGAACATGCATTTTAACAAATTCACATTTGAGGAACAACAGGCAAACTGGACTTTGGAATAGAAATATAATTTAGATTCCGAGCTCTCCTGTTAATTATCTATTTGACTTCATATGTATCTTTTTAAATTTAACCTTAGCAGAATTTTTATGGTGTCCATTATGTTTAGAAGGACTTCTTGCTTGGTACTACAGTTGAGTATCTTACTTTATAAAGTAATAGGTTCAAGAGATGTGTTCTAATGTCTTTTCCAGCTTCAAAATGTTCATACCATAAAACAGCTCCATTTGTTTTTTTGCTTATTTGTCTGTGTTATTTTCAAGAGATTTGTGGGAGCATAGCTTAATTGGAAAATGTTGAGATGAAAGGGATAAATTAGCAGAAGTTTAAGCATATTGAGATTATCTCAATAGCTTTCTGATATACACAATTTCAGACACTCTATTAACCTAATCAAAGGAGATAGTTATTCTCACTTAGCATGAGAATTTTTTTTTAACAGAATGGTATAACAGTATCAATGAGATTAAAATATATGTATTTGACTTTGTCAAATCACTAGTGTGGCAATCTGGATTAACTATTTGTAGTAAACAACTGAACTATTTGATATGGTAAATTCATACTGATCTTATAAAAATATATAACTAAAATTTGAATCTCAGAAAATATTTTCATTGCCTCCAATATATTTTATTAATCTTAATATACTCTCTGAAAGTGTACTAAACATATTCTCAATGTAAATTAGTTGCTGAAGTATATTCATATTAAAAATAATCACTAATTCAGTCAAGAAAAAACTTGTATATCAACATTATGGGGGGAATTTTAAATTTATAGAAATGATGAAAATGAGGATATTACACTCTAATTTTATTAGTCATAGAAGATCCTGTGGTTAACACAATAATCAAATTTGTGATATTACTGTGCTGGAACTCTGAAATGATCATACTTTGGAGGACTGTTGGGTTGAGTAAATTATTCAAGAACTATAAAATATTACATAACAAAGATGAAATAATCCTATATAATATAGCATGATAACACCAAGATAGTTATCTATTTTTCAAGAAAGTAAATATTTTCAGTTATGGCCCATAAAAATAGCACTGTACATTTATATATATATATATATATATATATATATATATATATATATATGGCTTTGTACAATACCTTTATATATATACACATATATTTGCACAAAATATACAAACATATGTATATTTATAAAAAGTGAATTAATTTCTATAATCTAACATCTCAAATTTTCATGTAATGAAATTAAAGATTATGCATATTTTAAAATGTTAGTATACATTATATTTTTCCAAATATGGTATGGTAATAAAAAAGTGCTCAGCAACATATGAGACTGCCAACATTCCCATTAGCAATGGAAGGCATTCCCTTTGTCAATCTGATGTTATTTACATTTGTATTTTCTTTACTGATGCTAAAGATGAGCACATTTTAACTTTTGTGAATTTTTTATTCATATTCTTTTTGTATTTTTCTCCAGACCTTATTTCTCTTATCTCTTTTAAAAATCAGAATTATTAGAAATTTTACTTAATAAATATTGAAAATATTTTAATAGCCCATCATTTGCATTTTGATTCTGTATGTTTTGCCATTTAAAAAAAATTTCATATTGCTAAATACGTGTACATTTCCCTTATGATCATGAATTTTCTTTTTTCTTGGGGATATACATTTCATGTTTTCTCAAGTATTTTCCTAATTTTCATTGTCATTTAATATTTTTTTTTTGCACCTAAATCTCTGATATGTTGGGAATTATCTATTTATAGGAGTGAAATGAAAAATTAGAAAATATGTCTTTTGCCTTCAGATGGATAATCAATTAAGATGAGATCATTTATAAATAAACCTCCTTTCCTCACTGAATTGAAATGTAAACATTTTTATATTAAACGTTATGGGCTGTGTATTCTGTTACACTGATCTAATTCACTATTTCTGTGATAATATCATGTTATAATTACAATGGTTTTATAGAAAAATTCAATAGCTTGTAAACTGTGTTCTCCATAATTCTTTTTTTTCTTATATTTTCTTGTTTAATGGAACTGTAGACTTCCTTATTAGAATCTAGAAAAGTATCCTCATGTATTGTCAATGGAATTTCATTATGCTTACATATTATTTTTGGAGGACTGTTTCTTTCTTGAAATTAAATCTTCTCATTAAGAACACAGTATAACTCTCCATTTTTTCTTACCATTTCAATGCCCTTAAAAAATGGTGTTTCCCTCATATAAATCCTATACATTCCTTACTACATTATTCCTCAGGTTCTTATATCTTTGCTCACTATTTTGAATATATATTTATGCATGTGTGTTTATTTCTATCTGTATATAGCTCTTGCCTGAGTTAGAGAAAAACTATTTTTTGTGTTTATCTTTTTATCCAACTATCTTAAAAATTCTCACTTATTTCACTGTCTAACTGGAGACAAGTTTATAATCCTATCATTTAAAAAAAATATACAATCTTGACATTTCTTTCCAAAATATATATCAATTTTCCCTGATCATGAATTATATAGTGAGGAAAAGCATTCCTCTTTTATTCCTGAATTTAAGAGAAAATACTTCAATATTTCATCATGTAATCTAATGTTTTCTACTGTGCTTTGAAAATTAACTCTATCCTGTTTAACTAGTTTCTATTTCTATCTTACTTAGAATTTTACTATGAATGACTGATATTTTTTATCACTTGGCTTTCTAGAATCTATTGTTAAATTATTTGTTTTCCTTCTTTATTTTTTCCCTTGCAATGAATTTTCTATATTAAAAGCTGACTGATCATATTATGTTGTTTTTATGAATTGCTGGATCCATATATAATTCTGCATATTCTATTCGTATTTACAAGTGACTATAAATTTGGATTATCTTTATTTGTTAGAATATTAAGTTTATACTAAGTTCCAATTGTCTTTATAATCTAAAGAATAAAGAAATTACCTTTTGTTTAGAAACATAAAACAATAGAAAACATTGGCGTTCCATATCTTTCTTTTAAAGGTGGAGTTTTAATTGCCTTTCTGATTTCTTCATTAGTATTTGCCTGTTCAATTTTTTTAACTTCTCCTTTGTAAAATTGTTACTTTATATTATGCTGGAAAATAATCAATTTTCTCAAGATTTTCTCATGTATTGTGATTGAATTGCATGTCATATTCTCTTATAATTTTAGTTTTTTCATTGTTAGATTTGTTTCTCTTTTTCTATTTATGAGTTTAAGTTAAGATGCTTTAGGCAACAAGTAAACAAATCTGGATAATCAAACGACCTCTATAAACAAGATATGTCACATTAATTATAATTTTAACACTGTTTATTAATAACTAGATACCTAGTTGTGAAGAAAGACATGGATATAATGTGATAAAAACATTTTAATGGAAGATACAAAGGAAAAAGATAAGTTGAAAAATTAAAAAGGTGTAAAAGTGTCAAAGCTTCATAGTTGTGCATAGGCCTCTGTGTCCTCAGTCAGGGTTTTACTATTAGTCATCATTTTCTTTTTTGGATCTCTTGGGGCCAAGCCAAGCAGTTTTCTCTGTGGTTGGTTCTCCTGGTTGGCAAAAACAAGAGCCTCTATAAAGGTATTTTTGGTTTTACCAAACCATGGATTTAATAATTTTACTGTCATACAATGCATTAAACCTCATTGTATTGCTTTATAAAAATAAGAGAAAGAAAGACAAGGAAAGGAAAGGAGAAGAGAGAGAAGGGAAGGGAAGAGGAGGAGGGAGAATTCTGGAGATAGGACAGTCCCAGGTCTCATTAAATCAGCAGCTCAACAACATTATTGAGGCCCAACTATCTTCAATATTTCCCCTCATCCATCTTTAGGATGTTGCTCTTCCTTTGAAAGCAGTGGTTTTCAAACTTTAACCTGTGTCAGAATCACCTGGAGAGCTTGTTACAGCATAGAGCTTCTACTTTAGTAGCTCTGGGCTGGATTGGGTCAAGATTTTGTTTTCCTAACTTGTTTCCAGGTAACGTTGATGCTGCTGAGTGTACCATTAATTTAAGAAATAATCTTACTGACTCCCCTCATGGCCCCCTAAATGGGTGGAAACTTTTCAGGCATTTAATACAGATTTCAGCATCCTTAGACAGAAAATAAAATACCCCTATCTAGTGTCTCGTTTTAGAAACTTTTCTTTCCATAAGCCAGTGAGTTGCCTTTCCCTCTCTTTTTATTTTTGAGAATTTTGGTATATGTCCATAACTAAAGCAAGGTCTCTGTAGGATGATTTAGTTTATCCGTGTTTGTTTAGATCCATCAAAATTGACCATCTGGGTTCTCCTGAAAACCTTGATCACTTGCAGGACAGTAAAAAATAATTTGCCTTATAAGCAACAAAATGGGCAGAATGATTATAAATAGGAAATTAACAGAGCCTTAAACAATAACAGAAATTGCTCTAAAGTTTGTCTCTCTCTTTTTTACATAAATTAAGCTACAAAAGGTTTATTGTTCTTTTTTTAAAAAAAGAATTTATTTTATTACTCAGTTCTATTATTTTCCCTTTTGTCATATTTCATTAGTAATAATTTAATTTCCCAATTCTGTGGTTTATTTTTTATTGTCAATTTATTAAATATTTAATTTATTTAATCTGATTTTTATAATAAATATATTTGCAGTAATAATTATTTGTCTAAATACATTCTTGCTTGATTCCCATAGGTTTACTGAATTGCTCTGCTTTTCATTATTTTCTGGTTTATTTGCAACCATTTTCTTTTGCAATTACTTACTAGAGAATATTTAATATTATCTAGTATCCTGTGGCTATTTTGGAGAATGTTTCTTAATTTTTAAAAGTATAAATCTTTCCCCATGGGTGCCCAGTGTGCAATGGCTGCAAACAGCAGCCTCCTCGGTAGTGTATGCAGCCTGTTACCTGCATGGGTTGCCCCAAGGGACCTTAGAGACAGCCCTTTCTAATGGACATTCATGACTGGCATGCTGTTCCCAATCTAGGCTCCAGACAGGTATGCCCGGTACCTTTGGAAAGCCCCAGGACACAGTGGCCAGGGTCCACATTGGCCAAGTCATAATGTCCACCAGCACTAAGCTGCAGAACAAGGAGCATGTGATTGAGGCCCTCTGCAGGGCCAGGTTCAAGTTCCCTGGCTGTCAGAAGATCCACATCTCCAGGAAGTGGGGATTTACTAAGTTTAATGCGGATGAATTTGAAAACATGATGGCAGAAAAGCAGTCTATCTTGGAAGGCTGTGGGGTCAACTACATCCTTAATTGTGGCTCTCTGGACAAATGGCGGGCCCTGCACTCATGAGAGCCTTGGTGCTGTCCCCTCCTTACTTGTGCCCAACAATAAATCCTACTTTCCTGTGGAAAATTAAAAAAGTACATATCTTCTTCGATCATGTTTCTATTCTTGATTTTTAAGTTTCATCAAATTATAACATAAAATATCTACCCTTTTGGAACTAAATAAGAGTATCTTTGTAATAAAGTATATGATAGGTTTTTGTAAGGGAAGTATGGATAAAAGAAAAATGTGCATTATCTATAGAGATGAAAATTTCATACATGTAACATTTGTACACACAAACATTTAAGCTTTTGATGATGCGTTATTTAAATATTTCATGTTATTGCTATATATTTGGTTATCTGTATAACTGGCTTCTTACATTCTCAAAAGGGTATATTAAATCATCCACTAAACTTGTGCTTTTGTTAAGTTGCCCTGCATTTCCAATTAGTTTTTATTTATTTGGCTTTTTGTCATTTGTTTATAAGTGGCTGGTATCTTCATGGATTTTAAATTTAGTAAGTACATGTTCCTCTTTCTCCTATAGAATGCTTTTGACCCTTAGCTCCAATTTGATATTTATTTGCTATGTATGATTTTTTTCACTTTCACTTACTTGGCATATATTTGTTTAAGCCTTAGTTTTCATTTTTAGGCTAGTTTGTTATGAATGATATCTACCTTATTGACTTTTTTTAATATACAGTCCACCCTCCACATTGACATCAGATCGAATTCACGGATGTGGAACTCGGAAAGACCAAGCACCGCCTGTACTACTCTGTTTTATATATGGAACTTAATGGAGCATCCATGGATTTTGTTATCATCAGGGGGGTGGTGCGTGTCATGGAACCAATAGCCCGAGGATAATGAAGGGCAACTGTATGAATCTTATGGGCTGACACCCAATCTGACGACATCTGTATTTTGATAAGGGAGTCAGCCAATCCACATGTAGTGTAATAACTGACATTTGCTTGTATTCCTGTCATTGGTAACTATTATCTGATTATGTTTCTGCTCATTTATCTTTCACTTTTCCTAGTTCTTAAATTCAGTTCTGCTTTTCAATTTTGCCTGATCCTTCTCTGTCTTATCAACAATAAGTAAAGCCATATTTCTTCAATCTTTCAAATTATGCTCTCACCCAGATGATTTATTCACCAACAGCTTTTCCATCAGAGTGAAACATTTTGAATACTTTCGCTTTGCTACTTCGTTCTTCTACAACATGAAAGCTTAATTTAGAATTATTTTACTTGCCTGATTTTGTCTCTGATTATATTGCCAAAATATAAAATGCCTTAGATCTGGGTTATTATATATTTTTCCTTACACACTTTATCTTCTGCCTCAATAATCTAATTTTTACCTATAGTTATGATATTACCATCTGAATTTAAGCATAGATAGTATAAGGTTTTTCACCAGCCTCTGTTTGCCTAATGTATCTTTAATATCTTTAAATATCTGTACTGATGCAATTGATATTTGGTTAGAGTACATATAGGAGTGAATATTTTCTGAGTTTTCACATGTCTAAATATGTCATACTTGATGTTGACAGTAAAGAGATATATTGGCTGGATAGAGGACTCTGGCTTTCTGTCATATTCTCTCATTCTATAGATGTTCTTCCAATGTCCTTATCTTCTAGTATAGCAGATAACATAACTGTAAGTAGGATTTATTTGGGTCTGAAGGTCAGTAAAATATCCATTTAGCCTGAGAATGTAGAAATATTACTGTTGTGCCTTAGAATAAGTCTTTAAAATTAATTTTTCTAGGAATTTTTTTAAATAAAGGTTTTCTTCAATTTAGGGAAATTCTCTTATGTTCAATAACCATCTCTGCAATATTTTTCTGTTACATAATTTCTTTTATTTGCATATGAGATTTCCTTTACCTGTTCTACATGCCTGTTATTTTCCCTCATGAATTTCATTTCCATATATATTACAGACAGAAAAGTCACAATTTATATTTATATATTATTTGATCTTCCTCAATAATATTTCTATTCATAATAGTAAAAATCCTGTTTTTCAGTTAATCTACAAATTTAAAATTTGAAAACCTTGGGATTTCTTTTGTTTCAGAAAATCATTGTGCCTATTTGTGGGCTTTCTCATTACTATTATTTTTGTTAACTTTTTCACAATGAAATCCTGTCTTTTTCATTTAATGTACTTCAAGGAGAGACTTTTGTTCTGAATGTCTACCCTGAACATCCATTTTCATTGTTCATGCTAACACATCCTTTATTGAGCTATAATTATTTTCTCTTCTTGATCATGATTTTGAGTTCAATAAGCCCTAATGTATTTTTTCAGGATTCCTTTCTCCCTGGTGAATGAATGACTAGAAGATGTGGAGGATTCTTCTCTAGGGAGCAGGTAGAGAAAAAGCTGGTAGAGATTTATTCCATTGTGAATGTACATGGAGGAATTTCATATCTCAAGTCTTCCTGCTATGTGTCAAAAGTCCTCCTCCAAGAAGTAAACCTGGTGACAATCAACACACAAGAGCTATTTACCAATAAATCAAATGGAGTCATCAGGTTCTAGTAGGTCCTCCCAAGATAACACCCAGCCAATGGTAGAAATAGCCCCTTTCTGATGGAATTTACTGGATTCTCCATGCTGAGGCTTCAGGGAGTCTTGAGGTCCTCATTATTTGCCTCGGATCTGGAAGCAAAGCACAGTCTCTCATCCACTGTAAACCCTATTCTTATACTCCACACAAAGAAGAAGAAGGTACCATGAAGGTACTATTTTTTCTTATAGAGGTACAGGGAGAAATTCTGAGGTCAGATGAATGATCTGGGTTCTGCCTAATTTCACCACCCTATAAAAGAATTTGGGAAGAAGAATGGATACAGATGGCAACAAATAATAATGTTTTATATGCACAGGCATTGCTGTGAGTTTTTAAAATATATTTCTTATTTAATTCTTATAACAACTTTGTATAATAGATCCATTTTATATGTTAGCAAATTGAGGCATTGAGGCATTACACAACTTGGCCAATGTTATGCTGCTGGTAGAGTAAAGGAAATAAGATTAAACCAAAGAGGTATAAATCATAATCAGAACCATAATGCTATATTATTTATTTCACTAGTTTCTTATCAGTTTATTTCTATCTGAACACAACATGCACAAAATGTAAACCTGTCATTTGTTTGTCTATTTTGCACATACTTCATCATAGGGAAAGAAAAGACTTTTGTTAGGACTTAGGGATATAAACAAGATGGCTCAAACATTTAAGAGCTTATAATCTAATGGGTTTGATAGAAAATAAAATTAATTTTTAAACATTGATCCCAGTATTGATATACAAAAGTGTGTGTATAGAGGGAGAGAGAAAGTGAGAGAGAAGGAGAGTTTTATAAATTGACAGAAAACATTTCCAAAACGTTTACAAAGCAGCTTATTTTACCACGTTAACTATTATCTACCTAAAGGATGCCACCAAATAGCTAAAAATGAAATGGATCATAGCAGTAGTGACTCTTTTACATATTATACATTTTACTTTAGTGCATGGTTTCTCAACCTAGGTACTACTGGTGTTTTGGGCTGAACAGTGCTTTTGTGGGAGGGACTGTACTGTGCACTGTAGAGTATTTAGCACTAACTCTATCCTCTACCCAGTATATGCTAGTAGCACCCACTCCACAGCTGTGACAACCAAAAATGTCTTCAGACCTTGACAGATATCCCTTGGGGGAGAAATTGCCCTTGGTTAAGAACCATTGCTTGGGGCAGCATACCATCCTTAACTTCTCCCACATGGAGGGGGTTTCAACATCTGCAAAACAGCTCAAAGATATTGTTGTGTGTATTGTTAATGGGGAAACAGGACCTTGCCCCAAGGCTGCTCTTGACTCTTTTTCCCTGGTCTCACATCCCCACCCTTTCCTAATTAACAACTGCTTGAATCTGCCCATTGGAACCCACGGAAGATCATGGAGGCTGAATGAAGGCTGTTTCCTATAATCAAAGAAGTGGAGGACACAGAAAGTCTTTGTGCCCAGGAGCCCCACAGGGCCCTGCACAGTATCAATCCCCCCTTTTCTTTGATACTCCTCAATCTTGAGGAGAATAGATGTCGGACAAGAAAAGGGAACCATCATTTTGGATAGAGATATTAATCATAAACTCGGGAGAGGAACTCAGGTTTAGGGAGACTTGGTTTTTAGGGAATGGGGTCTACTCAACCATAAACAGTAACACTTTCTTAGCATCAACAAGACAACTCCTTAAAAGATAACATTTCTTCTTGATCTTGTAAGGGGTCACATGACCCACCACGATCATGCTTAGATCTGGATTATGTAAACTGTCAATAATATGTCATTTGATGTACAACCCTCTACCTCAAAAATCTTATATAACTGTGCCTTGACTTCTAGCGGGCAAAACAGTTCTCAGAGCTTTCTGAGATGCTCTTCCTGGGTTACAATCCTCAAATTTGGCTCAAATAAAAATTTCCAAATTTATTCTTAAAAAAGAAAAATAGAACCATTGCCCTGGTGTTCTTCTTCAGGGATAACATTATTTATACTAACAAGAAAGAAGTTTTTATATTTAAAGATTTAGTGTGAAAACGGCAATTTAAAATTTTAAAGAATCCAGTTGTTAACCTGCCAATGCCAATTCTTATCTCAGACAGGTTTAATGATCATCCCTTAGTGGAAACAGCATTTCTAAATGAATTTAATTCATGGTCTCTGCAGGATCTTTCACAAGGCTCTCTGTCTCAAGCTGTATCAGTCGTGTCTGTTTAGTTTCTTGAAATAATATCTGTAATTCATTATGTGGGTAATTGCATTCACCTTAGAGCTGGTATTTCCTCCAGCTGGGATAGAGATGTCTAAGTTCCCATAACTCTTTGGGCTTCCAACAATAGTTTGACAAACTATCCAGACAAGTTGTCCTAAAGGAGCCTTACTCATAAGTCACTGGGTCTGAGAGCAGAACATTTACTAAAATGGAGGCAAGAGAAAACAAAGACTAAGGTTTATGCTCCAGTCTTTGTCTATTGAAACTCTGACTTTAACATTGGTGCTTTTCTCTGTTAAATATTAACTTGCATCCTTTATTCAACTCCATAAGCTTGGCATGTAGCCATTTCAGTTTGTTCACTCCTGGCAAAGACACTTTCATATCAAAAAAGACATTAGTAGATTAGTCACATTTTTAGCACAAATATGTGGACTTTGTGCTACCAGAGCTTTGCATGCATTAATTCAGATAGTGCTTAGAATAATACCTGGCACTCAATAAGGCATATGATTGAAGCCACCTAATTATTAAATCTTTGAACTTCTTAACTCTATGTTAATTCTTAGGCTTTTATAATAAGTTAGCCATTCATCAATGTTGTACAGTATAACCACATTTAGTTTTGTGAGTTATTGGAGTGGCCAAACATATAGACAAGTAACTTTCTCATTCAGGATGGGGGCTCTCTCCTGCTTGACACATTATGGCAGTTCTCTCTAGCAGTCAAACCTACCCTTGAAAGACAATTTTGTTTATTGTTTTATATGTGATACCCAAGCTTGCCCCTTAGTGTTTACCTACACTTCATTTAAGGAAAAGTAATCTGATGTTGTATCAGGGATTCTGATATTACTCAAACCCCAAATAAAATATTGAAAATAAAAATAATACCTATACCATTGTAATAGTCCACCAATTCTTCTTTTTCAATGAGAGAAGTTACTACTCCCTCTAATATATCAACTTGCATCTTTTGCAACAGCCCATTTATTACAGTTTTCTTGGGCAATAAATTCCCTTCAAAATCTTTATATCTAATGCTAGACATAGAAAATTTCAAGCTGTGAGATCTAATTGTCACATCCTTAAAATCAGTTCCAGGTCTAAAGCAAGAAAAATCAAGCATGTATAATCTTCTATTTTTGGAAAATGAAACACAACGTTTTTAAATGGGAAAAAAAAACAAAAAGCAAGTTTCTTGTCAGCTATAACCACTTAGTGCCCAAAGTAAAAATTATATATGTGCTATATATATATATGACTATTTTATAATATTGTAACTATAAGAGGACCTTTTAAAAATTATTTGACGAGGAATTTAGAATTACAAACTGTTGGTAGGTGGAATTGGTTTCATTCATGCCCAGTTAAGGCATCAGTGCTCCTGATGCAGCTAAATATTATCAGTTGCCCTTGGATCTACAGTTTCAGTTCTGGGTCCATTGCTTATTAGGTGTATTATTTTGGCCAAATTATTTTCTCTAAGCTTTAGTTACCCCATTGTATTAGGGTTCTCCAGGGAAACAGGACCAATAGGCTATATATAGACTTATATAGAAAGATGTTTACTGTAAGAGACTAGTTCACACAATTATGGAGACTGAGAAGTCCCATGATTTGTCTGCAAACTGGAGGCCCAAGGAAGCTGGTGGTGTAGTTCCAGTCCAAACCTGAAGGCCTGAGAAACAGGGGAGCCAATAGTAAGTCCCAGTCTGAGTCCAAAATTGCACCAGTGTCTGAAGTCAGGAGAATATGAGTGTCCCAGTGCAAGCAAGAGAACAAATTCATCCTTCCTCTGCCTTTTTGTTCTACTTATGTCCTCAGTGAATTGGATGATGCCCACCTGCGTTGATGAGAGTGGTCTTCTTTCCTCAGTCTACCAATTCAAAAGCTAATCTCTTCCAGAAACACCCTCACAGACACACCCACAAATATTTTACCTGCTCTCTAGATATCCCAAAGCCCAGTCAAGTTGACAGCAAAATTAACTATCATGCCCATCCATAAGATAAGAATTATATTTGAAATCTCACATTTGTTGTGAAGATTAAGTGAGATAATGCATGCTAGCAAGTTCACAGAATGTTTGACAAAACACAAAGTGTTTAATGTGTTAGCTGCTAATAGCATTTCAATATATCTCATCATTCAAACATGAGATGGGTAGAGGTTACTCTTGATTGCAAATGTATAAGACCTTGACAATGATCACGCCACCTCACACTGTGCCCACATGCCAGTCCCAAGATGGATTATAAGACAGACTTATGTACCATTTAAAAATAAATGTACTCTAGTTAGTACAGTTATTTAGGAGATGGGATAACCTAGGCACTACATTGTTCTTAATTTAGCACTGGATCTCAAGTTGTCAAATAGAGTGCTGCTGGCATTGCATATAACTGACTCTAGAAGCAAATACAGCCCAACTACCTGCACTTTAGGGGTAATGGCTCTCTGTGTGTGAATTCAAAAAATCACTTCTCTAGTGCTATAAACTTTGAGCACCGCCCCCCACCCCCCACCAGGAAGTTTTACAATCAAATATTCCAGACTAAATGTAGTTAGAGGGAAGAAACTCCCTCAAGTAATCAACTCTGTAATGGTATAGGGAGAAACGGTTTTGCTCCTTTCAATATCCACACATTGCAGTCCTGGCCCACAGATGACCATCTGACCATACATAAGATTTGGGGGAAATACTTCTTTTAATCTTATTTATCCCTCCCCATTATGGGGGGCTGCTGTTATTGATGAAAGCCTGACTGAGTTCCCTTTCACTAGTGTGCAAGAATCCAATTAATACATGAAATATCAATGAAGCTAATACATAACAGATCCTTCTACCGACTTTAAGTTCTTTACTTCTATATGGCAAAGCATACCTGGCCTGGCCTATTTTGCCATATTTGGCTATGTTCCAAGTACTTTCTTTTTCTTCTGAAGCAAGGTAAGTAATGTAGTCTTCTATGTAGCTGGTCAGCCTTGGAGTATGCCAAGCAGAGCTAGTTTTATCTCATAATATATAGGCACACCTGAGCAAATGAATCAAAATTTTATTTTAGAGTAAGAAGCAGGAGATCCCACTTTAATATCAACTAAAACCCATGTTTTCTAATCTAGCTTTTATTATACTATATATTTTTACTGGGAAATCAGAATCTTGCACATTTTTGACACACTGTTTTCCATTTAACTATTTTCTTTGGTTACATGTCCTGTATTGGAAGGAGACCAAAGGAGGGGAGAGTTAAGTGGTACCTCAAACCTGTTACTGCTTGGATAATACTCTAAGATCTGCATTAATGGCAGTGATCATAGAGTTTTCTCTGAGAAAGAACAGGAAGAGGCAGGCAGTCAGAGCCTCAACTCCAGAAATTGCCATGGTTTTAGCAGGCTGTGTTAGCAACAAAGTTCACTAACAAGCCACAAAATACAAACAACACTTAATTTCCTGAAATCATAGGTTACAGAGTTGGATTTCAAGAGTACACCCAGATTCAGATCATCCTGGCAGGTATAGTACTTTATGGGCAAGTTAAAGAAATCTTTGAGTTTTTCAGAAAAGTTAATAGGAAAGAACTTATGTAAACCACTAGAATTCTTGTGAGTAAAATAAGATGTAGTCATTTAGAGAATTTTTTCTCAAATGACTCTACTCTGTGTTTGTGATTTATTTTCCCTAAGGATATTACAATAAAAATTAGAACACAAGAGTAACAATGGAACATTTTCCTAAAGATTATTTTATTCACCATTTGATACACCTAACTTTGTGAATGAAAGAGGAGAGGTAATATTCTGTTAATATAAAGGCTATTTATTTAATAAGTGACTCATCTAGAAGAACCACATCCCATAGTTTCCCTTTTCCTTATACTATGTTGACCATGAATGATTCCAAGTCACTTTTTAATTCTTACATTTAAAATTCTGGAGGCCTGCATATATTTATAGCTGGACACAGGCCTTGAATTTTTAATCAGGTATCCCATTCTCATCATGCCCTCATTATACTGTAATTTGTTGTACATTGAGAAAACTGGCAGAAATGTCACATTACATGATTTCTAAATATCTTTCAGTGGGTGGATTATAATTTACAGAATGATAGCAGAATATGTGCACATGAGAACTTTGCCCAAGGCAGTTCAACTTGCCAACTGTCACTGCTAACAACCAGGTAGTAGCAGAAGGTGGTTGGGACATAGCTCTAGTTCCAAACTCTGATTGAGGGGCAGAGAGTGCCTGATTCAGCTTCTTCTGAAGTCCAGTCTTGGACTTCTTAACATACAATCCCTAATAGCCAGAAGGAAAGTGTACATTTAAAACTTTGGACAGATCGGAACCAAGATGGCGGAGTAGAAGGAACTGCTCTCACTCCCTCTTGCAAGAACACCAGAATCACAACTAGCTGCTGGACAATCATTGACAGGAAGACACTGGAACTCACCAAAAAAGATACCCCACATCCAAAAGCAAAGGAGAAGCCACAATGAGACGGTAGGAGGGGTGCAATCACAGTAAAATCAAATCCCATAACTGCTGGGTGGGTGACTCACAGACTGGAGAACACTTAAACCAAGGAAGCTCACCCACTGGAGTGAAGGTTCTGAGCCCCACATCAGGCTTCCCAACCTGGGGGTCCAGCAATGGGAAGAGGAATTCCTAGAGAATCCGACTTTGAAGCATAGGGGGATTTGATTGCAGGACTTTGGCAGGACTGGGGGAAACAGAGACTCCACTCTTGGAGGGCACACACAAAGTAGTGTGCGCTTCGGGACCCAGGGGAAGGAGCAGTGACCCAAGGAGAGACTGAACCAGACCTACCTGCTAGTGTTGGAGGGTCTCCTGCAGAGGTGGGGGGTGGCTGTAGCTCACCGTGGGGACAAGGACACTGGCAGGAGAAATTCTGGGAAATACTCCTTGGTGTAAGCCCTCTCAGAGTCAGCCATTAGACCCACGAAAGAGCCCAGGTAGGCTCCAGTGTTGGGTTGCCTAAGGCCAAACAACCAACAGGGAGGGTACCCAGCCACACCCATCAGCAGTAAAACGGATTAAAGTTTTACTGAGCTCTGCCCACCAGAGCAGCAGTCAGCTCTACCCACCACCAGTGCCTCCCATCAGGAAACTTGCATAAGCCGCCTAGATAGCCTCATCCACCAGAGGGAACACAGCAGAAGCAAGAAGAACTACAATCCTGCAGCCTGTGGAACAAAAATGACATTCACAGAAAGACAGACAAGAGGAAAAGGTAGAGGGCTATGTACCAGATGAAGGAACAAGATAAAACCCCAGAAAAACAACTAAATGAAGTGGAGATAGGCAACCTTCCAGAAAAAGAATTCAGAATAATGACAGTGAAGATGGTCCAGGACCTCTGAAAAAGAATGGAGGCAAAGACGAGAAGATGCAAGAAATGTTTAACAAAGACTTAGAAGAGGGGCTTCCCTGGTGGCGCAGTGGTTGAGAGTCCGTCTGCCGATGCAGGGGACACGGGTTCATGCCCTAGTCCAGGAGGATCCCACATGCCGCGGAGCAGCTGGGCCCGTGAGCCATGGCCGCTGAGCCTGCGCATCTGGAGCCTGTGCTCCGCAACGGGAGAAGCCACAACAGTGAGAAGCCCATGTACCGCAAAAAAAAAAAAAAAAAAAAGAAAAAAAAAGACTTAGAAGAATTAAAGAACAAACAAACAGAGATGAACAACACAATAACTGAAATGAAAACTATACTAGAATGAATCAATAGCAGAAAAACTGAGGCAGAAAAACGGATAAGTGACCTGGAAGACAGAATGGTGGAATTCACTGCTGCAGAACAGAATAAACTAAAAAGAATGAAAAGAAATGAAGACAGCCTAAGAGACCTCTGGAACAATATTAAATGCAACAACATTCCCATTATACGGCTCCCAAAAGGAGAAGAGAGAGAGAAGATCTAGAGAAAATATTTGGAGAGATTATTAATGAAAACTTCCCTAACATGGGAAAGGAAATAGTCACCCAAGTCCAGCAAGCGCAGAGAGTCCCATACAGGATAAACCCAAGGAGAAACACACCGAGACACGTAGTAATCAAACTGGCAAAAATTAAAGACAAGAAAAATTATTGAAAGCAGCAAGGGAAAAACGAGAAATAATATACAAGGGAACTCCCATAAGGTTAACAGCTGATTTCTCAGCAGAAACTCTACAAGCCAGAAGAGAGTGGTATGATACACTTAAAGGGATCAAAGGGAAGAAACTACATCCAAGATTACTCTAACAGGCAAGGATCTCATTCAGATTAGATGGAGAAATCAAAAGCTTTAAAGACAAGCAACAGCTAAGAGAATTCAGCACCACCAAACCAGTACTACAACAATGCTAAAGAAACTTCTCTAGGTGGGAAACACAAGAGAAGAAAAGGACCTACAGAAACAAACCCAAAACAATTAAGAAAATGGTCATAGGAATGTACATATTGACAATTACCTTAAACATGAATGGATTAAATGCTCCAACCAAAAGACACAGGCTTGCTGAATGGACACAAAAACAAGATCCATAAATATGCTGTCTACAAGAGACCCACTTCAGACCTAGGAACACATACAGACTGAAAGTGAGGGGATGGAAAAAGATATTTGATGAAAATGGAAACCAAAAGAAAGCTGGAGAAGCAATACTCATATCAGAGAAAATAGACTTTAAGATAAAGAATGTTACAAGAGACAAGGAAGGACACTACATAATGATCAAGGGATCAATCCAAGAAGAAGACATAACAATTAAAAATATATATGTACCCAACATAGGAGCACCACAATACATAAGGCAACTGCTAACAGCCATAAAACAGGAAATCGACAGTAACACAATAACAGTGGGGGACTTTAATACCTCACTTACACCAATGGACAGATCATCCAAAATGAAAATAAATAAGGAAACAGAAGCTTTAAATGACACAATAGACCAGATAAATTTAATTGATATATATAGGACATTCCATCCAAAAACAGGAGATTAGAGTTTGTTCTCAAGTGAGCACAGAACATTCTCCATGATAGATCACATCTTGGGTCACAAATCAAGCCTCAGTAAATGTAAGAAAATTGAATTCCTATCAAGCATCTTTACTGACCATAATGCTATGAGATTAGAAATGAATTACAAGGAAAGATATGTAAAAAACACAAACACATGGAGGCTAAACAATATGTTACTAAATAACCGAGAGATCACTGAATAAATCAAAGAGGAAATAAAAAAATACATACAGACAAATGACAATGAAAACACAATGATCGAAAACCTATGGGATGCAGCAAAAGCAGTTCTAAGAGGGATGTTTATAGCTATACAAGCCTACATCAAGAAACAAGAAAAATCTCAAATAAACAATCTAACCTTACACCTAAAGGAACTAGAGAAAGAAGAACACACAAAACTCAAACTTAGCAGAAGGGAAGAAATCATAAAGATCAGAGCAGAAATAAATGAAATAGAAACAAACAAAAAAACAATAGCAAAGATCAATAAAACTAAAAGCTGGCTCTTTGAGAAGATAAACAAAATTGAAAAACCATCAGCCAGACTCATCAAGAAAAAGAGGGAGAGGACTCAAATCAACAAAATTAGAAATGAAAAAGGAGAAGTTACAAGAGACACTACAGAAACACAAAGCATTGTAAGAGACTACTACAAGCAACTCTATGACAATAAAATGCACAACCTGGAAGAAATGGACAAATTCTTAGAAAGGTATAATCTTCCAAGCCTGAACCAAGAAGAGACAGAAAATATGAACAGACCAATCACAAGTAATGAAATTGAAACTGTGATTAAAAATCTTCCAACAAACAAAAGTCCAGGACTAGATGGCTTCACAGGTGAATTCTATCAAACATTTAGAGAAGAGTTAACAACCATCTTTCCCAAACTCTTCCAAAAATTTGTGGAGGAAGGAACACTCCCAAACTCATTCTATGAGGTCACCACCACCCTGATACCAAAACAAGACAAAGATACTACAAGAAAAGAAAATTACAGATCAATATCACTGATGAATATAGATGCAAGAATCCCCAACAAAATTCTAGCAAACAGAATCCAACAACACATTAAAAGGATCATACAGAATGATCAAGTGGGATTTATGCCAGGGATGCAAGGATTCTTCAATATACACAAATCAATCAATGTGATACACCATATTAACAAATTGAAGAATAAAAACCATATGATCATCTCAATAGATGCAGAAAAAGCTTTTGACAAAATTCAATACTGTTTATGATAAAAACTCTCCAGAAAGTGGGCATAGAGGGAACGTACCTCAACATAATAAAGGCCATATACGACAATCCACAGCAAACATCACTCCCAATGGTGAAAAACTGAAAGCACTTCCTCTAAGATCAGGAAAAAGACAAGGATGTCCACTCTCACCACTATTATTCAACATAGTTTTGGAAGTCTTAGCCATGGCAATCAGAGAAGAAAAAGAAATAAAAGGAATAAAAATTGGAAAAGAAGAAGTAAAACTGTTACTGTTTGCAGATGGCATGATACTACATATACAGAACCCTAAAGATGCCACCAGAAAACTACTAGAGCTGATCAATGAATTTGGTAAAGTTGCAGTATACAAAATTAATGCACAGAAATCTCTTGCATTCCTATACACTAATGATGAAAAATCTGAAAGAGAAATTAAGGAAACACTCCCATTTACCATTGCAACAAAAAGAATTAAATGCCTAGGAATAAACCTACCTAGGGAGACAATAGACCTGTATGCAGAAAACTATAAGACACTGATGAAAGAAATTAAAGATGATACCAACAGATGGAGAAATATAACATGTTCTTGGATTGAAAGAATATTGTGAAAATGACTATACTAGCCAAAGCAATCTGCAGATTCAATTCAACCCCTATCAAATTACCAGTGCCATTTTTTACAGAACTAGAACAAAAATCTTAAAATTTGTATGGGGACACAAAAGACCCTGAATAGCCAAAGCAGTCTTGAGGGGAAAAAAAATGGAGCTGGAGGAATCAGACTCCCTGATTTCAGACTATACTACAAAGCTACAGTAATCAGGACAACATGGTACTGGCAAAAAACAGAGACATAGATCAATGGAACAAGATAGAAAGCCCAGAGATAAACTCACGCACCTATGGTCAACTAATCTATGACAAAGGAGGCAAGAATATACAATGAAGAAAAGACAGTCTCTTCAATAAGTGGTGCTGGGAAAACTGGACAGGTACATGTAAAAGAATGAAATTAGAACACTCCCTAATGCCATACACAAAAATAAACTCAAAAGGGATTAGAGACCTAAATGTAAGACTGGACACTATAAAACTCTTAGAGGAAAACATAGGAAGAACACTCTTTGACATAAATCACAGCAAGATCTTTTTTGATCCTCCTCCTAGAGTAATGGAAATAAAAACAAAAATAAAAAAAAATAGGACCTAGTAAAACTTAAAAACGTTTGCACAGCAAAGGAAACCATACACAAGATGAAAAGACAACCCTCAGAATGGGGGAAAATATATGCAAATAAAGCAACTGACATAGGTTTAATCTCCAAAATTTACAAGCAGCTCATGCAGCTCAATATCAGTAAAACAAACAACCCAATCCAAAAATGGGCAGAAGACCTAAATAGACATTTCTCTAAAGAATAGATACAGATTGCCAACAAACACAGAAAGGGCTGCTCAACATCACTAATCATTAGAGAAATGCAAATCACAACTTCAATGAGATACCACCTCACACCAGTCAGAATGGCCATCATCAAAAAATCTACAAACAATAAATGCTGGAGAGAATGTGGAGAAAAGGGAACCCTCTTGCCCTGTTAGTGCGAATGTAAATTGATACAGCCTCTATGGAGAATAGCATGGAGGTTCCTTAAAAAGCTAAAAATAGAACTACTGTACGACCCAGCAATACCACTGCTGGGCATATACCCTGAGAAAATCATAATTCAAAAAGACTCATGTACCACAATGTTCACTGCAGCTCTATTTACAATAGCCAGGACATGGAAGCAACCTAAATGTCCATCAACAGATGAATGGATAATGAAGATGTGGCACATATATACAATGGAATATTACTCAGCCATAAAAAGAAATGAAACTGGGCTTCCCTGGTGGCGCAGTGGTTGAGAGTCCGCCTGCCGAGGCAGGGGACACGGGTTCGTGCCCCGGTCCGGGAAGATCCCGCATGCCGCGGAGCGGCTGGGCCCGTGAGCCATGGCCGCTGAGCCTGCGCGTCCGGAGTCTGTGCTCCGCAACGGGAGAGGCCACAACAGTGAGAGGCCCGCGTACCGCAAAAAAAAAAAAAAAAAAAAAAAAAAAAAAAAAGAAATGAAACTGAGTTATTTGTAGTGAGGTGGATGGAACTAGAGACTGTCATACAGAGTGTAGTAAGTCAGAAAGAGAAAAACAAATACTGTATGGTAACACATATATATGGAATCTAAAAAAAAAAAAAAGATGGTTCTGAAGAAACTAGGGGCAGGACAGGAATAAAGATGCAGATGTAGAGAATCGACTTGAAGACACAGGGAGGGGGAAAAGTAAGCTGGGACGAAATGAGAGAGTGACATAGACTTATATATACTACCAGAAGTAAAATAGATAGCTAATGGGAAGTAGACGCATAGCACATGGATATCAACTAGGTGCTTTGTGACCACCTAGAGGGGTGGGGTAGGGAGAGTGGGAAGGAGATGCAAAAGGGAGGAGATATGGGAATATATGTATATGTATAGCTTATTCACTTTGTTATAAAGCAGAAACTAACACACCATTGTAAAGCAATTATACTCCAATAAAGCTGTTAAAAATAAACAAAAAATTAAAAAAAATAAAAAAATACAAACCAAACCAAAAAAAAAAAGGAAAAAAGGAGACATACTCTATTAGTCTTTTTATATATTGTTCATTTCTACAAAATGAAACCTAATCTCTAATGAGAGAAATTAGATCACTATTTTTCTGGGGAACTACCAAGGGCATGAAGAAAATTTAGGGTGATTAATATGTTAATTATCTTAAATTTGTTGATGGTTTCTCTGGGTATATATATGTATTTTTTTTAATTTTATACTTTAAACATGTACACTTTATTGCTTGCCAATAATATATTTTAAAAAATAACCTCTTAATTTTAAGAAATTCTGTTCATCAGGAGGCATCACAAAGAGAGTTGAAAGAAGAGGAAAAAAAGCCATAGACTAGTTTAATTAGTACTTAGTGTCATCATTAGCATGATAGTTTCCAGCTGGAAGTGCAGAGGCTTCCTATGGTCAAATGGCTGAACCAGCTCTGAGGACTGTAAACCATGTAGCCTTAAGAACTGTGGTGAGCTCCAGTGTCTCATTATAGGTAACAAGAGAAAGGAATGAGGAGAAAGGAAAATGTCCGGTTAGATGCAATAAACCCCTTAACATTTTCTTCTGTGTTCTTGCTCCAGAGAATTTATGCTAAAGGTTTGAACCTGCATGTGATGTCCAGGACTAAAGGAATATTACCATCATGTGTTTGCCAGATGTTGTTCCATGCAGAGATATATGATATAGTTTTTTTTCCCAACTTTTACATGATTTTTAAATTAAAAATACTCAATGCATAGAATTATTTTCCCCATTAGAAATAATATAATCTATATTAACAATTAGGATAATTATTAACTCATTCATAAAACAGGTACTGAGAATTAAAATTATCATGAATAGATTATGGAGACTTGAGAAGTCCCACAATCTGCCATCTGCAAGCTGGCGAACTGGAAAGCTGGTGGTGTAATTCAGTCTGAGTTCAAAGGCCCAAGAATTGTGGGGGCTGCTAGTGTAAGTCTCATTCCAAGTCCAAAAGCCTGAGAACAAGGAGCACCACTGTCGAAGAGCAGAATATCAGTGTCCCAGCTCAAGTGAAAAAAAGCAAATAGAGCCTTGTTCTACCTTTTTATTCTGTTCAGGTCCTCAGTGGATTGGATGATGCCCACCTGTATTGGTAAAGGCGAACTTCTTTGTCAGTCTACCAATTCAAATGCTAGTCTCTTCAAGAAACATTCTCACAGACACACCCAGAAATAATGTTTCACCAGCTATGTGTGTCTCTTAGCCCAGTCAAGTTGACACATAAAATTAGCCTTCAGAGTGTTGATCAATTTCTTGCTAATTGCACTGAGGATTTTAATTAAATGTCAAAGAAAACTTTCAGAAAATAAAATAATAATCATGAACATATCTCAAATACTAGATTGATCACATTGGTATGAATAGACAAATTTTGCACAATTAAATCAGAAAAAGCCTTATTTAGCTATTTCATAAGGATTGTTTTCATTAAGATGTACATCACATGTTATCATTTTTCATGTCATTTTACTATCATAATCGTGTATCTACTCTTTCTCATGTCTGTTTAATATAATTGTGATACGCACAGTTCTAGTAATGAAAATAATATTTTATACAAACCAATGGCAAGGTAAGTCTATGAGTTTTGTACGTTATATTGCCAGCATTTATAGGGAAGATATTCTCCATAATCCTTGAGTTTACATGGTAAGTTTTCTAACTCTGTGAACTGAGTATATATCTAGAAAGCATATTATAAAACTTCAAGGCACTTCCTTTCATCTGACAAATATATGTTGTTAGGTTTCCCCATTGACCCAATTATCCCTTTCCTTTGAATCACAAAGGTCTTATGTAGCAATATGAGAAAATGGCCAAAATTTCCTGACCCCTCTCGTAAAACTAATCAGTGAATTCCCCCAGCAAGCAAGACAATTTCAATAGCCATCTTAAATCTTTCATGAGCCTTCTAAAGTTCAATTATGTCTAGATAGCTGCTTCTATATTACTTCTTCCCATGTTCTTTAAAGCAATCATTATTGCCATTTTTATTTGTGTACATATCAACTTCTTTTTTACACAATGAAAAAACCAAACACAATCTCAGAATTTTATTCTAGGGCTTCCCTGGTGGCGCAGTGGTTGAGAGTCCGCCTGCCGATGCAGGGGATACGGGTTCGTGCCCCGGTTTGGGAATATCCCACATGCCGCGGAGCGGCTAGGCCCGTGAGCCATGGCCACTGAGCCTGCGCGTCCGGAGCCTGTGCTCCTCAATGGGAGAGGCCACAACAGTGAGAGGCCCGCATACTGCAAAAAAAAAAAAAAAAAAAAAAAAAAAAAAGAATTTTATTCTACTAGAGGAAAGGAAACTTAAGAGAAAGCAATGATTCTGGTACCCTACAAATCAGTAAATCTGAGGATACATTTAGAGAATATCTGTGATTTTTGACAGCTCTTTCAGGCCTTGAACCAAAAGAACCTGTTCTCAGTGCAAAATAAAAATTACTGATTGGACTACTGTGAGGGAGAATTGTGACAGGGATGGAAAGAGTGACTGAAAAAATAATAGAAATATGAGAAAACAGAGTAATAAAAAAAGAAGAGGGGAGAAGAGAGGGAGAATGCTTAAAGGAGGAACACAGGAAAGAAGGAAAGAAAACATAGCAAACTCTAAGTCCAAAAGCAAGGAACACACAAGGATGGCCATCCACACAAAAATGCATGCCCAATAGAATTAACCATACCTTTTTTAGCTTTGATAACTTTTTTCAGACAAAGCATTCCTACAAAGCATATTTCCCCATTCTATAGTTACTTAGTCTGGGGTGAATAGCACTCACTTGAAGAACTGTGTTATACAAATTCAGAAAATATCAAGAAGTAAAGTTGGAGATAATCATACTTATATAATTTCAGTAGAATACTGGCTGTACCATGTAGTGCCCAAGACAGAAAACAGAAACCACTCACTCTAAGGAAAAAAGAATTTAGTATTAGAATTAGCTCTTTACAAAATTGTTGAAAAGAGCCAGTTCAAGGCTGGGGTTCTAGGGTGATATTTTCTTGTTAAAAATTAATATAAACACCTACGCTGTTTATATCCTTAATAGCTGTCATCTAGATAATACAGTAAATTTCTGACTTATTTTTTAACTTATCTAACATATATATATATATATATATATATATAATCTCTTTCTATCTATCTATATCTACATATCTATATCAATTGATCTATTATCTATCTATCTACCTATGTATTTAGAGAGAACTGAATTTTACATCTAGCAATATAAAATAAACATCCCGGGTGTTGCATACAAATAGTACCAGAAATATGAGTAGTTTTTTGGAAAAAATGGACACTTTTCCTTTTATCACTGATATTTGGAGTCTCTAGAAAGTAAGATGAGATGACAAATATGGATGGCATATAATAGCATGTAATTTCTTTTCTAGAAACATTAATTTGGCCATTACTTGATAACATTATGGGGCTCAGAAAATATCTCAGTTTTTATTAGTTTAAAATACCTGCAATCTTTTAGATAAATATGAAACGGTGATTTTCAAATTTGATGATTTTGATATTTAAATAATATATCTCAAATCTCATACGAAACATGCTAAATAAAGTGGATGATTTGAAAATGTTGAATAAATGTTGCATCTTCCCCAAACTTGCTTAACTTTTCCACTCAGAATACATGGCTATTTAATCGGAAGTACTTTTCCCAGAAGTCTGTTTGCATAGATAATTCACTAGCAAAACTTAATATGAATTAGCAACTCCCAGTGCACAATAAGATATGGGTCATCAATAGATCTGCCATTCTCTTTTCTATTCCTTTCTTCATAAAATAAAATATAAGGCAACATTTCCTTCATTTTAGACTCTGTACCAAAGTAATTCCTCCAAAAGGTGGTATTTTCTTGTTAAAAATTAATATAAACACCTATGCTGTTTATATCCTTAATAGCTCTCATCTAGATAATACAGTAAATTTCTGACTTATTTTTTTAACTTATCTAACATCTCTCTTTAATTCTCACTAATTCATCCTAAACATAATTCTTTCACTTCCATGTTCACCTTTTTACTATTTGCGATAGCTCCCCATCAGTCCCTCCACTTCCTTAGTCCAGTTTCTTTTGACTAAAAAATTTAGTCCAAACTCTTTACTTCATCACTCAACATCATCCTCGTCACAATTCTATCACCTTTCCATTGCCCTAGGCATCATATAGTGTTTGTAAAGTTCATGTGTTTTGTTGCCACCAGTCATTTCCCATTTTTTCTCCATATTCTTTCACTGCCACACATTTTCTCATGTTGTTTATTTTACAATGTCTTTTCTTCTCCATCTCTCCACTGTTAACTCCTGTTCATTCTTCACAAATCACCTCAAATGTTACCTCCTTTAGATTTCTTTCCCCATCACTCTCACCAGGAGTAATTTATTTTTCCTCTGAAGTTTTAAAGACATATTTCAGTGTCTTTTATGGCATGTGACAATCTCTCTTGTTTAATAATTTTGTGTCCCCTGCTATGCTACAAGCTGAGGAAGGAGAGACAGTGTTTATGTTTGTGTCCCCACAGTGCTAGCTAGCATCGTGACATAGACTGAGTAGACACAAAATTATTATTGATTGAATACACATTCGTGAATCATTCTAGAGAAAGAAACTATTTTCTATTTATTAAAAACATGAAAACAACTTCATATTCACTCTTCTAACTTTTTTTTTTACCTCTGACATTCTACAGAGAGTAGCTTGAAGCAGTTTTGCAATTTTCTAACTAAGAAATAATTCGTCCATAGGCTTTTTCTTATTACTTCACATAATCTACTTTATAGAATTCTGAGCTTTCATTATAAATCAGAGTTTAAAGTTTTCAGATTCATGTAGAGAATTGTATTGGGGATTATACGACAAAATCAATGCATGAGCAGCTTTTAAAATACCATTTTATACACTACATAATTGTACATTTGTGCT
Source organism: Hyperoodon ampullatus (assembly GCF_949752795.1). NCBI lineage: Eukaryota > Metazoa > Chordata > Mammalia > Artiodactyla > Ziphiidae > Hyperoodon > Hyperoodon ampullatus. The sequence continues at coordinate 98,989,406 of NC_136914.1, forward strand.
AATTCCTTTTATCTGCTTTTTCTTAGAAATACTTAAAATAGGTTACTGTTTCTCATATTTATAATAGATTTAGCACGTAGTTTTTAAGACAAGACACTTCTTGTGACAAATTTAAAAATTAATAAACAAAAAGCCGGCCCTCCTATTTCTTTTTTTTATTTTTTATTTTTTTTTGTGGTATGTGGTCCTCTTACCATTGTGGCCTCTCCTGCCGCGGAGCACAGGCTCTGGATGCACAGGCCCAGAGGCCATGGCCCACGGGCCCAGCCGCTCCACAGCATGTGGGATCGTCCTGGACCGGGGCACGAACCCGCATCCCCTGCATCGGCAGGCGGACTCCCAACCACTGAGCCACCAGGGAAGCCCCGGCCCTCCTATTTTAATTTAGGAACACTGATGAAAAGTAAAATAGACCACCAATACACACAAAGATACACATACACACACACTATTAGTTTATGCAAACTACTTGAAACATTGTATTTTAAATAGTAATATTAAATTGTATATAATAGCCTACATATATAAGTGTTTTTTAATTATATTGCATGATATGGAGATTTGAAATAATGTAAAGCTATATAACTTCAGAAGGGAATCAGATTTATTTTATTGCCATTTACACAGAATGCTGCAAGTCAGTTTGGACAGAGAAACACTGAAATCAAATATGATGTGATTTAAATACCAGAGAAAAGAAAACAACAGAAGTTGCCTTGATTGAACACTTATTTAGGTATTAGACTGAGACTTAGGAGATGAACATTATATGCAGGATAGCATCATATATGGGACAATTTTGAGCGTTTCTTAATTTGAAAAGTTAGGCAAAATCTTGTTACTTACATTCTGAGAATTTTAAATCAAACTCTTCTCTCTTCAGCTGCTTCCTTAAGATATCCTCCCCCTCACCAACACATACTGTCATAAACAGATGGTCATTATTCTTACCAGTATGTCCCAAATAGCTTCCTAACCTATCTTACACCCAGCTACTGCCATTATAAGTGATTATTCAATATTGCAAATGTGATAGACTTTTCCTTATATCAAATATTTTTATAAATGTCCATTTTCATCAAAAGAAACTCCAAATTCATCCTGGAATACAAGGCCTTTCATGACCTCAGTCTTACCCTACATTACCCAGCTTCAATTTTCAACACTCCCTCTTTAATTTTATTTAAGCAGTTCAAAAATGCATATCTCTTGGGGAGTCCATTAACACATTAACTTATGATAGATTTTTTTAAAACCTCACCATTTTATGTTGGGACAAAGTATAATAAAAAAATTAAATGCAAACTCAACCATTCAATTATTTTATAAATACGTATTAAAGACATATTTCAAGCACAAGTGAGCCTTTAGGATTCTAAGACCAAACAAACAGTTCTTAAGAAACCAGGTCTCTAAGGAGGACAAATAATTTGTACTTAGTTGTCAGATAACAAATCGAATGCATCCAGAGCTATTGTCTTGTGAAGACTCGGTGTTTATTTCTTTCTCAACTCTAGAATGGTTTTATTGCTTAGTTTATTTCTTTGCTTCATATTGCTTTGCTTTGTTGTTGAACGTGTGTTAGTGATATTGAGAAGAATTAAGAGATTTGCCAATGACAGTAAAGACAGCCTAGTCAGCCCTTGCTAGGGTCAGAATGAAGATGAAAATATGGTGGTTCCAGAGTTCAAGGTGAGGGCAGCAGGGAGATAAGGGGAGACTCAAAACAGTCCCAAAAGTAGCTGTTAAGAGCAAGGTAACAAGAGAGAAGGAGATTGCAGCATGGATTGAGTCAGGAGTGGGATTAAAAAACAAAAGAAGAAAACTGGAAATAAAAAGAAACTCGTCAAGTACATTAGAGGAAGGTGACATTGAAAGTGGAGTGTAAGTTAACCCCGAGTTCTCCTTGAGAAAAAAATTCCCCCTCTGAAAACACAAAGTCCTCTTCCTGCATTCCTGATTTCATATAAAATTACCTGAAAAAATTTTCAGGCAGAGCTAGGCTCTCTAAGTATTCAAGATATCTCAAGTAGGTCACTTTAAAATAATTCTTCTAATTCATTCAGAAATTACTGATTAAAAAATAATAAGAATCATAAAAAGCAGAATGTCCAGTGTTCAGAAAAGGTAATTCTTACCCTCCTGTGTGCCTGACAATATGAACAAACTCTAAACTATGGGAGGAGGCAGGGAATCCAGGAAAAGTGATATTCCATTTGTTGACTTCTGAGGTATGTTGTTTATAGTTTACAAGTTTATTTAATTGCATAGGTGGAGTTTCACAGTCAGTAGAATGATGAGGGAAGCAGACGGCATAATCTTTTATTAAAAACTTAGCTACCTTCTTATATATGTGATAGCTCTTACATCATTCTTTGGAATTTGCATTTTAAATGATTAAGGATCCAGTAGGACAGCATGAAACCTCATTAAGAAAGATATATTTTCAGGCCTCTACCTGAAGGGAAAGTGGTGATTTTTCTACCTCATAGTCCTCAGTTTAAATACCTGCTGATTTTTTTTAGCTCTACTTATTTCGAAGTATTTCAGCCACATTAATACAGCTTTTAATTAGAGAAACTGACAGAATACAAAATCAAGCTTTTAGCTATATCTTAAAATAAACAAACCAGAACATTTTTCATTTATGAAGCTTCTACTTTCTATGACATTGTGTAATATATTATTGTTTAACTAAGGGCTTCTCTTGAGCCTAAGGTAAGAGGGGATTAAAAAACCTCTGTGATTTTGCAGTTCATTATGAAAACTAACAGCAGATTTACTTTTTTTTTTTTTTTTTTTTTTTTTTTTTCTGCAGTACGCAGGCCTCTCACTGTTTTGGCCTCTCCCATTGCAGAGCACAGGCTCCGGACGCGCAGGCCTAGCGGCCATGGCTCACGGGCCCAGCCGCTCCGCAGCATGTGGGATCTTCCCGGACTGGGGCACGAACCCACATCCCCTGCATCAGCAGGCGGACTCTCAACCACTGCGCCACCAGGGAAGCCCCAGATTTACTTTTAAACAGATGTTGTGTCTTTAGCTGCTGCTTTGAAGTAAGAAGCTGAGAGTAATAGGGGTGGTAGAGATCATACATTCTCACTGTACATATAGTAACGGCGGTATAATAATTAAGGTTTAATCAGAGCATTCTCCTGCTGCTTTCCCAATCACTGTTGAGGTAATAATAGCATTATAGATTAGGTAGTAACTTGCAACAAAGTTAGGCAACTGCATCATAAAAAGCAATATTGATGTATAAAGAATTAGGTAAACTTAGTCAATGAAGCATAACATCTCATTCATATTAACCTCCAGCAGGGCCCTTACAGTCCCAGGCATTGATCCAATCATTTGCTTGCCTAAGTATTTTCCACCTTCTGTGAAATTGCTTACCTCCTTTCTGAAACACCCACTGTCTTCTTTAGAAATGCTTTGTATTCTCTCTTTTATGGGGATATCCTAAGAAAAAGAAATGGTGGGGTATATTCAGCAAAAGACAGTACTGAAGCAGTTAGAGTTGTATATTAGAAAAGCATCCAGAAAAAATGTGGGTGGTTTTTTCACTTGTCTCAGACCTGGAAGGGTTAATTCAAGCACAGAAGTCCTACTGATTTTACAGGATAGTGGGACTTTCAAGGCACATAAGCCCTTTAGGTTTTGGGTTAAAGGAGAATGCTGGTGTGTGTGTGATTGTGTGTGTGTGTGTTGAATAGTATGTGGTTTTCTTTTGCTGATTTACTTTATTTTGTATCCCATTGTTGATTATATACCAATCAACGTTTTTCAACTCTACTTCCATGATAAACAACAGACATTTTATAAGCAAGGGTGAGCATTTAAGTCCATGAAAAGAATAGTAATTCTCAGAATGGAGGAAGAGGATTTAGTCTAGGTGAATTTGGGAATATGACAGCAGAGACTTTGAGTGACCACTATAGATTCTAGTGAGAAGAGGATTTCTACCCTGACCTCTGTAAAAACATAAAGAATTGTTATCATGTCTCTCATTGATCTACCACATTAGATGATAACCAGAACTGCCATGAAAATGGTTAAGAGTATTAAGTCAAGGTTCACTGACAGACACTTTGACACCTAAGGACAAGGCAATTATAAAGAAACACAAAAGCAAGTGCTCAAATATTTTTCCTTAGTATATAAATTTCCTCTAGTTCATCTGGGGACAGAAGCACATCTAAATGCTGGAGAAGACGGAAGTGAGCCAAGTCTATTCTACTAAAGTGTCAGAAATAATCTGTCATAAAATATCTATCTATCTATCTATTTACACTTATATAAAACAGACATTTATTTCTCATAGTTCTAGAGGCTGGAAGTCTGATGTAAGGGTGCCAGAACGATTGGGTGAGGGCTCTCTTCCAGACTGCACACGTCTGTTGTATCCTCACATGGTGAAAGGGGCTGCATAAATTTTTAAAAAATGTACTTTGTTCCAAAATGAAAATAATTGGCTAATCAAGTGGGTCACCATCTTGAATAAAATGTAATTAAATTTTTGTAACTCATTTTTCATATTTAATCAAAATTTGATATAAACATTGAATGTATTATATAATAGCATGAATGTTTGGAAGAAAATATTCCTTCAAAAAGAAAATTGTAAGTATTTAGTGTTTCTTTAATTATGGAAATCAATTTCACAACATAAAACATTTATGAAAAAACCTTTCCATAATCTGCTCTGTCGTCAGTTTATCACAGGGCTTTTCATGGAAAAACATCAGAACGTACAGAGACTGTCATCATTGGCTATATTTCTAACACTCTCTTAATAGGGGAAAATATCAGGACAAGATAACCTACTTGCTTTCTGTCATTTGTAAAAGATTTGATAACCTGAAATTTCTCATCATAATGAACAAAAATCAGTCACTGAGATTAAAATATGGGTGAGCAGATTACAGGTAACTTCTTTTCTAGTCAAAATTTCTTTTTTAAAAAAAATAAATTTATTTTTTGGCTGCGTTGGGTCTTCATTACTTAGCGGGGGGTTTCTCTAGCTGCGGTGAGCGGGGGCTACTCTTCGTTGTGGTGCGCGGGCTTCTCATTGTGGTGGCTTCTCTTGTTGTGGCGCATGGGTTCTAGGCATGCGGGCTTCAGTAGTTGTGGCACGCAGGCTCAGTAGTTGTGGTTCACAGGCTCTAGAGCGCAGGCTCAGTAGTTGTGGCACACGGGCTTAGTTGCTCCACGGCATGTGGGATCTTCCCAGACCAGGGCTCAAACCCCTGTCCCCTGCATTGGCAGGCTGATTCTTAACCACTGAGCCACCAGGGAAGTCCTAGTCAAAATTTCTATACGCTTTGACCAATGGGTTCAGTTAAAAATATTTCTCTCTCTCAATTTCCCTCTCTCTCTCTCTAGATCTATTTACAGAACAGACACAATGAAAACCACCAGTCCCCTATTAATTGCTTAAATAATTACATGTCCTTGAAATTTTTCTCAAAAGTGTTTTATCCTCTAGATCTTTCACCTCCAGACATTAATGCTTGTTAGAGTTTAAGGGTGCATGATCTTTAAAGGATTTTTTAAGTAATAAAATCCACAAACACAAGATTTAAGGTTGCTTTAAAGTTATAACTCAGAAAGTCTTTAGGTAATTAAAAAATGAGAACATATACCCAAATTAATGAGGAGAACTGAAGAAATTGCTTAAGTAATTTTAAAACAACATTGCCTGACTAACTTAGATATACAAAAGTATTTTCCTTAAACAGAAGCTTCATGTTTTTTTCTACTTCAACATATTTATCCTGCATTTCCTTTTTTTTTTTCTTTCTTCTTCACTCATGAAATAGAGAATTTGATAGGGAAACAACGGGGAGTAGAATACATTTAGTACAGGAAAAATATTAATTGTTTGAACATGCGAAGTGAGGGAAGAAATCAATTGTGAGTAAACAGCACAGAATGAAACCTCTTGACCTTGTCAGATGCTTTATGGGAAAGACCCTTCAATCAGAAATGTGCTAATGCTAAATTATCACAGGATTTGATCTATCCTCTAATAATTGAAAACTCCCACTCCTGGAAGAGAACCAGTTTTCTGAACAGCCACTAATTTTTCAGAGTGGAAATTTAGTACTGAAGAGATTGCACATTTCTCCACTAAGATTTGTATTTATATTTTATGAGCCATCACATTCCACATTAGACTCTGATTGTAAATAGCCACATTGTGTTTTGAGATGCACTCTTCTGTGATGTGCAGTTGCAATTCTTAAAAATGCCATATATAGTTTAACGTATTACCTTCAGTATCTTTCCTTTAAATATCAGAGTATGTGAAAAACTTAACCATGAACAGAGATAAATGCCGTTAACTGCAACATCAGGGTTCAATCTTAGTTGCTTACATCTTGCCTATAAAGAAGATGCTAATTTCAAACTCATCAGGTACTTTGTACAGGGACATAAAAATAAAGAGTATAATAATTTAAATTTCTATTGAAAATTTCCACTTAGTTTTATGTGTGAAATATACTTTGTCATTTTATCATTTTAAAAAATCTCTCATCCTAAGATTATTTCTGAAGTGTAAAAGTATCTAAAGCAAATCTCAAACTGACAATTCATGTGAATGTGTAATGAAATGATCTGAGATGATTTTGTTGGGTATTAAAATAGCTAGCCTAGAGATTCCTAAGAAATGTAAAGTAACTTTTATTTGAAGGTTTAACCCCTATTGTACCTCATTAATAGCTCTTTTTTCTACTCAGGTATGTATAACACCTATAAGAGGAAAATGAGAGAATACATATCAAGGATGAAGCCACTTTAGGAAAAAAAAATGCTTAAAATCCAGCCTACAGTTAAAAGCAGATTCTGAACAGTACTGTCCTCTGTTAGCTGAAAAACATAAAAGAAGTATAAAAAATTTAAACTTGTCTATGTACATAAACATAGTTAACTTGCAGACTCAATAGTCATTCAACAGCTAATCTGAGCACTTACCACTAGGATTATGCAGGATGCTCAAAACACAATGAAGAATATGACAAAGTCTCTGCCTTCAAGGAAATTAGTGTGGGAGGCAGACAAGTTGGTTAAGTGAAGTAATTGCCATAACTGCCATAGGGATGAGAGTAAGTACAGATGCTTCAAGTCTGGGCTGTGGGAAGTGGTTAGGGTTGACTCTCAAGAAGTGACTTTCACACTAAAACTTGACTTATGATAAAAGTATTTAAGCAGGAAAGTGGCATGATCTTATTTGCTCTTTACATAGCTAAAGAACTTCAAAGGAAAGACTTAATGAATGGTGGTGACTTTTTGAAGTCAAATGCTGTCTTTATTTTATTTTATTTTAATTTTTTTGCGGTACACGGGCCTCTCACTGTTGTGGCCTCTCCCGTTGCGGAGCACAGGCTCCGGATGCGCAGGCTCAGCGGCCATGGCTCACGGGCCTAGCTGCTACGCGGCATGTGGGATCTTCCCGGACCGGGGCACGAACCCGTGTCCCCTGCATCGGCAGGCAGACTCTCAACCCCTGCGCCACCAGGGAAGCCCCCAAATGACGTCTTTAAAAAAGCAATATGGGGACTTCCCTGGTGGTGCAGTGGTTAAGAATCCACCTGCCAATGCAGGGGACACGGGTTCAAGCCATAGTCCGGGAAGATCCCACATGCCACGGAGCAACTAAGCTTATGTGTCACAACTACTGAGCCTGCGCTCCTGAGCCCACACGCTGCAACTGCTGGAGCCTGCACGCCTAGAGCCCGTGCTCTGCAGCAAGAAAAGCCACCGCAGTGAGAAACCCGCACACTGCAACAAAGAGTAGCCCCCGCTCACCGCAACTAGAGAAAGCCCTTGTGCAGCAATGAAGACCCAACGCAGCCAAAAATAAATTAATTAATTAATTAAAAAATTAATTAAAATTTATTTTAAAAACAGCAATATGTAACAGATGGCAACAGGAACATGAAAAGATGCTCCATATTGCTAATTATTAGAGAAATGAAAATCAAAACTACATTGAGGTACCAACTCACACCAGTCAGAATGGCCATCATTAAAAAGTCCACAAATAACAAATGCTGGAGAGGGTGTGGAGAAAAGTGAACCCTCTTACAGTGTTGGTGAGAATGCAAATAGGTGCAGCCACTATGGAAAAATTGCAGCGGTTCCTCGAAAAACTAAAAATAGTGTTACCATATTATCCTGGAATCCCATTCCTGGGCATATATTTGGAGAAAACTATAATTTGAAAAGGTACATGCACCCCACTGTTCACTGTAGCACTATTTACAATAGCCAAGACATGGAACCAACCTAAATGTCCACTGACAGACGAATGGATAAAGAAGATGTGGTACATACATACAGTGGAATACTACTCAGCCATAAAAGGAATGAAATATTGCCATTTGCAGCAACATGGATGGACCTAGAGATTATCATACTAAGTGAAGTAAGTCAGAAAGAGAAAGACATACTGTATGATATCACTTATATATGGAATCTAAAATATGACACAAATGAACTTATCTACGAAACATAAACAGACTCATAGACAACTTGTGGTTGCCAGGGAGGCGGGAGGGGGAGGGATGGATTGGGAGTTTGGGATTAGTAGATGCAAACTATTATATATAGGATGGATAAACAACAAGGTCGTACTGTATAGTACAGGGAACTATATTCAATATCCTGTGATAAACTATAATGGAAAAGAATATGAAAAAGCATGTATATGTATGTATAATTGAATAATTTTGCTGTACAGCAGAAATTAACAAAACATTGTAAATCACCTATACTTCAATAAAATACATTTTTTAAAAAAAGTAATATGTAGAACGATCCTTTGGACCCACGAAGAGAAAAATTTAATTGCCGTGGGAAGTTGCTTCCAAAACTAAGAGTGAGAGTGGCAGCATATAGACAGGAAACTCTTTGCTCTTTTGTTCAAAGTATATGCGATCTACTTGATGAAATAGTGTCTCCTGGTGTCTCCCCTGCTAAATTCTACGTATTTTCTTCATCTGAAACTACTCAGACAAATACCTGTAATTTTAGTTCAGTGTATACCTCCAGACAACCTGATACTTTCTTAGCTGATAATGTGTTAGAACACCAAATTCTGAGGAGAAGAAAGAAAAATTTGGGGGTAGATACAGAACTGGACTTGAATTATGTATTTGGGGGATAATTTCTCAAACCTTCCAAATGATACTTTCTGAACCTCTTGAGAAATTATAAAATAAGGATAATAATTACTTCACAGGATTTTTGAGAGGATTAAATGAGGAAACACATAGTCTGGAACATAGTATTAGTCAAATAAATTTGTGTCCTTTATTCTCCTTAAATTTGTTAATCTTATTGGACAAATTGAATTTATTTATTTTTTTTAAATTTCAGCCTAATTGTTTTTGCTTATTCAGTGAACCGCCATTTGGAGTGAGTTGGATAGTCCATGGAACTGGAATAAAAATACCTCTTTTACTAACTACACATACAAACTATTGTAAATTCCTTTATGTCTTTGAAACTGAGTATACTCATTTGGTAAAGAAGCATATTGAACCTGATGATCCCTGGTATCCTTTCTTGTTTAAAAAAAAAATGATTCTTTTATAAAATGAAATGGGAATTAATAGTATATTATGTACCAGAAATTGAGGGGTGAGAAAGGCAAGTATTCATAATAATGTAAAAGAACATCCATAGTCTAGAATAGAAGTAAGCATGGAAGTATTTCAATGTCTGAGTGATGGACTAACACATATAATAAACACTGACAGAAATAGGTCTTTTCAAACGCAGCATTCCATAAAGGATTCCACTAACCTTGTTTTCATACTACAAATAGAATTCTTAATCTAATAGCTGGGAAAGTTTATGACTGCTAGATAAAATATACAAGATGTCCAGTTAATATTTGAGGTTTAGATAAATAACATTTTTAAGTATAATATGTTCCATGCAATATCTGGGACATACTTATACTAAAAATTTGTTTTTTACTTGAAATTCAGATTTAATTGTACATCCTGTATTCTTACTTCTAAATATAGCAACACTAATAGATTTTACCAAATACGTTATCTACATTTAAGAATACATTGATGGTTTCTTTAACCTAAGATTTAATTAAGACTGATTAAACCTGGCCCAGGTAATTTATTCGTTATTCATTAATTTATTATTGAAGTGTCTCAGAAATCTAATCCTGCGCTAGGTATTGGGTAGTCAATCTTTAACAAATACAGTGCATACCCTAATGAACTTCATAGAGATATATGCCATACAGATATATGCCACATATAAAAAGTAATTTTTAGTGGATCTTCATATGCCTTCAGTTACCCTTCAATAAGAAACTATTGGTAACGATTAACCTCCATGGATAAGATAAAAACTGATTGTCTGAAATGCTCCAGTGGGTTTTACATTTATTAAATATATTCTAAACCAATAACACATTAAAAATAATGTGTTACATTCGTTTAAACTGTGAATCACTATATTGTACATCTGTAACTTATATAATATTGTACAGCAACTATACTTCAATAAAAATAAATTTTTAAAAAATTAACTAACCAAAGTCAAAACTTCTTAAATCACTGGGAATTTTAAAAACAGGTTCATTTAATGATTCTGGTAATAGCACTGTCACAGTCTGTCTCCACTTCTGTGCACCCCACTATGTTCTGGTTCAACCATACTCCAGATGTTTACTTGTCTCATGGCCTTTATTGTTGACCACAGATTGTTCCTGATCTTTAACTTACTGACTCTGTGAATCATTGCACTGTACTTAAAAAACAAAACAAAACCCAAAAAACCCAAAAGCCTGTCTCTGTCACTGCAGCACTTTCTGTTTTATATGTTTATGGAGGACTCATTCTCTCGGTGTTACCACCATCAACACTTTCCTGTGAGCTGTGGGAAAGGGCTGACACACCCTCTGGCAGAAACCGTCACTTCTTCTTTGGAATGCATTCTGGAAACGGAGTTACATTTCTTATAGAACAGTTAACTCTTACCATTCCTCTCTCCAATACTGGTCTCCCCATCTCTCCCCCAAAAAGGTAACACAGGATATTTAATAACTTTTGTCTAAGATTCAGTGAATTATAATGCCACAAACTTAAGCCATACCTATCAAACATTTCCAGATAGATTTTAAAATGTTACCTGTGCTGCTAACCTTGACTGTGTCCATTAAGTAAATAATTAATACTATTAATTTATATTAAAAAAACTCTCAAATTTAAAAAACTAGAATATATATGATTATGTGTTTAAAAGGGAAAAAGCTATTGTTTTATCAATTTCCAAACCATTTGAAAAAATATGGCAATAAATAAGAACCAAATTTAAATGTTTTCTGCTTATATACTGACTGAGGTAGTATGGTAAAAATAGAAAATAAAATTAGCTTGGAATGAAGAAACCAAGCCTCTGACTCTAAATAACTGTAAGTCATTTAGAGATTTATTTAACTTTCTTGGCTTCAGTTTCTCCATCTATTATATAGATGGTAGGAATGGCAGGGGAGCAGTTTACTATATATTCTCTAGATTTTTCATCTAAGCCTAAATTTTATCTTACATTCAGTGACAAAGGTTCAGCCCTATAAAAAGAAAACACTTCTTGGAAATGTGCGTGTGTGTTTGTGTGTGTGTGTGTGTTTAATCTGTCTCCAAAACAATTTAAGTACAAGTCAAGTGAACTTATTACCCATCTACTGACGGTTAAATGCATCTAAAGTATTGGTCTAGTTATAGCGTACTTTTCTCATTATTAACAGAATATAAAATATACCCATTTTCTTATTCAGGTGTCTGGAAGCCCATACCTTTTCCCCTCACTTTGTAATTTTCTATTTATGATTATAAAGGCACAGCCATAACAATAATCCATCAAATAATATTTCAGTGGCCTCCTTCATAGAGGAGTTCAAAAATTGTTATGGCTTCAACCCACCCACTGAAACACCCACAAATGACTTTGAGATTCTGTCACATTATTAACCTTATCAGTTCTGCAAGATGTTACCCTTGGAATGATATTTATACAGACCACAATTTCCTTAAGCATTCTTGGTTTTAGAGCAACTAAAACACTGGAGATGGTGGGGAGGAGTCTATCACTCTTGTGACTATGGAATTGGATAAAACTGAGCTGAAACAGATCATTTTCTGAGGCTTATAAGTATATGTAGTATCCCTTTTCATTCCTCTTTGCATCATTGTCTCAACTCAGTTGTCTTTGGCTCCCTGTTTCTTGTTTCTGCAGCCCTCACATCCTCATGTCAATCAGTTTCTCATTTTACAGATTTTGCTCCTTTGGCTTCCACTTCTTGTCTGACCACCCTCAGTTAACCACCTGTTGCGGTGGAATAAATTGATTTCTGTCTTTTCCTGCTGTAGGTTCCAAGTACTTTAATATTTCACACTTCCTCTCCTTCCCAAGTACCCTTCTTCAACATCCCAAATGATCGATCATTTCTTATATAGGTAATAAATGTGTCAACACTCTTTTTAAAGTGTTACCTTTTCATTGCACTCACTGTGGTCAGAAGTAATTCCTCAATATCTGGCATTGAAATTGCCTGTTTCAAAAGACTCCCCCCTTCCCTATCCACACATCTGGGGAAATAGAGATAATTGCTGCACTTATGCTGATCGTGTCCTTAGAGCTTTTCACACATCAAGAGCAAGGCCACTTTTTCCTCATTAGTGCAGCAAGCACCTGTCCACACATTGTGATTTTAAAGGCTGTGGGAAGATCTTACTGCTTCTCCCACAATCTTTTCCCATGCCTGTAATTCCTTTAATTGGGAGAAAGCCTTTCATATAAGAAAACATAAATGGCTGATATGAGATCATTTCCTAAGGATTAAAAAATTGAGAGGAACTAGAAAACACAAGGACACTCAGCAGCATGAACCTGAGGAAAGGAAGTATATAAATGAGATGTTTCATAAAAAGGGAATCTTAATTGGGAAGCGGAAATTGAGAAAAAGACATGCTCTTCCATTTCTACTTTTTGCTTTCTGCAAACCCCATTTTGCTTTGTGTCTGACCATTGATTCCACTGCTGAAAAGTACTCCTTAAACATAATTTAAGTATCAAAACCATTATGGACTTTATCACTGTTCTGTTGATAAAGTATAGATATTTGAGTATACTTGAAAACATTTTCCACCAGAGATGACCTACATCACTTTTCAGTTTCTTTCAAAAGCCTAGAATATATGAACTATTCCAGACAATGTACAGGGGCATTTGCAAGCAACTACTGAATGGTATTATGCCAACTGTCCTCAAATTGAAAGAATTTATCAAATTCCATCAAATTTCCCATTGCATCAAGCTTTTATTTAGCATGAATATATATCAAATTATCAAATATCATAAAAATATATTTAAGACTAAAAATAATCCTATTTCATATAAGGAAAAGGAATGTAAATATGTAATTAAGGCATATGTTAACCCAGCAGCAATTAACTGACTGCTACTAAACACTGGTTGATACAAATAAATGCTCAGAATTATATCAATAGCATTTCCAATTATGATATATCTTTCAATAAAGACAAAGACAAGGTGACTTCAGTGGAAGCTGTTGAATTGTAAAAGTAGACTGAATAGTTGGAAAGCTACTGGATGACTTTGAACACCTAGTGTCTAGGGTAGCTAGATATGTACTAAAGGGACAGCAGAATGAACAATAAATGTCAGATAAGAGCTGAGATAAATTTGGGAGTTATTTCATTTGAAAACCAAAGGGAATATTTTATCAAGATAGATAATATAGAAGTGTAATCATGGATAAATTTTCTTTTCTTGACATTAGATAAATAGCCAAATTCTTTACAGGGTTCTAGAGCACTTGTTATCCATTTCTACTTGTAAGTAACAATGTTCCTAGGCAGAAGTAGACCTCGTGGGGTATTATATGTGAGATTTTACTGGCCCCAAAGAAGTGAATTATATATCCATGATATATATATCTGACAATATTAATGATTAATTTTATATTGTACTGGTTATTTCAACTACTAATGTGAAAATACATTTTAAACATTCTCTAAGGTAACATTTTGCTCTGTGTTTTACCAGGATAAAGCAATAACTTTTTAATATCTTTTTTGTACTATTCAAAAATTTTACATATGTTAAATTAAGCCTCAAGTGAATTAGGTTTTAATCAAGCCTTCTTGATTTATGTGTTTTATTAATCTAGTTCAATTCAAATAACCATTTATTGAGGGCAGAATCAGTGCAGACACTGTGTAAGATACAGTGTTCTTGCATTTAGTTTGAAATAAGGAGGCTAAGAAAATTGCAGGTGCCAAAAGTAAAGCTGAATAGAACTGAGAGTTTGAGAACTATGACTCAGCACTCTGTTTTCACTGTTCCTTAAGGTCTCCCTGCACCCTTGCCCACACCTTATGACTAACCCCTGGTAATAAATCTTCCTTGAATTATCCTAAATTGATTGCTATCCATTTTTATTTGGACATCTGACAGAGTTGACTCCTAAAAAACAGAAACCTGTTTAGGGGGCTGTTTCCCAATACCTTATAAATTTTCCATTTCCATATCATTAACTCCAAGCAAGGAAAACATTTCCTGTAGTTTAGAAAGCCCCAAATCCAATCAGAAAAGATTTTAGGTGTAGGGAAGAAAAATATAGCTAATATTCAGTAATTAGAATGATGATATATCAATAAATTATCCTAATACATATTTAATATAAAATAATATATCAATAAAATATCCACATAAATATATAGCAGGTTATATTGGGACTTTATAAACTATAAGTGCTTGTTAATTTGGATATGATTTTATTTAAAGGGAATACAATGAATTGTATAAGCCAATGAATGTTTTTGAGATAGAAAGTTCAGAAATGATGAAAATTTGCTAAACTGTCTTCTCTTTAATTAAACTGAAAATATCAATGACATATATCATGCTCAAGGTTCAGTAATAAATTATTAGTGAGCATATTTTGATGTGAATTCCTGTAACAAAAAATATATATACTTTATATGTAAATGTATATTTAATTATTTAAATATGTATAGCCCAAAACAGCCAAAGTCACTGAGCCTGAATCAATATTTTGCAGATGATATAATTAAAAATAATTAAGATAGATAACTTAGCTACATCATGACAGAACTTTCACAAGAACTTTAGTTTCCTAACTCCCAATTCTGTTCTTCTGTGAACAGAACTCTTCTTATGATGGTACCATTCCTAAATGCCTATATAATTTAACATATTCACAATTAAGAAAACAACTTTTATCGTGTTTTTTCCCTTGCACTGATGTATTTTTGTTTGTTTGTTTTGCGTCTACTCTAATAAGAAACATTAATAGGTTAGTCGAACAACTGGCTGTAAACTAACTCTAATAATCATATTTAGTTGGTTTTTAAATTGTTGCTAGAAATATATGTACAAGCATGATTATCTTTATAAATCCTCTTGACAATTTTTACAAATACAACTTTAATTTACTGAAATGAACTACATTCCTTTAAAATAAAAGACAGATGCATGTTTTTCCCCTGCTATTTGCTGGGACAATCTTGGCATCTGACACACTCCTTCCACTACCTTAATCTTGCCTTTTTAACGTAATTTCTCACCCCACCCTCCTGCCAAAAAAAGCCCTCAGAAATATACTTCAATGTATAATTTTCATTTTTCCATCTTTACTCATCCTTTCCTCTCTCAGAAATATTATTTTGCCAACATTTTTGATGGTCAAAATGAAATTTTCCTTCAAGTTCAATTCAAATATTTCTTCTACTTAAGTGTACTTTCTGATCACCTTGGTCAAGAGTAATTTCTTCCTCTTATCTGTTCTTATAATTTCTCTGTTCTAATATTTACATGCACTATGTACACTGTTAATATGTTGATACCTGACCTAATCTCCACACTATTGAAAATGTGAAGAAGATCATTAAGATGAACTGTGTGCTCAAGTGAAGATGAGTGGAGGATAAAAATGAAAATATAAGTTGGGAACCAAAAGTGGTAGAACTTGAACTTCAGAATAAGGGACATGACCTAACTTCAGTAAACACTAGAGAGGTGAGAACCAAATTTCTCTTTATTTTTGAACCAGAAAAATATTTTTAAACTAAAGATTAAGAAAAGAGACCAGGGCTTCCCTGGTGGCGCAGTGGTTAAGAGTCCGCCTGCTGATGCAGGGGACACGGGTTCGTGCCCCGGTCCGGGAAGATCCCACATGCCATGGAGCGGCTAGGCCCGTGACCCATGGCCACTGAGCCTGCGTGTTTGGAGCCTGTGCTCTGCAGAGAGAGAGGCCACAACAGTGAGAGGCAAGCGTACAGCAAAAAAAAAAAAAAAGAGAAAGAGACCATTTCATACCATGTACCATTTTGGATCCTACATGTTGCTTCCTATGATAGTTGGCCATGGTTATCATTCAAATTGTAATGCTGAATTTAATATATAGACACACATATTGTTTATAAAGCAGTTCATTGGACAGGACTACTGAATCAAAAATAATGACATTTCATGAATCTGAATATCTGCTATTCAACAATTTAACTGCTGTATTTTTCCAACAATAAGAACACATTTCTAACTATGCCTAAAATGATCTTGAGATTCTTATATGAATATTTTCTCATACCTCTGCCAGGATCTATTGTAATCATCGCTTCTTTTCACTGGAATATAATGCTTTTAGACTATTCAGCAAAAATACCATAACGTCACATTAATCATACTTGGCAAAACACAAGTCACTTATAAGCATTGATTTTTCCGAACATCTCTATGAACTAGTATAATATTGTGCAGGTTTTGCAGATTGTATTTAAGATCTATTTTTTAACACTCAACATGTGTATCTGGATCACGGCACACAATATTGCATCACAAACATTTGAACATAATTGAGTAGTTATATCCCAGATATATCCGACTGACATTTTCTATAATGCAAAAGGGTGACAACTGTTTTCCTTCTTATTCATTTTCATAAGAACATCCCACTTCTATTTTTTTTAAAAACCATCAATACATATTCTAAAATAAGATACATTCTTCAGATGTAAACCCAAGTGTTCAGAGACTGAAAGATCTGCGTCCACACCTGTATCTTTTTGGCAGAAAGATGCTTCATTTGGATAGAAAAAAAGATAGAGTGGGAGCCAGGAACAGTCACATAATGTGCTTTCGCAGCCTTTCTATGCCACCATACTTTTATTTTTAATCTCTAGGGATAATTCACAGAGAATCTTCTAATGTGTTGCTGAAATATGTATTATATTGACAGCAAAAAGAAAACTCAGTTTTCTTAAATGTTTAAAAAGATACACCTACTTCAAGATGTTATGGTATGTTAAACTATGAAGATAGAAACATATACTACAAATTAATATTAAAATATTTCTCACATGATCTTCAGCTGTAATAAGTGCCAGGTCTCAAAAATACAATCTGTAATGTTTACTGAGATATGTGGAACAGATTTAATTTAAGGGGAAAAAAAGTATATTTCTATGTATTTGAAAAGGTTTCAGATTCTCATTTATGTTTATACACATCTTCAATTAATATTTGTGTTATGGAACTCAGATGTAAAAGAAAGGGATATATTTAATCAAGAAAACACACCCATTTACCATTGCAACAAAAAGAATAAAATATCTAGGAATAAATCTACCTAAGGAGACAAAAGACCTGTATGCAGAAAATTATAAGACACTGATGAAAGAAATTAAAGATGATACAAATAGATGGAGAGATATACCATGCTCCTGGATTGGAAGAATCAATATTGTGAAAATGACTCTACTACCGAAAGCAATCTACAGATTCAATGCAATCCCTATCAAACTACCACTGGCATTTTTCACAGAACTAGAACAAAAAAATTCAAAATTTGTTTGGAAAAACAAAAGACCCCGAATAGCCAAAGCAATCTTGAGAACGAAAAATGGAGCTGGAGGAATCAGGCTCCCTGACTTCAGACTATACTACAAAGCTACAGTAATCAAGACTACTTCTCTCTTTTCCTGTCTCTTCTCTTCCTACTCCTTCCTTTCCTTTATTTGTTTCAAATTTTATTGAATACTTTCTATGTACCAGACCCATATTCAGTTCAGAAGTTTCAAGACAGAATAAAACTAATGATTAAGTGTAGGAAATCAATAATATTAAGGCAGGCTTAAAAAGTGTGTGCTCAGTAGAGTTAAGGTGATTATATTCATTCAGCTTAAAAGATTAACACTCTGCTTTAGCCACTGGAGTCTCCATATTAAATAGTATTCCAGGTTCACCAATGTCATGGCTTTCCTTATCTAAGGGTGGATAGATTTGGTAATAATTTCATAGTCTTTTTTCACAGAATTTTTTTAACCTTTTGTCTTTTATATAATATGTAGAATTTATGCATTAAGGTTCTCTTTCTTATCACTTAAATTAGGGACATGTCTGGCAAAGCTATGCCTTTTTGTCAAGATTTTGAGAACCGCCACCTCCTTCACAAACTTCTCCAGTGATTTTAGTGGTGGGTGAATCACCAGGAATCAAGAACAAAGTACTGAATAGTAAGTTGACTGATTAAAACCTCCAAGGAATAATATTTCTCAATTATTGTCATATGTTGCATATGACTAATTGCTGCTGCTTCCCCTTTTTCTTCAGATAATTCCTTCCCAACACTTACCACACCTGGCACTCTTCACATATGTGGTTTGAGCTGTTGTGTTGATGGGAAAATACTGAGAAAAATGTTTCCAAGGGGAAGAAAGTTTTAAAAGAGTTGAGGTTTGAGAAATTCAACACTTAGCATCCCTCTTAAGTTCCGAACCAAGTAAAAAAGATGAAAGCATCAACTGAAAGAGAAGGAAATGTTTGCTTCATCCCTGACAGTGCTGTTGCAGGGCACACCTCAGTGTGAGAGCTCCATGTTCCAGTCCACTTGAACAGCCTATCAGAGGAAGTGTTGGAATTTTCAGAAAAGGTACATCTACCCAGGTCACCAACTCGACCTGATTCCGGATAAATGGGAGAGGATATAAATAGGGATCTCTTTCATATACACTGAAATTTTCTCCATCTAACTGAGAAATGTAGACCAATGGCTGGAATTTATGAATGAATTAACTCACTCTACCTTAAATTGGAGGAGTAAGGAGAGGGCCAAAGGTAAAAGGAAACCCCTTCCTATGTAAACCAGAGAAATCTGAACTACTTGAATAAAGCTCCCCTGCAGAAACTACATACATTTCTCTCAAAAAGCACCCTATACCATGCAGTTTATGATACCATGTTGGTGATCTCCAAGAAGCCAATAAATTCTTCTAAATTTCTTGAATCTGGCTTGGTTTCAGCCTTCATTTTAATTTTACTGAAGCCCTTGGGGATGTGATTACTGAGGAGGTAACTAAAATATTAAAAAAATATTATAGTACAGTAATATGCAATATCATGCATGTTATATATGAGAGAAGAAAGAACAATTTCCTGCCAGCTAGTATGCCTTGCTTTCTGACCTGCCACATAGTAGCAATTGAAATACCATGAGTAAACGAATATTAAGGACAATAAAGTGTTCCATTTCTATTTTTTTAACTCATGAGGACAGCTTACTAATTAGCCACTTAAAAGATAGTATTTCCCACCAGAAGCATAGGACTCTCCTCAAGAAGTAGATCAACATTAGCCCTAACCTTTGACACGAAAAAAGGGGAGAATAATATAGAAAATAATCTGATTATTTCTCTATGATTGTTAAGGTGCAAAAACAGCATTAAAAGAAGCAATATGTATTACTAATTAAAATAGAAGAACTTTATGCTATAGTGACTAAACAAAAACTAAACAAAGATAGGAGTCTGAGAACCACAGAAACCCCAAAAATATGGAGCTCTAGAAGCTAATACTTTAGGTTTATAAAAGATAATATAATATTTTGTAAATGATTAGGTACCAGAAGAAGAACCAGGAGTCTGATGTAAGTGAAATATTCATTGCTAATTTTTACTGATAAAATAGTGATGGCAAAATTAGGACCACAGTGTATAAAGCATATCTAATGAACTCTTTCTCTATGCGAAGTTTAACTACCTTAGCACATATTCAAATGCATACACTTTTGTTTTGTTTTTTTTCTCAAATTTATATTGAAGCCCCACTACAAATCCAGGAAATATAAATTAATTGAGGTAGAAAAATCTGACCATGCAGGGCTCCCTGGTTGTTATGGACTTGAATATTGTCCCACTGCAATTTATAAGTTGAACTCCTAACCCCCTGAAGTACTATTCAGAATGTGACTGTGTTTGGAGATAGTTCCTTCAAAGGGGTAATTGAGATAAAATGAGGTCATTAGAGTGTGCCCTAATCTAATCTGACTGATATTCTTATAGGAAGATGATATTAGGACATACAAAGAGGAAAGACTATACGAAGACACAGCAAGAAGGCAGCCATCTGCAAGCCAATTAGAGAGGCCAGAGAAGAAACCAGACCTGCAGACACCTTGCTTTTGGACTTCTATCCTCCTAAACTGTGAGACAATAAATTTCTGTCTGTAGTTTTGTCACAGCAGCCCTACCAAATAAAACACTACCTTCATTCATTAGGGGCTACTCGTTGCTTGCATGTGCCAGGAAAGTTGATTCTAGACTAAAGGGAGCTTGGTTTCAGGATTACTGAATACTTAAAAATTACTCAAAAGCAAAAAGAAATCAAATATGATATACAGATATTGAAAAAGCAGCTTCCCAAGTTATAAATTTTAATGCTTTAAAATTAATTTCTTGCTTAAAAATTACAATTTCTAAGTTTAAAGTAGCTCACATGTCTTCATCATGTACATCCATAGGTAAAATTATAACTAATTTTAGTTCTTGACTATGAAAGCAATAAACTGATTTTAAAGATGTTTATGAAAATTAAACTCTCCATTAAAGACTAGTACTCATACTTATTAAAATAATTACTTTTGTCAAAATAATAGAAGCATCAAAAAGCTTAATTAATGAACTGGCATTTGAAATTACTCCATGAAGCAGGTATTACCCTATTTTCTTTAGCTCCATTTTAATATATGCGTTTAATATTACAGTATGATATTCACATCTGTCAACCTTAATAGGTTTTTACTATAGTTTCTATATGTCGTGTTTGCCCATGTTTATGTTATTCAAATTTTCTTAACACAAACCTAACCCTGTAGCATCAGGCAAGACACTGTAACTTCAAGTCTGCTCCCTACTCATTCCATAACTAACTATGACATATTTTCCATTGTAGCCCAACCTATAATGGAGTCTTAGAACAGAATCAGTCATATTTATTAAATATACTTAAATTGTGAAAGTGTTATGCAATTAGACATAAAATAGGCATTGCATATACACAATCTCATAATCTTTTAAACTGAAATAGAAATAACTAATTTTTTCATAATATAGATGTTAGAAAGAATGAAAAATTATACATAATGATCAAGGGATCGATCCAAGAAGAAGATATAACAATTGTAAATATTTATGCACCCAACATAGGAGCACCTCAATACATAAGGCAAACACTAACAGCCATAAAAGGAGAAATCGACAGTAACACAATCATAGTAGGGGACTTTAACACCCCACTTTCACCAATGGACAGATCATCCAAAATGAAAATAAATAAGGAAACACAAGCTTTAAATGATACATTAAACAAGATGGACTTAATTGATATTTATAGGACATTCCATCCAAAAACAACAGAATACACATTTTTCTCAAGTGCTCATGGAACATTCTCCAGGATAGATCATATCTTGGGTCACAAATCAAGCCTTGGTAAATTTAAGAAAATTGAAATTGTATCAAGTATCTTTTCCGACCACAATGCTATGAGACTAGATATCAATTACAGGAAAAGAGCTATAAAAAATACAAACACATGGAGGCTAAACAATACATTACTTAATAACGAAGTGATCACTGAAGAAATCAAAGAGGAAATAAAAAAATACCTAGAAACAAATGACAATGGAGACACGACGACCCAAAACCTATGGGACGCAGCAAAAGCAGTTCTAAGAGGGAAGTTTATAGCAATACAATCCCACCTTAAGAAACAGGAAATATCTCGACTAAACAACCTAACCTTGCACCTAAAGCAATTAGAGAAAGAAGAACAAAAACATCCCAAAGTTAGCAGAAGGAAAGAAATCATAAAAATCAGATCAGAAATAAATGAAAAAGAAATGAAGGAAACAATAGCAAAGATCAATAAAACTAAAAGCTGGTTCTTTGAGAAGATAAACAAAATTGATAAACCATTAGCCAGACTCATCAAGAAAAAAAGGGAGAAGACTCAAATCAATAGAATTAGAAATGAAAAAGGAGAAGTAACAACTGACACTGCAGAAATACAAAAGATCGTGAGAGATTACTATAAGCAACTCTATGCCAATAAAATGGACAACCTGGAAGAAATGGACAAATTCTTAGAAATGCACAACCTGCCAAGACTGAATCAGGAAGAAATAGAACATATGAACAGACCAATCACAAGCACTGAAATTGAAACTGTGATAAAAAATCTTCCAACAAACAAAAGCCCAGGACCAGATGGCTTCACAGGCGAATTCTATCAAGCATTTAGAGAAGAGCTAACGCCTATCCTTCTCAAACTCTTCCAAAATATAGCAGAGGGAGGAACACTCCCAAACTCATTCTACGAGGCCACCATCACCTTGATACCAAAACCAGACAAGGATGTCACAAAGAAAGAAAACTACAGGCCAATATCACTGATGAACATAGATGCAAAAATCCTCAACAAAATACTAGCAAACAGAATCCAACAGCACATTAAAAGGATCATACACCATGATCAAGTGGGGTTTATCCCAGGAATGCAAGGATTCTTCAATATACGCAAATCAATCAACGTGATACACCATATTAACAAATTGAAGGAGAAAAACCATATGATCATCTCAATAGATGCAGAGAAAGCTTTCGACAAAATTCAACACCCATTCATGATAAAAACCCTGCAGAAAGTAGGCATAGAGGGAACTTTCCTCAACATAATAAAGGCCATATATGACAAACCCACAGCCAGCATCGTCCTCAATGGTGAAAAACTGAAACCATTTCCACTAAGATCAGGAACAAGACAAGGTTGCCCACTCTCACCACTCTTATTCAACATAGTTTTGGAAGTTTTAGCCACAGCAATCAGAGAAGAAAAGCAAATAAAAGGAATCCAAATTGGAAAAGAAGAAGTAAAGCTGTCACTGTTTGCAGATGACATGATACTATACATAGAGAATCCTAAAGATGCTACCAGAAAACTACTAGAGCTAATCAATGAATTTGGTAAAGTTGCAGGATACAAAATTAATGCACAGAAATCTCTGGCATTCCTATATACTAATGATGAAAAATCTGAAAGTGAAATCAAGGAAACACTCCCATTTACCATTGCAACAAAAAGAATAAAATATCTAGGAATAAACCTACCTAAGGAGACAAAAGACCTGTATGCAGAAAATTATAAGACACTGATGAAAGAAATTAAAGATGATACAAATAGATGGAGAGATGTACCATGTTCTTGGATTGGAAGAATCAACATTGTGAAAATGACTCTACTACCCAAAGCAATCTACAGATTCAATGCAATCCCTATCAAAATACCACTGGCATTTTTCACAGAACTAGAACAAAAAATTTCACAATTTGTATGGAAACACAAAAGACCCCGAATAGCCAAAGCAATCTTGAGAACGAAAAATGGAGCTGGAGGAATCAGGCTCCCTGACTTCAGACTATACTACAAAGCTGCAGTAATCAAGACAGTATGGTACTGGCACAGAAACAGAAAGATAGATCAATGGAACAGGATAGAAAGCCCAGAGATAAACCCACGGACATATGGTCACCTTATCTTTGATAAAGGAGGCAGGAATGTACAGTGGAGAAAGGACAGTCTCTTCAATAAGTGGTGTTGGGAAAACTGGACAGGGACATGTAAAAGTATGAGATTCGATCACTCCCTAACACCATACACAAAAATAAGCTCAAAATGGATTAAAGACCTAAATGTAAGGCCAGACACTATCAAACTCTTAGAGGACAACATAGGCAGAACACTCTATGACATAAATCACAGCAAGATCCTTTTTGACCCACCTCCTAGAGAAATGGAAATAAAGACAAAAATAAACACATGGGACCTAATGAAACTTAAAAGCTTTTGCACAGCAAAGGAAACCATAAACAAGACCAAAAGACAACCCTCAGAATGGGAGAAAATATTTGCAAATGAAGCAACTGACAAAGGATTAATCTCCAAAATTTATAAGCAGCTCATGCAGCTCAATAACAAAAAAACAAACAACCCAATCCAAAAATGGGCAGAAGACCTAAATAGACATTTCTCCACAGAAGATATACAGACTGCCAACAAACACATGAAAGGATGCTCAACATCTTTACTCATTAGAGAAATGCAAATCAAAACTACAATGAGATATCATCTCACACCAGTCAGAATGGCCATCATCAAAAAATCTAGAAACAATAAATGCTGGAGAGGGTGTGGAAAAAAGGGAACACTCTTGCACTGCTTGTGGGAATGTGAATTGGTACAGCCACTATGGAGAACGGTATGGAGGTTCCTTAAAAAACTACAAATAGAACTACCATATGACCCTGCAATCCCACTACTGGGCATATACCCTGAGAAAACCATAATTCAAAAAGAGACATGTACCAAAATGTTCATAGCAGCCCTATTTACAATAGCCCGGAGATGGAAACAACCTAAGTGTCCATCATCGGATGAATGGGTAAAGAAGATGTGGCACATACATACAATGGAATATTACTCAGCCATAAAAAGAAATGAAATTGAACTATTTGTAATGAGGTGGATGGACCTAGAGTCTGTCATACAGAGTGAAGTAAGTCAGAAAGAGAAAGACAAATACTGTATGCTGACACATATATATGGAATTTAAGAAAAAAAAAGGTCATGAAGAACATAGGGGTAAGACAGGAATAAAGACACAGACCTACTAGAGAATGGACTTGAGGATATGGGGAGGGGGAAGGGTAAGCTGTGACAAAGTGAAAGAGCGGCATGGACATATAAAAAAAAAAAGAAAAAAAAAAAAAAAAGAAAGAATGAAAAATTAAATCCATGCTCCCATTACAGAGATAAGCTTTTTGGAATTATTTATTTCAGGTTAATATTGCTTAATATGATCATACAGCATTGACAATTTTATACACTGTTTTATTTCAGTAGTTTTTTCTCTGTGGTGTGGTATTTTTTCATATATTGCATTTGAGCTAATATCCAATAAGTATGTTCAAGTGTTTGCATTAAAAATCAATCTTGGCTAGTTTATAGCAAAGACACAGTTCAGGATGTTGGAAGAGGTAATCAAAAAAGCATTTACGAACATAAATTTATTCTGATTCAACAAGCTTTTTGAGCCTTCAAATCAATTAAGCAATTAAGTTAATTTAGCAATTAAGCAGCTATGTTAGTTCACAAAGAGGAAAAGGAACAGGGAGGAGTGTATGGCACACACTGTCATCATAGGGACAGATCAGGTCCATCTCTCTCTAGGCCCTTGGAAGAACTCTTCCCTTCCAGCTGGTGCCTAATGGTCTCTGTTCACTGATAACCTGCAATGTTATCTGCCCAAGGAGTTGCTTATTCTCTGATATTTTTCACTCCAGTCCATTAAAATCCCCACCATATTCTGAGGAGCTGCAAAGACCAATGCGGTAGCTCACTGATATTCAATGGTATAGAGGGCTTTTTATACTACCTATGACCCTGGGTGTCATAGACACACCTTATATTCTAGTTGTTCAAGGTTACTTCGTTTTTATCAGTGCATTTGTACCTGTAGTATATAAGAGTATGTTTAAAAAATAAGTCACTCGTTTATAAACTATGTTGTATTTGTTTACAACATTAGGGCAGTTTACATCTGAAGCATACAGCAGGCCATTATTTTTGAGTGAGTAAACTAACAAGAGGGTGAATAGTTTTACTTACTTTACATTGCTTATTTTTCTGAACAATGCACCATAGTAAATAATTCAGGATAAGACATCCTTTACACAATTTTTAACTTACTCACACTCCATACATATTAGTAAATAACATCATCTTTGATCATATTTTAAACATACATTTACTAGCGAATAAAGTTATCTGTATGAATTTTTTTCAGAAATGAGACATATTGAAAACATTGATGACATTTTTAATCTGTTCCAATCAGTGATGTAATTAGTTTAAAAACATCTTTGATTCTGACAAATATTTGATTCTCACTTGTATTTTCAGAGCTGCTATAGAATTTAGTGGTATTTTTCCTATATGAATATTTTCCTGGGTACTTAAAAGGAACTTTAGAAATGGATTTATAGGCATTTCATCTTCTTTTCAACCTGTATACTGTAAATTTCAAAGACACTATGTGACCCAAGATTTGAATAACCTAATACAGACATGTGCAATTGAACTAGATTTTTAAATAGTAGCAAAACTGATTAAGTGAATTCACTCTTATCATAGGATATGGAAAAAGAAGACTTACTGTGAAAAATGAGAAACTATGAAATTAATGATGACTCTAAAACCACCTAGCTCCTCAAATTCATTTAAAAAATCTATCATTAATATGTTCTAGCCTAGAAAATAAAGACAGTGATTAAAACCATTAAGTGTATATTTCTCATATCTCAAAATAACCTAATCTTTCCCATTGGTGAATATGTTTCTTAGGATCTTAATGAAAACATCCTCATGAGGTCTGAATGGAAAAATAATCTCTAAAATGAGTTTTTCTTGCTCTGACTCTAAGAAACTGTTAAAAGGAAAACATGTTGAGCTGTTCATTCATTTGTTCTTTTTTTAATTTAAAAATATGTACTAAGTAATTATTATTTGTTCGACACCACTTTATACACTAGGAATTTCAATACAAGAGGATGCTGCAAGGATCCTAATTGTTTTCTAAAACCTTATCAAGTAGAAGCTAAAAAGAGGAGTGAATTAAAAATTAAAGCAGTATTTCTGTCTTAAAATTCCAAAGATTTAAATGTGTATTAGGAGCATACTATTTCTTTTTGGAAGCCCAAGAAATGCTTGACCTCTTAGATTCCTCCCCCCAAAACCCTCTGATTGAAAAAATAATAATTATTGTCTCCTTTTTATAAAACCATTTTTGGAAGCAGCTTAGAGAGAAGGGAACAAATTAACCCTACTGTTGTCCTGAGCCAGAGGCCTGTCTCTACCATAAAGCTAAGAAATAGAGGGAAAGCAGAGTTCCAAGGCCAGATCTGAATCACGTGCCTTGCCCTGTAATAGGGTGCAGGACACCCTGCCTGAACTACCAGCAATAAAAATGTCAGTAGAATGGATGGCTCCCAAAAGGAAAGGAGGATTTTGTACCAGAAGCTGTGCTGTACAGGCTAACGCCACAGATGTCCACTTTGCAGACATTCGGCAAGTAATTATAAGAGGGATGCGTATTATTAAATTGCATTTAAGAATTCATTACCAAGGGAATTTAATGTAAGGCTTGTCAAAATCTTCCTGATGTGTAGAATAACCAGGAATCTACCAAAGAGCAGAGAGATGGGAGAAAGTCAAAAGAGATATTTTAGACAGAATGAATAGCAAATGAAAGAAAAAATTTGAAATGTTGTAGAATATTTAATAAACTGACTAAAGTTCAGAATGGTTGCGATCTAAGGAACAAGAAAGAAAGAGAGATCAGCAGAATGGCAGGGCAGAGGTACGGAGAAGAATGGACAAAGCAGACTACAGGCCATGGTAGGAATTTTAAGCTTGATCTTAAAAGAAATGGGAAACCAGTTAAATCTGGGATTAACATGATCTGATCCATGCTTAAAAACTGAGTTTTGCTGTTGTGTGTAAAATGGAAGGGGGTAGAACAAGGCTTGTGGAAGAGGGACCATTTTTAGACAGTAGGTGATGATGAATTGGGATAGGATGATAAAGGGAAAGAGAGAGAAATGAACAAGTTCAAAGCTACTTAGTGGGCAGAAATAGAACTTGGGACAGAAGAGAAAGGAAGAGCTAATTTATTCATCTAACACATTTATTGAACTACTGCAAGATTACTGGCTTTGGCTATACAACAAACAAAATGAATAAAACAAATGAAAATCCCTGCCATCATGAATTACATATTCTAACAGAAAAAGAATTCTCAGAGTTCAAGCTACAAGTCTTTGGATTCAAGTTAACATTAATTGAGAACTTATACTGTAAGACAAAGGCCATATCTAAATCTGTCACAGGTTTGATTCACCATCATTGAAATTCCCTAGTCCCCCAAATAAATTGTAAAATTGTAATAAAGTGATGCAGCTCCAGAAGGAAAAATCTTCCAGTTATTTTATGTGTGGATAGTAGACTAAAGAACTCCTACTGAGAAGAGTCTTGGTCAGCCTAACGGACCTGGCTGCCTCAGAAATTACTCCTCCTCTTAAGACAGGAAGCTTCACTTACCCTTGCCCAGAAAGACCAGTATGATTCATTCTTCCTTTACCATGTTCCAAATGGCAACTTTTATTGTCATTCTCCTGCACCATTGTGTTTTAGATGTATAAGAGTTTATAAAATTTATCATTTCTCCACGGATTACTGGACTGTGATGAGCTCCATCCGGACCCATATAAAAGGAATGATAATCATCCTAGATGTAGAACTGGGCAGGTTATGTATTATTTTCCTCTGAGGACAGGATGAGTGAATTTTCAATTGCCTATAGGATAGTTGCATTATGTTAAGAGAGAACATTTTTTAAATGAAATGCATAGGAAGAAAAGTTCTGAGCCCCCATAAAAGTGGTAGAATATAGCTGGTTTATTGTGCTTTTGCCTATAGAGTGTTTCTACTCCTGATAACAAATGTTCTCTCTTTCTTTCAGAACCTATCCCTCACCTATGCTCTGTCCTTGTGATCTGTACAGGATTGATGCCAACTCCAGGTTCCAGAATGTGCAAATGGTCTGAACCTAACCATTCAGAGCACTTCCTTCCTAGATCATATTGACTGGTTCAGGCATGGTCATAAAAAGGAAAACATAGCTAGAAGAGGAAGAGGGAGATTCCTGACCACATTGTTTGAATTCACAAAAATACTAATGGCAAATCATCTCTAATACCTGCTTTTTTAACGAGTGCTATGTCTGTCTTGATTACTGATTATTCTGTGTATCGATTTTTCACATGCAGTGGGAAAGTACCTGAAAGATAACAGGAAGATAACTATTTGTTTAATTGAATCAAATCAAATTCAATTGAATATTTTAAATTGTTTCTGGACTGTGAAAGTATAATTCTCAGATGAAAGTAGAAAAGAGTAAATTATACCACACAATGAAATGTGTGCTAAGTAACTCTGAATTATTGATCTTCCTTCCATTGGACTCTTCACCATAAATCTTACATCTTGTTTCTTTTTCATGCTCTCAGCTCAAATTTCTAGCCAATGTACAAGAGAAAAAGGCTCTACCTGCCAGGTCTACCCCCTTCCTTTATAATATTCAGAAGACATTTTTATCATATTAGAGCTTTTTCATGATAGATTCCTTAATATTACCTTTAGTCTATTATTCTGAATTGTCTCTATTTATAGGCAAAAGGCTTTGTTGAGCAAATATTTGAGAAAGGGAAGATAGGAAAAGTAGAAGTTATGGGTACAAATATGAGTTGAGTTTCAGATGTATGGGGATGACATATTGTATGATATCTGGGTGGAGCTATCTGATATATTCTGTGTGCAGATTGAAGAAACTTTTTGAGTTGGAAAAACACATTTCAGGGTTATCATCTTATAGATGCAAAGTAATTGTAGACAGAGGAGTAGATGAGCCTGTGCAAGGAGACTAAGAAGTGAAGAATGGAGGCAAGGACCAACCAATGTTTAAGTGGTACAAAAAAGCACAAAGAGATAAATGTAAGAGAAGACAATCAGAGAGAAAATATTTTATGAATTGGGATTAATCTAATCTGAAGGCAGTCAAGTAAGATTCATTAATTTGTTTGTTCAACAAACATTTATTAAACTACTACTATATTCCAGGAATTGTTCTAGGTGTTGAAGAAACAGGACTAAATGAAACAGAAAAATATTTCTGTTCTTTTAGAGCTTAAATTTGTCCATCCCCCTGCCTTCCACACACCGCTACCACAAGGGAGAATACACAGAGTGGCTCATGAATGGATCAAGAAGAGCTGTCCCACTCATGCAAATACTGAATATCCTTCTCTAGTTCAGCATAGTTTAAGACTGATCAAGAAGAGCATTACATTGCCATGCTGAACATAGATAATGAAATAAAATTCATATTTAAAGGCAAGACCAAAAAAAATTAAACAAAATGTTTTCTCTGCTTCTTGGGCCTCCACACCCTTTCTCTAATGTGCCTTATGTATCTGCATTATGCATTAACCAGACCTCCCCAATGACAGAAATACCTGCGCAACCATAAAGATCAATTTTTTCTTCTTCTGGCATCAGACTTGTAACTCCTTATAAGATAACATTACTTACTTATGACCTTATTAATGTTACTAGCTATATTATTTGTATCCAGCCTACTTTACAGATTATTGTTTCTTGAACTACCAAATGTGTGACTGAGCTTCTGATAAAAGTAATGATGACTAGGTGACTTGAAACGATTGACCAAATAAATAGTTCTATAAGATCAACGACTGTAATAGTGTAACTCTAGAAATGGAAAGAAACGACAAGAGGAAATCATTTTCTGGACCATGACAGACTAGTAAGACAGGCAGTCCAGAGGATTTGGCTATTGTTAACAGGACCTAGTCCAGTAATAGTACATTCAGTGACCTGTCAATGAAATCCTCGCGTAACCTAGGAATGAGCATTCCTAGCACTGTGGGACAAATTGGTCATGAAATGCCTCCAAACCTTGGTTGAAATTAAGACCAAAAGGGAGGGAACTGTAAAATAAAGAATGTTGCCCACGATCCAGTTCTATAAAAATCAAGTCATTAGCCACTGCAGTCGCTGACCTACAGAACATCTTGAAAGGGATTCAGGGCAAAGATCAGAAGGAGACATTTTGTGCTCTGGGAAAACTGGAAGAACTGGCCCTCAGATAGCTTGATATTTTCAGGAGAAAATTTTATGAACACAGGTTCTTGCATTTTCCCATACTTAGAAAAGCACTAAATCCATTAACTAAAATATCTGTTCTTCACAAATAATAACCACCTTCTACCAAGATGTGTGCTTGATTGCAGGCACCCCTTCACCAAAATCACATACATACAGGCCTCCTGCTCTTACCTCTTCAGAACAGGCCTCAGAGCTATCTGAAAGACTGTCTCCAGGGTTATAATCCTCAGGTTGTCACAAATAAAATTTTCCATTTCTCTTAGATTGACTACTGATTCATTTTTTCATTGATAGAGGCAAGAGAAAAGATTAACTGAAAAGGCCCACTGGGTTGAAATATCTTTAAAGCCCTCAAAAGAGGTAGGTACAGCCAGTCCTGTAGGACTGACTGACACACAGCAAGAACTTGCAGAGAAGGTGGTGTGACTGCTCTGGGTGCTGATGGCTAGGGATTCACAGGGTAAATAATACTTATTGCTACCCCCACTGACCACAAATGCTATAGATGAGGGTGGCATCATGCTCAGAGCACCCATAGGTGACAGCTGACATGTAGGCTCACACCAACTGAAGCTCAAGAATTGATACTGGTTATGGGTAACCCAGAGCCCTGACCTCACCCTGTGTGCTATGTGAGAGTCATCAAGAACCAGTGCATCAGCACTATTCTGACCATCCAATATCATACTACAGTGAGAAAGAAATACTGTGCTGACCAGCAGATTCAGTCTTTTCACCCGGCTGTCCTCCTGGAACCAGGGCCCTGGGAAGACTTTATGGGGGGAGTCACAGAGCACCTCAGTACACCTGGTCAACTCCACACTTAAAGTAGAAGGTTGGAAAACTCTCCAGAAGGAAAAACAGGGACCGTGTCCCATGAGATTCACAGTGGGAATTCAGTATACACCATCACACAGTACTGCCACAAAACTTAAAAGTTCAAGGACAACACTTTTGGCCACCAAGTGGCCTGGGCCTGTGGCACTCTGCCCAGATGGCACTGCTGGCCCAGGCTGCTCCCAGCCACCAGAGTGAAACTTAGAAGAAGTGAGAAAAACACTTCAAAGCGCAAGAAACCCTGAGGCACCAGCCTGAGCAAAAGGTCCTACTTTCCAGTGCACTTCTTAAATAATCTATTAGCCCTCAAATCCTTGTCTCATTCAAGTTCAGTTTCTAAGAGAGATACGTTCACCTAAAATTAACAAAGAAAATATTCAAATAACCAGCAGAAATGATTGCTTCTACTGACTGAACTTAGTATAAATCCCAGTTCTACCACAGGAGTTGGAGAAATAGGCATATTATTTAATTTTCTAAGCCTCAGTTTCCTCTGAAAGCAATTCTTTCCTTATGATACTATTGTGAGGATTTAAGAGATAGAATATGCTAAGTTCCTAAACCATTTCTGGCCCCAAATAAACACTCAATAAAGAGTAACTTTTAATAATTAATTGAAGTACCCTTTACTGTAATTTGTGATGATGAAATAAAGTAAATGTTGTTTATCCTTTAATTTCCTCCCTCATTCTGATGGAAAATACAAAATACGTTCAATGAAAAAAATTTATGATTTATATATAGTCACGAATTTCTATATAGAAAACTGAATACCTAACTGCTAAGAAGATCATATTTTAAATAATATAGGATTATAACAATGATTGTCAACTCCTGGTCGAAAAAAACAATTCATCAAAACACTGAATGCTTGAATAAACTCCCAGTTATTTACTGAAATATTGTTGTATGTTTAAATAAATTTAATTTTCATGCTCATTCAGTACAAAATTTTTTAAAGATAAACTCAAACGTATCATGGTGAATCAATGCCTGATCATCTGACCTGTAAAAGACACGTGTTGACTAGATAAATTCTTGGTCAGCTCAGGCTGTTTTAACAAATTATCATGGACTGGGTGGCTTAAGCAATAGACATTTATTTCTCACAGTTCTGGACAATGAGGAGTCCAAGACTGGGGTGTTGGCAGATCTGGTGTCTGGTGAGGAACTGCTTCCTGGCTTATAGATGGATGTCTTCTAGTTGCACCCTCACCTGGCTGACAGAGAGAGATGGGCTTTCTCGTGACTTTTATAAGGGTACAAATCTCGTTCATGAGTGTGGAGCCTTCAGGACCTCATGTAATCCTAATTACCTCCTGAAAGCCCCACCCCCTAATACTATCAAACTGGAGAGTATGGTTTCAACATATGAATTTTAGGGGGACAAACATTCAATCCATAACAATAACCAAGTTCATAGAATATTAAAATACATATAAAAGGTAAAAATATGCTTGTTTTGAAATACTGTGTAATGCTATTTTTTTAACAAATGCTAAGACACCTGTAGGAGTAGTGATGAGTATTACTTAATGAGTTTCTCTGAGATCATTTATAATAATAAATGAGTGTTGATGTTTTATTGTTGGTTAAATACAGCTTAGGGGCTTCCCTGGTGGCGCAGTCGTTGAGAGTCCGCCTGCCGATGCAGGGGACACGGGTTCGTGCCCTGGTCCAGGAAGATCCCACATGCCACGGAGCAGCTACGCGTGTGAGCCATGGCCGCTGAGCCTGCGCGTCCGGAGCCTGTGCTCCGCAACGGGAGAGGCCACAGCAGTGGGAGGCCCACGTACCGCAAAAACAACAACAACAAAAGAAACAAATAAATACAGCTTAGATGCAATAAATATGCTTCTCTGAAACACCAATGACTAAGATACACAATTAAAAAAAGAGAATAATTTTATATGAATAATAAGGTAAAAACAGCCTAGTAAAATTGAGGGCCAGAGGAAATAACCAAAAATGCTAAAATAACCATTATATTTAGTTATTGGAGATGAGGGGCAAAACCCACTTATATTAATTGGGCAACGCTGAATGATAAAGAAACTAGCTTATTTATAGTAAATGTCATATTAAAAATGGTTTAGATTTGAGGTACACCATTTAAGCATTCCTATCAACGAATATTACCATTAAAATAAACTCTCTAACCATGTAAAACTTGGTTCCTATGACAATATGACCTCCTGGTTCTCCTCCCAACTTTCTGGAAGCTTATTCTTTCCACAAATACTTACTGTGCACTCTACTCTGTGCCTGATCTAGTCCAGACACTGGAGAGCTCTCTTATAGTTTGGTGAAGAAATAAACAATAAATTAATAATCACACATAAAATAATACTATTTCTTCTGAGGCATATTACTGGATAATTTTTACTTTTATATAAATATCTACATTTCCTGTGGCTTACCATCACTCTATCTCCCATCCAGATGTTCTCAATTATTCCTCAAATATCAAATAGGTATAGACAGTTGAGTTTCAAAGCCATATGTTTTGTACCCAACCTCTTTGAGTTACAGCTCTGAATTTCCAACTACTCTATCTGATATGACTGAAACAGAAATTTATCTAAGCTGATCCCTGGCCTGCTCTACTCTAGACACACTCAAAAGAAAAGCCTTTTCTATTTGTCTTTCATTTTTCACATCCTGTTGCTAACAAAATCTGATTTTGTAACTTTAGAATTGTTCATTCATCCATTCAATCATTTATCAAAACTTTTTTTTTACCACTTATTATATGTCAGGCACCAGGAATAGAGAGAGGTTTTTTAAAACATAGTTTTTAAAAGAAGTTATTTCATGCAAAAGATGATCCACTATAAAATAGCATGAAAAACAATATGAAACAAAGTCATACATCAGCATAAAGGAGGAACCGCTCTGATTGAACGGAGTGGCCTAGAAAGAATTCCAAGAAAAAAAAATAAGGTCACTGTAGTTATAACATGAAGAGCAAATAAGGACTGTTTATTTGTTAAAGCAAGCTAAAAAGGGGATTCTAGACAAAGGATCGGTTGGCACACTGGCACTGATTTGAACATCTTAGAATGTGCCATGACATTCTAAGATGGTTAAATGTTTTATTATGATTCAAGTCAATCAATCAGGTATCAGGAAATGGCAAAAGATAAGAAGGAATAGTCAGGTAGGACCCAGTTAGTGCTTGAATATTGTCCTGAAAGCTATCAGACTGTTATTTGACTGGTATAAACAAGGGATTTGCATCATATATGCGTATTTTTGAAAACCACTCTTACAGTATTGTGGAAAAAGAATGTCATGAATACAGTTTGGATGCAATATAACTTGTTAGGAACAAACTGAGTCTTGGTGAGATTCGTTGGCTCTCCCAACATCACTAACCTAGGGTTGTTTTCTAGGTTTCTCTGACTCCAAATCTTATGCTCTCATCAACCCTGCTATATGGGCCAAGTTGTTCACCAAGAAATAAATGTCATAACTTAGTCACGTATTTCATACCTTCCTCTCTAGTCTCATCTCGCGCCATTTTACACTTCATAACGTTTACTCCAGTGAGACTGAACTTTTAGTTCACCCAAACAACAGGACATGTCATACTTTTGGAGCTTTGTTCATATTTCACCTCATCCATATCTGCAAGTGGTGCAACCATTCTACAAAATTACTACAGACCCCCACTGGAAGTTTGTTTTGGATGTTAAGACTGCCGATGTCACACAGAAAGAAAAATGAGGTTTTTCTGGAGAGATCAGATCTGTCCTCCCAAGCTCGTCCAAAAATGGCTTGAGAGAGCAAGGAAAGAAGAGGGACTTGGGGTTTTTATGGTGGTTAAGTGATGGGATTCCTGCTTTTTGGCAGAGGCTTGTATGATTTGAAACTCCCACTGGTGCCAAAGGAAAGAATGTCTGCACTTTCTTATCAGTTTGCCCATGTGTGGAGGCAGGGAGGAGGAAGGGGTGTGAGACTTAAAGCTGTCAGCGGTCAAATTTCAAAAGGTTGAGTCAGACTTATTACTACAATTCTCTCAGGAAGCTGTTGACATAAACCCACATGATTATCACACAAACAGGCATGACTTCTGTAATAAGCTTCACCCATTTACCCTGCTTTTATTTTTTCTCCATAGCTCTTAGCACTACTTGCCAAACTTTATTTCCTTATTGCTTATTGTCTGTCTTTCATAGTAGAAAGTAAGAGCCATATCAGATTCTTGGTCTATTTAGTTCACTTCTAACTCTCCAGCATGTAGAATAGTAACAAACTAACAGTAGGTGCTAAATAAAGACTTTTTGAGTAAGTTAATAAAAAGTTGAGGGAACAGTGCATTGCAATAGAATATATTTGAAAATAAATCTTAAAGCAGGCAGGAT
Source organism: Hyperoodon ampullatus (assembly GCF_949752795.1). NCBI lineage: Eukaryota > Metazoa > Chordata > Mammalia > Artiodactyla > Ziphiidae > Hyperoodon > Hyperoodon ampullatus. The sequence continues at coordinate 99,025,822 of NC_136914.1, forward strand.
TTGAGCTGAATTTTAAAGTAAGAATGTGATTTCAACAGACTGATAAGAAAAGATATCTAAAGCAGGGAAATGAAGTAACTTAAAAAGTAGTCTGGCTTAATCTTGTACTTTGGCATTTTTTTCAATCTACTTTGCCTCCAATTTTTCAAGATTAACTTGTCACTTAGTATTTACTTAGGGGTGTCTCACCTGTCTACTGATGCAAAAAGGAGTTCCAGTAAAAATGGTTTTGACAGTGATTGAGTAAATGCTCTTTGGTGATCTTGTTTTCTCTGTGGCATTAGGTATGGCTCACTGGTGGTATTAATGGAGAAGTTTAAAATAACTGAAATGATATATGAATTCAATGTCCCCAGCAAACTATACCTGAGGTGTCAGAACAACATACCAAATGTGTTTATTAAACTATGAGTACAAAGACTAAAACTCAGGAAATAAATTGAATCTGATTGTTATTAATGGAGTTATGAAACTTATGCATATTAACAGAGTAGGCATTGCATTAAGAATAAGCAAGGCAGTTTTTATAGTGATCTCATAGCATCTGTCTTAAGTGTCATAGTACCTTTCTGTCCAACTTCAACTGCTTCTAATATTCCCCACTCCACTCCATTGTACACATTATTGCAAGATTAATTCTCTTGAAGCAAAGCTGAGTTCTGATTACTCCTTTTATTCATTTTATTCCACCAATATATATTAATCACCTATAACACACAAGGCAATATTTAGATGCTATAATATATACAGATAGTGTCCTTGTTCTCATGAAGCCCAAAACCTTCTATGGTTTCCTAATACCTAGAAAAACATTATATGAGGAATTTATGTTACTATGACTTGGGGAAGAAAAGATACAATGGTCAAGCAATGTGAAAATTTTTGGATTCAGTAAATTTTAAATGTATATTATGCCTTAAGGTCTTTAAGGATGTATGTAGTATTTAATATATTCCAGATTTTTTTGTTCAAAACTCTGTGTGCATATGTGTGTGTATGTGGAGCAGCTTTTGTGGGGCTGAGAGAGGTAACATTCTGCAGAAATGTTTCTTTATTTTGTATCTCACACAATTTCATAAATGTTCTATAAATGGATTTCCACAAAGCAATTTCCATTGACTCTGCTGAAAGATAAAATAATTTATTGATTAGTGCAAAGTAGTAAAAAATTAGATCTCTGATATTTTAAAATGACACTGTGGAGGTTTTGGTAGACTAACTGCAAAATGCCTTACTGGAAATGATGAAGATTCTGTTTCTCATGCTAGGATTCATATCATTGACAAATTTGCCCTTAGGCCCCAGTGCTTGACACCCACAACATGAACAACAACAAAAAAATCAACACGCCATTTTGAAAATTCTAACTGTATTCTTTAGTGTGCCAAAAAAGAGCCATCCAGTTTATTCACTCATATGCAAGTAGTATTCAGCACTAAAGGATGCATATCAACATATTAAAAGATGCCTGCATTTTCCATCCATAGTCCACAAAATATCAGTTCAAGGAGCAGATTCTATTTTTGAAAGAAAAAGAACGATGAAGCATAGGGAGTAGTGACAGTGAAATTATTTAAAACTTCACTTTCAAAGTAAGATCATTAGAGAAAGGAAATTTGCTATATGTAGAAATCATGTTTTGTTAACCTGGGGCAGTAAGGGCTGAAACGGCATTCTTAAATACATCATCCAAATACATCATCCAAATTTTCATTATTCCCCCCAAAGACAGAGTGTATTGTTTAGTTGTTATTAATGTTCAACTTAAGAGCAAATTGCAATGGAAATTCTGTTGAGATGGACAGAGATCTCCTGCAGCTATTTACTACTGCTAAAAACAAATTGATCACATACCTTGCAAATTGCATATACTCAAAAGAAGCATTGTTCAATAAAAGACAAATGTAGGAAATAAGCTAGACCATTACACCAAATTTAATAAAAGCAAACTTTTGATGAGTTAAAAACTTACGTAACATTTACATATGTCTTTAACAACACTGCTTATTAGAAAAACACTCAATTAGATTCTAAGGATTATTTTGAGAGACCTGGATAAATTCAATAAAACAAAATGTCTTGGATCTGAGTACATCTTCACTCACTTGAGAAATGTAGACAGTATACTTCACTATTTAGTATAATGGCAGGGTATATTATTTTAAGCAACATAGTCATAGAGAAAGACATTAAGTCAAGAACAAGGTGAGTTCATATAAAATTAAAACTGACACTTCTTAGATAAATAATTACTTTCACATACTCAATTTCTATCCATAATGCCAAAATCATCACAAAAAAAAAAGAACTATATTTACTGGTGTACATGTGGGTCTGAAATTAAAATAATGGTAATGATAATGATCAAAATAATAATGATAATAATGATAGCAAAAACCACAGGACAGAATGGCAAAATCCAATACTTGTTTGAAATGGAAAATTGCCCTGCAGGTATCACTGTTGACAAAAATCATATATTTAAACTTCCTTATAAGCATCATAATGCCATTTATAATAGGAAGCATAAAAATGAGTACATACAAATTGCAGAGTTAACCTGTCTTGGCTCAAGTGAGCCCATAGGTCTGGCCAGAACATTCCCATCAATAAGAGCATGGCACAATTTAATTACAAAATGAGGCACATATACATGGGGAAACGTATGCATTAAAACCTGCACTTGAATCAAAAAGAACTATGTGTATACCTTCACACGTGCTACATACTAGTATGGAACCTTGAAAATCATTTTTTAATACTTCGAAGTCTTAATATTATCATTGAATCATGATGATACATAAAAAATATATAACACTTAACAAAATGACAAATACTAATATATTAAAAAAACACCTGGCAGAATTACTAATATAACAATTTTTCCTTCTTCTTTCCATCCTTTGTTTTGTTTTGTTTGCTTTTTTGGTCTTTTTTCTCTTACTTTATTAATACACATGTTCAAAAATCATGGTTAGTATGGACATTTCCCTGATGTCATCCATATTATTTTTTGGATTTTTCAAAGAACAAATTTCTCTTCCTTTTATTTAGCATTCTTCTCATCACTATTATCTAGTCTGTTTCATCAGTATATTATAAGTTCGGACAAAAATAACCTTCTTTTAAACACTTCTTCAAGAAATTTGGAAAACAACCTAGCGTTCTACATTGATTGCTTCACAAGGAAAACGTGTGCATTGTTATCCTAAGATAGCCTTGAAAGCTGGCTCGGTCGGCTGGTGAAGTCCTGTCATCAGTAAGTACAGTGATAGATCATGTGTTACCTACCCTTTGGAGTTCAGCCCCAACAAGGGTCCTCCTTCCTGGTGTCCTTTGAGTTTGGTTCTGAAGCAAAGGAAAGTTTTATTCTTGGAGCAGAGAACGGAGAGGTGTGAGCTCCCGCTCTGGCGAACTGCCTCTCCAGACAGGTCTTGGGCGGGGCTACTTTATAGGGATCTCCTCAGTGGGAAGGGGGGAGGGAGCGGAGTCTTCGCTTGCTGCTCACGTGGCTCCAGAGGCGTGCAGGTGCAGCATCTCTGCGCATGCCCAGCCACCGCCATCTTAAATCAAAGTAGCCTGTGGGAGCTGCTGCGCACTTCCCGAACTGAGGTGTCTGCGTGACTGGTTCACACTACGGACTCTGGTCTGGAGGGCTGATGCGCGCGGCACCCTGTGAGCAAGTGACGCTGGACTGAGCACAAAACAAGAGGTTAGACCTTATCATACAAATTTTTCTAAGAAACCTATGCGTAGTGAGTAGTAGTAATTTTAGTAATTTCCTCCTTCCTTCCATCCTTCCTACAAAAAAGATATTGTGCCGCTTTTTTGTTTTTATGTTAAACATAGTCAAGTTCTTTTTTTTTGTAATTTTTTAAATTGCCTCATTGATTCTCTTTACATGTTAATGTAAATGTGGAGTGGGAAGAGTGTCTCCTTTCTAGCCAGTTTTCAAATTTGAAGGCTTTTAATACTGAAATAGAAAATATCCTCAGGGCAAAACAACCATTTTAGCTCTCCCTTTCTCAACTCTCTTGTTTCACTAGGATTTGGGCTGAGTAATTCTTTATTCAATTTACCAGCATTTTGATGTTTCCATAAAGTTTTCTTTTTCTTTCTTTCTTTCTTTTTTAAATAAACAGGCATTTCATTATTTTTCAATGGAAAAAAATTTTTGAGCAAACTTGTTTATCATAACTACACCTCAGAATCCATTACCTATATTAAATTTTAAAAAACTTTTAATAATACAGGTAGAAAGTTATTTATACTTAAGTTATAAATAATAATGAATAATATTAATCCAATTGTTCAGAAATAGTATTGCAATAGGGAAGAGAGATCAGGTTCAACTTAAAATATAATGAGGACAAGTGAGGATTTATAGCCACAAAGCTGGGTGAAGTGGTTTGTGAATATAAAATTATTTAGAGGAGACATCAAGAGTAGGAGATTCTGGTTAAATCAACTTAACAGTATTCTTGCAGAAGACAGGCCAGGGTGATCAGATATCAAGGGTGGGGGGTTCAGTTATTTCCATTCTCATCCTTGGTCATTCGGCTGTGGCCATAATAGCGTAGGGGAGCAAAGTTTGCCACCCTAAATGGTTTCGTTGGCATGCAAATTATTTCAAGCTGAAAACAATCGAGGCCCAAAGAACTCAGGAAGAAATTTTACCTTCCCCCTAACTATCTAAAAATAAGTTTAGATAAAAGACCTGGTCCTGGAATAAAGCTATCACCAGAGATATCTGCAAAGAATATGGGCTAGATGTGGTGGAGAAACTCTGGCCTAGAGATCAGAGTCCACTCTATGTCCCATTATTTGTGCATGGCCTGGCAAAAAATTGTTCACCAAACATTTGCTTTTCCATCTTCATATGAATCGCCCTCCTCCCCTTTGAAGTCTCAAACCACCACCCCAAATATTCTCTTTTGTCTTTAATTGAAGATGGTATTTAAGGTGAGGGTTTCTTCTATTTTAAGTTACTCAGTTTTCCTGGGTCTCTCCCATGTATGCATGGTATAAACTGTTATTTGGTTTTCTCCCGTTAATCTGTCTCATGTCAATTTAATTGACTGTTAGACCAGCTGGAAGAACCTACAAGGGTAGAGGAAAATTTCTTCCTCTCTGACAATAGCTTGTTGGCTGCAATTTGGAGGCATCAACATGCTTCTCAGGAACTGTGCACTTACTGCTTCCATCTCCCTCAGATACTTTCTTAATTCGCTCTCTCTTATTTTTGGTTGCTGCTCAGATGTCACCAGAGCAAAAAGTCTTTACCAACCATCCTTAGTTTAAATAGCATCTTGCCATCTAACTTTCTAACTGCATACTCTGTTTATTCTTTTCCATTGCATCTATAGTTCCTAGTAGTTTATGTTTTTTGTTATTTGCTTTCAACCACTTTATGTGTTCTGGAATGTAAGCTCCAGGACTACAGAGATTTGCTGATTTTATTAAAAATGGTATCCTCAGCACCCAGAAGAGCTCTTACAGGTAGCAGGTATTTAATGCTTATTTTCTGCCTAAATTATCTCCATCTAACTGGTGAGAATATTGTGATTCACAGACTTTATAAAACTTACCTAAAGCTGCATAACATGTAAGATACAAACCAGCTTACATCTTTCCAAAAATTATGTCTTTAAACATTTAGTAGGACACATTTGTAAATTACTGATAACAATGTAAGATTTATTAAAAACAATAAAAATGTTAACAATTGTCATGTACTTAAAATACAGAAATTATAAGTTTAAAAAAATCTTACAGTCAGTAAAGAATGAAGGTGGGGGGAATCAGATATAAGAATTCAGAAATATTACAAATGCTGCAGTATCAAGCACTAATTTACTAAAAGACGTCTAATTAATTTGTAATGATTTTTAAAAATGAACTGTTATATAGTGCTTTTCCTTCATCAGACTTATGCTAAAAAGAACAAAAATTGTAGTACTCATATATTATCTAATACTATATACAATTAAGTCATACAATTCAAAGCAGTAACTGTCAGATAAAGAGTATGGGTTTCATTCCTCTTCCTCTGATTTATGATTTTTATAACTTTATCTTATAAAAGCTTTCATGTGTTTTACATATTCATGTGTTTTGGAAGTTGTACACTTCTTACTAGTGGTAGGGGTTAGAACAGAAAGCACTCAGAAATGAACCATACAAGTTGAAAGAAAGACAAATGCAGATATCGCAAAATAATTATTTTTAAAACTTTTGGATGAGTATGTGAAATTAGAGATAAAAGAGCAGGTAGAATGATTACTTGATAAATTGGAATATTGTGTTTTGAAAGGAAGGCAAATGCTAAGCAACAGAGACAATTCTGAGACTACTTAATTAAACCCTCTCACGAAAGAAAAAAATTCCTGCTCTTACCCATAGTTTGAGGCTGTCTTTAGCAAAAAAGATATCGTTGTAATTACAGTGATGTACAGCACAAGTACCAAATTATGTTTATTAGTGGATAAAAGATTCACATGTAGTATTTTTTGTTGTTAAAAATGAAAATTACACGAACTGTCTTTGATAGAACATAATAGAACGTTTTTGCTATATTTTCTTTTTAAATGGCTGTAACTGAAAAAGCTGTAGAAGTGATGTATCTTTAGCAATTTCATTAGCCACTGCCAGTTAGGATCTTAAGAAATTTATAGTGATAAATGATAAAACTATTAGATAAAACTATTAGAAATAAATAAAACTATTAGATAAAACTATTAGAAATCATTACAGCATAACTTATCAAAATAAAATGTAAAATAAAAGATTTAAATTCAGGGATATGTATATCAGTGAAATAACTCAATTATGCAAATTATAAGTCTGATAATTCACTTGTTAGGGTTTATTATAACAAATCTTGAAGTAAGCTACTATGCTATATCTGATTAAATTTTGGAGAAAAAAATTCTTGATAAAAGAGCAAAATTAGTTCATTTCTTAAAATGCATTAAACCTTTGTCAACTGACCTATCATTTAGTGTACTAAAGTAAGACTTAACTTTGAAATATTCATATGTGGACTTATTGCAGCAAATATGTAGCCTTAGTCAGACTTCTGGCACTCTGCAAACTTCTCTGCTACTTTCCCTAGATTTGTATACTTGGAGAATTTGAATTAACATTATTAACAATTAAAGAAAAAGCCATTAGCAGTATAAACATTTGGTGCATACATGCTCATATGAAAACACACATATATACAAGTACTTGGGTGTGTGCACACACACCCACATTGTGATGAAGCAAGATAACAATATTCCCAATATTACTGAATTCTTCAGTAATACTATTTTAATTCTTTATCTAAAGCATTGCAAAGGTAGGATCAAGAACTATGTAAGAAACTGGAAAGCAAGATAGGTATAAAATAATGGCACAGTAAAGTCTTTAAAAAATAAAAACTAATATAGAGAAATCAAGTGAGAGTTCAATTTGTATGAAGAGGCAAGCAACATTCCACTTATGGCTAAGAAACATCTAAAACAATAGGGAAAAAAATGCATGCTCCTCAGAATTGGCTGGGAAAGCCATTAATTTGAGGAAGACACTGACTGCATGAAAAAAAAATATGAATAGACTTGGATAATGGGAAAAAATTGATAAAATTCTTAATATGGACTCTATATCAAGTTATAGCAAATAAAGTAGAAAGTTGAGTGAAATGATCGTATAGCAGTCTAAGACTATTCAGTGTAACTGAAAATTTACTTTGGTTTTTTTATTAGTTTCCTAGGGCTGCCATAACAAAATATCAAAAACTGGGCAGCTTGAAATGTATTTTCTCACAGTTCTGTAGGCTGGAAGTTCAAAATCAAGATTTTGGCAAGGCCAGGCTCTTTTTGAAGCCTGTAAGAGAGGATTTTTCATTGCCTTTCCTAGTTTCCGATGGTGGCTGTCAATCCTTGGTGCTCCTTGGCTTGGGGCAACATCACTCCAGTCTCTGCCTCTGTCTTCACATGGTGTTTTCCTGGTGTCTTCACGTCATCTCCCTACTATACGTGTCTATCTTTGTGTCCAAATTTCCTCTTTTTGTAAGTTCACTGGTCATGTTCGATTAGGATCAATCTAATGGCCTCATTTTAAGTTGATTACTTCTGTAAAGACACTGTTTCCATATAAAGTCACATTCTGAGGTACTTGGGGTTAGGACTTCAACATGTCAGGGGTGATAAGGGTGAGGAGGAGATATAATTCAACTAACAGTTTTATTCCCAATATATTGCACAAGAAACATAAGAACTGGGCCAGGTTCTAATATTTGGGGAGGCAGTTTATGTAGAGATGAAGAACTGAGCTTCAATTCAGACTGACTCTACCAGTTAATCAGAGTGCATGGCATTCTCTTGAACATCGCTGCATCACAGAATCTCTTCATCTGTAAATAACAGAACTCCCCATAGAAGTTGTGAGGATTACCAGAATCCTGACCATGAGAGTCCAATCTCTAAAATACCCTGCTAATCAATATCAGAGGAGTAGCCACTGTTCAGTTTATGTAGCAAAGTCAGCTGGCCTACATATGGATAAAATGTCAGACCTAGACCTTATGACTGGTATTCTAATCAAGGCACCAAATTAACCTCCATCTTGTTCATGAAAAAATCCTTCCAGATGTACATAATCAAGGTTTTTTATCTCACTATTTCAAAATCTGGTTTATTATTTAAATAATTGTTTAGAACTCTCCAAATTAAAGCTATTTTAGATAATTTGAAACATGTTTAATTTCCTCTGAGATGCTAAATAAGCTTACACACTTTTAAAAGTAGAGTAGAACAACTCTTACCAAGTTTTTTTTTTTTTTTTTTTGTGGTACAAGGGCCTCTCACTGTTGTGGCCTCTCCCGCTGCAGAGCACAGGCTCCGGACGCACAGGCTCAGCAGCCATGGCTCACGGGCCCAGCCTCTCTGTGGCATGTGGGATCTTCCCAGACCAGGGCATGAACCTGTGTCCCCTGCATCGGCAGGCGGACTCTCAGCCACTACGCCACCAGGGAAGCCCTGTTATCAACTTTTTAAAGAAATTTAAAAGCAAAGATTATTAGTGCATTAATTCTGTAGTATTTCTAATAAGATAATATCACTGCATGCTATAACTATTTCACATTATTTTGTATTAAAAGTGAAATCCCAACATGCTTTTTTTTTTTCAATTCTGTGTATATACCATTAGATAGAAAATAGAGATGTGGAATTATGGTTAAAAGAGTGAAGAGTTATTTATCAAAGATTTTCAGACAAAAAATATTTTTTATCCTTATAAACTATTTATTATAAACTACTTATAAACTGACTTATTCCTACAGTCAGGAATATAATGCAGCTGCAAATCCAAAAGACGTAGTGAAATGTGCCCAACCTAATACTTATAAAGCCACTGGAATTGCTTTTTTATTTCACCTTTGCTTTGTTTTCAAAAGTAAACTTTTTATTTTATGATAACTTGTAATTTACAGAAAATTTGGAAAGACAGTGCAGAGACCCCAAGATAGCCTGCACTGTTTCCCGTAATGTTAATGTCTTACATTAGTGTGGTACATTTGTTACAACTTATTAACCAATATTGACACATTATTATTAACTAAAGTCTGTACTTTATTCAGATTTCCTCTATTTTTAATGAATGTCTTTTTTTGTTTTAGTATCCCATCCAGAATACTACATTTCATTCAGATATCAAGTCTCCTTTGTCATCACGTCTCCTTAGATAGAGATCACAGCAGTTTCTCAGACTTCCCTTGTTTGAATACCTTGACAGTCTTGAGGAGACCTTATCAGGCATTTTATAGAATATCCCTTAATTGTGATTTACCTAATGTTTCCCCAAGGTTAGACTGGGCTTGTTGGTTTTCAGGCGATAGACACAACAGAAATAAGATGCCATTCTCATCACATCACGTACATACTGTCAACAGAACTTATCCCTGATGATGTTAACCTTAATGACCTGGCTGAGGCAGTGTTTGTCAGGTTTTTCCAGGGTAAAATTGCTATTTCCTCCCCTTACATACTGTTCTCTTGGAAAGAAGTCAATATTTACCACTCACACTTAAGGAGTGAAGAATTTCTCATTATCTCATTTTTGTTCTGCCTGAGGAACTTTTAAAAATTCTTGTAAAATTGGTATGCTGGAAATAAATTCCCTCAGCTTTTGATTATCCATGATTGTCTTTATTTCTCCTTCACTTTTGAAGAATAATTCTACTGAATAAAGAATTCTAGGTTGGCGTTACTTTCTTTCAACACTCTGAAGATAGCACTCTACTCTCTTCTTGCTTGCGTGGAAATGAAAAGTCTGCTATAACTCTTATCCTTGTTCCTCCACAGATAAGTTGTTTTTCTGCATCTCCCTCAGGCTCTCTTCAAGATTTTCCTTTTCTTTGATTTTCTGCAGTTTGAATATGCAGAAGTATTTTTTTGGTATTTATCCTTCTTGATGCTCTCAGCTTCCTGGATCTGTGGTTTGAAGTCTGTCACTAATTTTGGAAAGTTCTCCATCATTATTATTTCAAATATTTCTCCCACTTTGTTCTATCTTTCTTTTACTTTTTATATTTCATGTCTGCATAGGCTACATTTAAAAAAATTTATACTGCATTTCTTAGATGATCTCTTCTGTTTTTTTTCTCTCTGAATTTTATTTTGCAAAGTTTTCATTGACCTATATTTGAGTCCACATATTCATTCCCTGTCTGTGTGTAGTTCACTGATGAACCCATCAAAGGCATTCTCTGTTATACCGTTTTTTATTTCTAGCATTTTCTTTGGATTTTTTTTCCTTAGAGCTTTTATCTCTCTGCTTACATTATCCATGTATTCTTTCATGTGGTCTACCTTTTCTGTTAGAACCCTTAACATATTTATCACAATTATTTTATAACATCTGTCTGATAATTCCATCTGTGTCTCATCTGGGTCTGATTCTGATGCTTTCTTTGTTTCTTCAGACTGTGTTATTTCTTGCCTTTCATAATGTCTTGATATCTTATAATTTTTTTTGAAATCTGGTCATGTTGTATCAGGTATTTAGTATTTTATGTTAATCTAGCTATATATGTTGTGATATAGGTACCGAAGTTTTCAAATTTCTCTAGTGTCTTTTTTTTTTTTAATCTTGGCTTGGGGGTTTCCCTATACACTGTTCTTCAAAAAGAGTCTGTGTATGGAAGCTCTGTCAAGTGTAATACTGTTATTATACTGAGGTTTGTAAATGGAGTGGCAGAGTGTTGGGGAGGGGGTGTTTATATTATCTTCTGATTAAGTCTCAGTCTTCTAGTGTGCCTGTGTCTTGCACTGTGGTCTTCACAAGTGTTTTTGTACCTCCCCTGATGGTATAATATTTTTCTCCTTGTCCCCCACTCCCTTCCCTGGCTGCAGCTTTCCTTATTTATTTATTCATTCATTCATTCATTCATTTAGAATTCCTGTATGTGTTAATTATGTTATTTTCTTTTCCCCTTAAGTGAAGCTAGAAGTATAAAAGGGACATGAAGTGAGAAGCAGTTCCTTTTCCTAAGCTCAGATAAAGTTTCAGAGTTGCACTCTGTCAAAGCCCTTCTTGGAGAGTAGGCTTTAGTTATAGAGAAGGGTCTAGGCATGAAAAGAAGTGAATCTTTCTTGGATTATCACTGTGAGTTTCCTGGAGGTAAAGCCCACAGAAACATACTCCCCACAACATTGTAAGCTTCTGAATCTCATGCTAGTCCACACTCAGCACCATCCATTGTTCAATATTATTAGGTAAGTCTTCCTACAGTTTATGGCTCCTACAGCTTTTGTTCCAAGGAAGCAGATCTTGGCTGTGACTATCTAGATTCATCTGTCTCACCAGAATTCAGGATGGAAGTTTTCCCTTTAATTCCAGTTCTCTGATTATTCCAAGAAAACTCATTGATTTTCCATTTGTCTGGTATTCTCTTGTTGTAAAGATGAGTGATTATTTCCAAGCTCTCTACTTGTCACAAGTGAAACTGGATGGTCCCTAAAATTATTTTTAATTAAAAACATCCCTATTGAAGTGGCTGTGGATAAAATTTTAGTGTTGAAGGACAGGTACTTGTTTAAATATATATAAAGTATGTTGATTTAATAACAGACCAAAAAAATCTCCCATAATAGGATTGCATGAGAAGAGGGAGGAGAGACAACTCCCTGAGATACAAATATATGCAAGGTAAAACCTAGTAAATATCTAGCATAGTTTTTCATTTTTTTTTCCTCCCTGGATTAAAAGGCAGAAGCAGATATCACAGCTTATTGAAACAATTTTATGAGCAGCATCATTTTCGTAAAGTTCAATGTAACCAGTAGCCCCAGGAGAGTATACTGCTTTCAGCATTCAACTCAGGTCATGATAAAACAACAAATTCAACTCTATGTACATTTTATTATTAAAACTGATTTAGTGTATAAAATATGACCACTAATTTTTTATCAGAGACACAGTTAATGAATTATATATTTTTGATATCTCCATATGGAATGACTAGTAGAATCAATCAGAATATTTATCAATAATAGAGATTTCAATCCAAGCTCATCCTACTGATGTTAAAAAATATTTTGTATACTTATTTTCATTAAATAACATGTACAAAATATTCATAGTAGCTTCATTCAAAACATCCATATTATCAATAGCAAAATGAATTAATCGTGGTACACTCAACAGTAGAACACAATATAGAAATGAGAAAAAAACTTGCCAAATACACAATAATATTGATCATTTTACAAATACAATGTTGAAAGAACAGAGACAAAGAAAAAAAGTACAGATGTATATTCTATTTGTATGATCAATAAACTATGTTTTAGAAATTGGGAGAGGGATTACATTTGAGGACATAGTGACTGGAGGGGGGATGAAGAGTACTTCTATGATTCTGAAGTGGATTCTATTTAGTTGAACATGTTCAACACTGAACATTCATGAAGTGACACAGTTATGATTTGTGCTCTTTTCTATAAGTATGCTATACTTTGATGAAAAGTAGAATGTATGATTAAACTGTTTTAAAATATTGCCTGATGAATACATTATGTAGTTAGGAGTAGGTGATTGTTTCTATTTTTTTTTCCTCTACATGAAAACTTTTCATTGTCCACCTTTATTTCTGGAATTCAAATATTCTTATAAGTCATTCAAGGACTTGCAGAGTTGTAACCTATTTCACCTTTCTAGTATCATTTTCCATTTCATTTTTTCATAAAATCTTTGCTCCAATCTCCCCAAATCACTTGTTATTCTCTGATATTCTTTTAGATTCTGAATATTTAAATTCCATATTATTTAAACCATACCTCAAATGCTAATCTGTCTTGAGTCTCCCAGCTCATCCTGTGTGTTGCCTTCTGTCAAGTATGGGTAGGTAGTAAGCAACTGGGGCCATCCATTTAGCCCATGCCTCTCTATTCTACACATTAGATTTCATCTTTGCTGTTATTTAAATGAGAAATATAAGACCATACTTCTGGGAGTTTTTAGTTGCAAGCAAAAGAAAATGATATTAATTAAAACAAAGCATTTTTCAGAGAAGAAAAGGAAATAAAAGGAATCCAAATTGGAAAAGAAGAAGTAAAGCTGTCACTGTTTGCAGATGACATGATACTATACATAGAAAATCCTAAAGATGCTACCAGAAAACTACTAGAGCTAATCAGTGAATTTGGTAAAGTTGCAGGATACAAAATTAATGCACAGAAATCTCTGGCATTCCTATATACTAATGATGAAAAATCTGAAAGTGAAATCAAGGAAACGCTCCCATTTACCATTGCAACAAAAAGAATAAAATATCAAGGAATAAACCTACCTAAGGAGACAAAAGACCTGTATGCAGAAAATTATAAGACACTGATGAAAGAAATTAAAGATGATACAAATAGATGGAGAGATGTACCATGTTCTTGGATTGGAAGAATCAACATTGTGAAAATGACTCTACTACCCAAAGCAATCTACAGATTCAATGCAATCCCTATCAAACTACCACTGGCATTTTTCACAGAACTAGAACAAAAAATTTCACAATTTGTATGGAAACACAAAAGACCCCGAATAGCCAAAGCAATCTTGGGAACGAAAAATGGAGCTGGAGGAATCAGGCTCCCTGACTTCAGACTATACTACAAAGCTACAGTAATCAAGACAGTATGGTACTGGCACAAAAACAGAAAGATAGATCAATGGAACAGGTTAGAAAACCCAGAGATAAACCCACGCACATATGGTCACCTTATCTTTGATAAAGGAGGCAGGAATGTACAGTGGAGAAAGGACAGTCTCTTCAATAAGTGGTGCTGGGAAAACTGGACAGGACATGTAAAAGTATGAGATTAGATCACTCCCTAACACCATACACAAAAATAAGCTCAAAATGGATTAAAGACCTAAATGTAAGGCCAGACACTATCAAACTCTTAGAGGAAAACATAGGCAGAACACTCTATGACATAAATCACAGCAAGATCCTTTTGGACCCACCTCCTAGAGAAATGGAAATAAAGACAAAAATAAACACATGGGACCTAATGAAACTTCAAAACTTTTGCACAACAAAGGAAACCATAAACAAGACCAAAAGACAAGCCTCAGAATGGGAGAAAATATTTGCAAATGAAGCAACTGACAAAGGATTAATCTCCAAAATTTATAAGCAGCTCATGCAGCTCAACAGCAAAAAATCAAACAACCCAATCCAAAAATGGGCAGAAAACCTAAATAGACATTTCTCCAAAGAAGATATACAGACTGCCAACAAACACATGAAGGATGCTCAACATCATTAATCATTAGAGAAATGCAAATCAAAACTACAATGAGATATCATCTCACACCAGTCAGAATGGCCATCATCAAGAAATCTAGAAACAATAAATGCTGGAGAGGGTGTGGAGAAAAGGGAACACTCTTGCACTGCTTGTGGGAATGTGAATTGGTACAGCCACTATGGAGAACAGTATGGAAGTTCCTTAAAAAACTACAAATAGAACTACCATATGACCCAGCAATCCCACTACTGGGCATATACGCCGAGAAAACCATAATTCAAAAAGAGACATGTACCAAAATGTTCATAGCAGCCCTATTTACAATAGCCCGGAGATGGAAACAACCTAAGTGTCCATCATCGGATGAATGGATAAAGAAGATGTGGCACATATATACAATGGAATATTACTCAGCCATAAAAAGAAACGAAATTGAGCTATTTGTAATGAGGTGGATGGACCTAGAGTCTGTCATACAGAGTGAAGTAAGTCAGAAAAAGAAAGACAAATACTTTATGCTGACACATATATATGGAATTTAAGAAAAAAAAATGTCACGAAGAACATAGGGGTAAGACAGGAATAAAGACACAGACCTACTAGAGAATGGACTTGAGGATATGGGGAGGGGGAAGGGTAAGCTGTGACAAAGCGAAAGAGCGGCATGGACATATATACAGTACCAAACGTAAGGTAGATAGCTAGTGGGAAGCAGCCGCATAGCACAGGGAGATCAGCTTGGTGCTTTGTGACCACCTGGAGGGGTGGGATAGGGAGGGTGGGAGGGGGATGCAGAAGGGAGGGGATATGGGAACATATGTATATGTATAACTGATTAAATTTGTTATAAAAAAACCAATTTTATTGAGAGAATACTAAATAACCCCAAGAATTGTTAAGTCTTAAGAACCATTGGTTCCTTAAGTGAAAAGAAAGAAAGAATGGGATGACAGCCAGATGTACAGCAAAATTCACACCATAGAAGCTGTGCAGTAAGTAACCTCCAAAATTTTTGTGGTTACAATAATAAATGTGGGTTAAGCTTCAGGTTTCCAATGAAGACAGAAACTTCCTGGGAAATGAGAATCAGCCTATGAGCTTAGATGCTTATTGTTTCAATATCCAAATTCTCTATTACTAAATAAATTTAGGTTTTCAGTCCAAAGGACTATTCATTTTCCACATATGTTCTCTTGTAGGAAAGGCAGCAATTTTTCTTTGTATAAAGTAAATTCCATTTTTACATTGAAGTGAAATTATTGCCTTGTATAACAACATTGGTTAACATGAATTGTGGCAAAAGGGTTCGTGTTTTTAATTTATGGTATTGAATAATAATAAACATATTGGACTTACATAGGGGTTTACTAAAAATTAATGCACTGATTAGTAAAATAAATGGCTCTAATAGAATTTTATCATGCAGGAATATGCAAGGAGTAAACACACAATTGAAGTTAGTGCAACCTTAGAAATTATTTCATTCTAAATTTCCTTCTTTGTTCCTATTAGGGATTTCCTTTTAACCAAAGCTTCTAATACTGCCAATTAAAGCAGTAAAAATGGCCTCAGAAATTGTTTCCGCCTGCTTTATTAATTAGTTTTCTACTTCAAACCAAAGTTCTTTGCTACAAAGTGTCACAATTGCATCTTTCAGTACAAAAGCAAATCAGAGTCCTATTTTTGTTCCTTCAAAAAGTGGTAGTCTTAAGTATTTGATTGAATATGGATTGTTCAGAAATAACCGCTGTGTGGAGTTTGTATCTTATGATTCACCTCAAATACATTTGCACTCTGTATACCTATTGTTTATCACCAAACCACATATTTTCCTGATGTCAAAACACTTTTTCATTCTGTATCAGGAAAATACATTTTAGACAGGCAAATTCTCTCTACAATGAAGTTAAATGTATATAAAGTACAAAAGCAATACAGTTAGAGAATTTCAAGTAATTATAAAGCAGTGGGAGGTATAAAGTAGTTTATATACTTAGAGTACTAAGGTTCTGAAATAAGATGCAATATAATTTTTACTGTTGATAATTGTAGAGCAATATTGATAAACAGGAAAAGATAATTTGTCAATGAACCCATATCAGAATCAATACACCCTCTAAAATTGCTTTTATTTAACTTTTTAAAGTACATACAAATAAATATTTAGCAAATTTATATTGATGCATAAATTATGGCAGACCCTAAAATAAGAAATGGGGAAACAAAGTTTAGTAAGGCACACAATAGATGATTTAATAATTCTCTTGAGATGTAATTCATGCTCGCAAAAGAAATGTCAACTGAGAAACATTTTCAAAAATGAAGACTTTCCTTGTACTAAAATGTCTCTTTAGAAAAAAAATAAATGTCATCACAAATGATGACACTGGAAAAAATAGCTTGTAGCATTATTGTATTATAAACATGCTTTTCGCTTATCTGTGCACACTTTTATTAATCTCATTCATTCAACCACAAATATTTTTTGAGTACTTATATCACCAGCATCTGGCAGGGTAATGGCACATAGCTGTGTCCAAGACATACACATAGTCTCCTTTCATGGAACTTACATTCTATTGGAGCACCTAGGCATAAATGCATAATCGTAGGTGCTATGATTTCTGCTAAAGAAAAGAAGAGATAAAGTGGTTAGGTTCCCAGTATCCAACAAGGTAGTTTGCCAGTGTGACTTTTTATATGATAAAATGAGTGGTAGTATGGGGTAAGTAGGGCCAATGATTTCATTTTTGGGAAAGTATTTTCTTTGGTTTACATGGGAGGATTCTCTGAAAAAAATCCTCAATATTTCTGAGTCCTTAGCACCTGAAAGTCAAAATTTGCTTCCTGTGACTCTAGAGAATTGAGTACAGAAATATGTCCTTTGAGTAGACATTCCTTATTTAGGAAGGATTATTTTGAGAAGCATTATTAATCATTCAGGCCTAAACATTTTACTCACTCAATTTTCTTGATTTAACTCCAGACTTGGTGAGGTTATAGAAATATGAACACTCTAGACTCAACTGTTTATTCTTTCTTTCATTCATTCATTCATTCATTCTTTTATTTATTTATTTGTATTTTACTTATTTTATTTTATTTATTTATATTTGGCTGCACTGGGTTTGTTGCTGTGCGCGGGCTTTCTCTAGATGCCGCGAGCGTGGGCTGCTCTTTGTTGTGGTGTGTGGGCTTCTCATTGTGGTGGCTTCTCTTGTTGCAGAGCACGGGCTCTAGGCATGTGGGCTTCAGTAGTTGTGGCACGTGGGCTCAGTAGTTGTGTCTTGCAGACTCTAGAGTGCAGGCTCAGTAGTTGTGGTGCAAGGCTTAGTTGATCCACGGAATGTGGGATCTTCCCAGACCAGGGCTCGAACCCATGTTCCCTGCATTGGCAGGTGGATTCTTAACCACTGTGCCACCAGGGAAGCCCCTCATTTAATTATTTAAAGTGTGGAGCATGAGGAAAGAGATTATATATCTCAAAAGGATAATTTATTTGGTTTGATGTTAATTGAGGAGACTGGCTATTCTTTTTGTTTGCTGAAAACATTTTGTAGTTCCCTGGAACTAGAAGCAAAGGAAATAAAAGGAATAAGCCCTGAGTGGAGATAGAATACTATGCAATCCAGTAATTCAGTTTGTTTTCAGAATACAAAAGCATTAATTGGCAGTTTATTTACTGCCACAGTAGTCCATTCTGTTTCCTGTTATTTCTTTTGCTGCTTGATTCAGAATGTTTGAGCTTGACTATACAATATTGTATAATCTGTAGTACAAAACACTATGTTGCTTTATAGTAAGAGATTTAACTTAGCCTTAGGGTTCAAAGAAGTTTTCTGAGAGTGCTAAATATGAGACTGCATAGGATAAATAGGCATTTGATGGGAAAGGGTATTTGACGTAGAGGAAAGGAGGTGGTGGAGTTGGAGGGAAGAGATGGAAAATCCTGAAGCACATGGAATCATTTTTTTCCAACTCTATTGAGATATTATTGACATATAACATATGTAAATTTAAGATGTACACATGATGATTGATACAATATATATTGCAAAATGAATAGCACAAAAGATTTAGTTAACACCTCCATCCCTTCATATATTACCTTTTTACCATTTTTTTTGCAGTAATAACATTAAGATCTACTCTCAATAACTTTCAAGTATATAATACAGTATTGTTAATTGTAGTCACTGTACTGTACATTAGATCCCCTAAAACTTATTCATCTTACAACTGAAAGTGTATACCCTTTGACCACAATCTCCCCATTTCCCCCACCCTACAAGCCTCTGGTAGTCACCATTCTGATCTCTATTTCTATGAATTTGACTTTTTTCAGATTCCACATGTAAGTGAGAACATACAGTATTTGTCTTTTTCTGTCTGATTTATTCACTTAATGTAATGCCCT
This sequence comes from Hyperoodon ampullatus, assembly GCF_949752795.1. Lineage (NCBI taxonomy): Eukaryota > Metazoa > Chordata > Mammalia > Artiodactyla > Ziphiidae > Hyperoodon > Hyperoodon ampullatus. The sequence continues at coordinate 99,045,034 of NC_136914.1, forward strand.
CAAGGTCCATCCATGTTGTTGGAAAGGGCAAGATTTCCTTCTTTTTATGGCTGAATAATATTCCATTGTGTGTGTGTGTGTGTGTGTGTGTGTGTGTGTACAAATCTTGACATGAGGTCACAGACATAATCAGAGGTCAGATAACTTAGTACTTAGTATTTGACATTAAAAATATTGAATTGTTCTGTATTTGTAATGTACAGAGATATCAAATCACTGTGCTGTGCACCAGGAACTAACATAGTGTTGTTGGTCAATTATACTTTTAAAAACAAACAAATAAACTCATAGAAAAAGAGATTATATTACCAGAGGCGAGGGGTGAGAGTAGGGAGAATTGGGTGAGGGTGGTCAAAAGATACAAACTTCTAGGTATAAGATAAATAAGTACTAGGAATGTGACACAACATGATTAACACAGTTAACACCACTATATGTTATATACAAAAGCTGTTAGGAGAGTAAATCTTAAGAGTTCTCATCACAAGGAAAAACATTTTTTTTCTTTCATTTTGTATCTGTATGAGATAATAGATGATCATTAAAGTTATTGTGGTAATCATTTCATAAGGTATGTAAGTAACTAAAATCACTGTGCTTATACCTTAAACTTATACTATTGTATGTCAATTATATCTCAATAGAACTGGAAAGAAAAAAAAGAATACTGAATTGTGCTTAAAGCAATGAGCAGTCATTAGAGGGTTTTAAGCAATGAAAACTGAAGCAAATGTTGAAAAATAGAAGATAGAAAAATTAGACTTATAATGCAAGATCAACTTCTGGACTCCTAATTCTCCTAGTTTGTCAAGCTGACTCTGAAAAAGAGATTATTACTAAAAGTTCCTTCCTAATTATTTATGAAAGCACTTCAGAGAGATTGCACTCTTGTTTTTTTGGTCCTCTCCTTTTCATTGAGTCTGTTGTGGAGAACAGGAATGTGATTAATTGTTCCTCTTCTTGCTTTTCTCTATACAGATGGGGATAGCACAGTACCAATGGGCCAAGATAATATTCAAACAATGCACCATCTTATTTCAAAAAAACTCCATCCTACAGTCACAGTCTGTTCGTGCAGTTAGTCTTCTTTCAAATGCAGCTTTGAGTAAGATGGGTTAAAGTAGAAAGTAAAAATTCATCATCATAATTTCTACAAAGTTTTAATTACATATCACAAATTCTTTCCCAGATGAAGGGTTTAGATAAAAATAAATATTCAAAAACCTAGATTTTTTTAAAAAAGAAATCTATATTTGGTATACTACAGACACTTTAAAAAATGTTTACTTTTTCTTTTTCTCTAATATCTTAGAAGAAAAAGAGACTGTGATATTTAAACATTCTAAAATGTATACACATTGTGACACATTAATATACTTATTCTCATAAACTTGTATATAAATAAATACATTCATATTTGAATTATATTTTTCCTTTGGTTGATGGCCAAAATCAATGTTTACTTTTAGATTAATATGAGTAGTTCTTTCTTAAATCAAGTCAACTATTGTCAATAATTTGTATTCCTCTTTGTTCTATTTGTACTTTGGGGGAAAATTAAGACCATTTTCTCTATTTTTAGCAACTTAATTTACTATGTGCTTTTTCAGAATGAATATCTGCTCCCAGAGTCCTACAAAATTCAAAATGAGCAAGCCTGACATCTGTTTGCTTACAAGCTATAAAAAAATCAAAACAGAAATAAAACCAAAATCACAAATTTTACAATTCTTATGTAAATTATTTTATGCAATATACTGTTTAATCCCTAATCTATGTTTATATTCATATTAACATGTAGATTTAGCATAGACCTAATCAAAGTGTAAACTTTGTCCTTTTTGTTATTAACAAAACAAGTTAAGATTTTTCCGGACAAAAAAATTCTTTAATATCTGTATTCACTCTATCCCCACTAATGGTGTGTCTCATTTGATTTGTCTTTTCAAGTATAATCTATAGGCATATTCTAATAGCGCTGTTATCAGCTCCCTTAGAAACCTCAAATTTTCTTAAAAAGAAAATGCAGTGAATAATGACACCAATATAGTGGTTATTAGTATTATATAACTATATAATACTTACTTCCCTCTACCTTCCTCATATGGGTAGGATTGGACTTCTGGGTTACTTGGGAGTGGTTATTAGCAAAGAGGTGATATGTGTGGCTCCCAACTAGAGCTTACAATTGCAGAGTAAACCTCTCCAAAATTTATTTCCTGTTGTCTTGATAACTAGCAGTGTTCTAGAGTGTCTATTCTACCAGACTGGACCCTGCAGTGAGGACATTACAGAAATAAAAACAGTCAATCCTTGGCAAGAAATATACTTTTATGAATTTGAGGTAGTGAAATTATGAGTTTGTTACTAGAGCATAATAGACCTATACTAATACACATAATAAGCAGTAAAAAACATTTTAACTAAATAATTTTGAGATTTTAGCTTTAGGTTACAAAATATAAATATAGCCTGAATGCCTTCAATACAAAGTTAGTGACCAAAATGGCAATGAAACTTGTTTTGCTGCCACTTTATACACTATATTATGCACTAGACACAGTTCTTTTCCTCCATGCCAACTTTTTACAGATGCAAGTCTAAAGATAAAAACATGAATTTCAACAGGGAGAGAAATAATGAGTCCCCATAGGTAAGTTACCTTTGAGATCTTCAGGGGATAAACATTTGAACATTATGACCTTTAACATGTCTCAAAGAGAAAAAATAACTTTTACCATTGCAAAGTAGTTCTGTTTACCAAGTCAAATCTGTCAGGCAGGTCACCTGGACCTCATAAAAAGTGACATCAAAAGTAACCAATGCATGTAACAATCCAAGTAACATAGATTGTACTTAGTGGCATAACTATACTTACTCTTTACAAGGCAACTTATCCCAGGTAGTAATTAAAATATGTTCATATGGGTTGAAATGTAAAAGCATGTAAAGCTATAGAGGCAATACTCTTGAACAGGCTTAATTTAATATGCTTTATCAAACACCTAACAAACTTTATTAAAATATTAAGATAAGTATTACACAATATTTGAAGAAGTGTGTATGGATCAGGCATATATTATCTCCACTCAGCTATTAAATAGTGCTGGTTTCCAAGGCAGCTATTTAATTCTTCATAATCTAGTTCCAAATTTCACTTGACCTAAATTTTTTTTCTACTATATTTCTTTTTTTGCTAGATAGTATGCAGAGATTTCAATTAGCTCTAAATTTTAAGGGTTTTAAGAACACATGATGACTTAAATACAAGCATTTTTTCTTTTGATTCAATTTAACCCTCAAACAATTGACCCACATAGAAAGAGGAGATGAAAGGTCCTGATTTCACAGATACCCTAAACTACATCAACTAGAAAGGTTCCAGCCATCCTCTATCCACATCACCACCATTACTGCATGCCTTTAGGTCATCTGAATTAATCTCATTATATCCTTTATTTCTGTGTATGTGCTGACACCTGACACCAGAAGCTCAGAGTTCCAGGCCACCCTTATCTCTTCCACCCTAAAATCTTTGCACATCCTCTTCACTCTTTCCATCTTCCACTGTGCCCTAACTCATGAAAACCTGACACAGTGCCCTTAATTTCCCAGTCCATACACAACAAATTTCTCTACATTCTCAAACACTTTCTGAGAATCCTTATCCCCTTTTGCTCTAAACCTGGGCAACGTTTAAACTGCTTCTGCTGCAGCCCTCTAACACAGTTACTGTTCTTTCTCCCATTTCCTTCATAGCACTATGTTTAAGTTAGAATAATCTCCTTCTTTATCCTTCTTGACTCTGGCAAACAATTTTCCCCCCTGCCTTCCTTAAAAACAACAGTTGAATCATGCTACCCATATTCTTCTTTACCTTCAAGTATTCAAATTTCACTCTGCCTAAGCCACGTATTTCCATAGAGATAATCCTATACCTTGACATTACCAACTACTGTCACACATTGACCATCTTGGTGACCTCTCTTTCCTGATTATCTAGGTTAATTTTGTGGTTAGTTCTCATAATTACTTCCTCTCACTTACTTCAACTCCTTAATGTCTCTCTCACTTGGCCTTATATGCATGAAATATCCATAACATTGTTTAAATGTAATTATCTGCCTACTTTGAGCCTGAATGTATACAGGTAAAACTTATTAGAAGAAAAACAGCAGTCACACTAATTGGTCTCCCTTTAAAAATCATGACCACAACCTCAAGGGGGCTTAAAGCTATTTAGAAACCACATTACTATCTTTAGCATCACTTCCCCCATTTCCCTCAAGCATTCTTTTATACCTTCTCTAGTCGCTTCAAAAACTAGCAACATGGATGGACCTTGAGAGTATCATGCTTAGTGAAATAAGTCAGACAGAGAAAAGACAAATACTGTATACTATCACTTATATGTGGAATCTAAAGAATAAAACAAACAAATGAATATAAAAAAACAGAAACAGACTCACAGATATAGAGAGCAAACTAAAGGTTACCAGTGGGGAGAGGGAATGGGGGAGGAGCAATACAGGAGTAAGGGGTTAAGAAGTACAAACTACTAAGTATTAAATAAAGAAGCTACAAGAATATATTGTATAGTACAGGGAATATAGCCAATATTTTATAATAGCTATAAATGGAGTATAATCTATAAAAATATTAAATCACTATGCTATAGACCTGTAACTAATATAATATTGTAAATCAACTATACTTCAATAAAAAAATAAAATTATGCTGTGACTCTCCCCACCCTCCAAAAAAAAGAATATGTTTTTTTTCTCTTATTCTTAGTTAATGACCTTTCTTCTTACTTCACAAAGCAAGCTGAAGTAATTCTAAAAACCTTAATAGATTCCTAACACCACATATGGACAACTATCAGCATCTTTGCCCATATACTCTACCTTTCTGTCTATTAAAATAGAACTATTAGTGTTCATTTCTTAAGACAATTCCTTACCTCTTATTAGATAACATCCCTGTCATCTACTTACTCCTCAGTTCCCAATTCTATATTGGATAATTATCTTCAGCATATAAACATCCTGATGTTTCTCCATTCTTAAAAAAAAAAAAGAAAAGAAAAAAAGAAGAAAGAAAAACGAACAAAAAGTAAAGCAATCAAAACAAAAATAATTCTGATAAAATTTTCAGTGTCAATTTATCTGCTTTTTCTTTTCAGAAAATACGCACTAATTTCTATCTTTGCATTTTGAACCTGTTCCAAACAGGTTTCTTATCCCTGTTATTCAAACAAATTGATTGTATCTGGTTCATCAATGACCTCCAAATTGCTAAATCCAATACCCAATTTCAACTTTAATTTTACTTGGCCTATTAAATAGCATTTGACACAGTTGATAATACCTTTTCCCTTATACACTTTTTAAATTTGTTTTCCAGCTACCAAACACTTCCTCCCCACCTCAGTTTGATTTGAAAACATGTTCCCCATTTATCAGAAAAAAAGTTGCAATGCTATTTCAGTCACCCTACCAACAACTATGCAATTCATGGGAACATATTACTTTAGACCATTATAATATAAGCTAGCCTCACATGCATGCATAAAACAACCCTATTAAATGTGACTTAGAACCACTTAAAGTTTTCTGATAGATTTACATAAAATTTAAGCTCACTTTCTATATTTCTATACCTTCTATTTTTTTTCCAAGCCATCACAATTTGGTTTCTGACCTTTATACTCCTAATCGCAAAAACAAGAGTAAATTCAGCAAACAGACACAGAAATGGAAATCTTCTAACATAAAGCTTAAGAGATAGCCGCATTATAGGGCAGACAACTAAAATATCAATAGAAAAAGTAGGAAGTACAGTAAAATGAGAGATAAGACATGTGCATGAGTATTCACATATTGCCTATAAGTTTATCTGTAGATAAGAAAAGACATCAGTTTAAGTGTATGGCAATAAAACGTAAATAAAAAGGAAGATTAAAGTAACAGTTCAAAGAAACAGAGCTATAGGGGTATTAGGCATATGGTGAGTGATTTTATGATACCCTCTGGGTACTATTAAAACACCTGCAAGTAATCTGATTACTTGTCCCATCTGGAATCCACAAAGCTTCAGGTTAGCTGCTGTGTACCTAACTGCATGCCCTTTAAATAATTGGTGTTGTCTAAATTTTTTTTCCTTATTAGCATCCTTCATCCCTGCCAAAATGACATGGAAAGAGTACCCAAAGTACATAATTAAATATGACAAAGGAGTCTCATCTGTTATTTTTATTTTATCTCATTCAGTCTCTTTTCTTAGAAGTTTTGCAGACTGAAAAACATTTTTATTTCATCCTGTCTCATCTAATGCCTTTGGTTTAGAAATTTTGCCAGTTTGAACCATATCCTAGTCTACATTCCAATCAATACAAAGTGGCTGTAAGAGTATTGTATGCACCACATTTTGCAAGTAAAAGACATTCCAAACCTTTTAAAATCAATTAATAAAACCTTATATCATTGATGTAGCTTGCCTTTGAGTACTACTATACCCTCCTTAAAATTTATCTCTGTTTCAGACATTTTTTAGCAGTGCCAATCTAAGAGGTAATCATCAAAATATGTTTGAATTTTTAATACTTTCACACAAGTTTCAAAGTCAGTTTATTAAATAGGATGCAAGGAAGTCCAGTCATTGAAAAAAGAATAATTTCAACTTTATATATTGTAATGTAGACTAAGTAAATTGTCCTTTGGTAACATTTCCCCTTCCCTTTCTCTCCCAATCTTTTTCTTTCTTTCTTTCTTTCTTTCTTTCTTTCTTTCTTTCTTTCTTTCTTTCTTTTCTTTCTTTACTTTCTTTCCTTTCTTTCCCTTCTTCTTTCTCCCTTTCTTTTTTTTTTTTAAGGTATTGAAGTAATCAAAACCAGAAAATCCTGGCTCGTTATATCATCATATCTTTCGTGGTGACTTGAGAGTCAGTATTTAGGTTCTCCCAGATCAGTAAGGCTAGTAAATCCAACAATAGGACCCCTTAACAAGAACAATTTTCAAAACCAACTTACTGGGAATTACTTGGATATGCCCATAACAAATCTAGATATTAGCTATAAAGAAGATTGAATATTTATATAATCTTGTTCTAAACTCTTATTCTCCAATTTGGAATACATTTAGGTCCACTTCTATTTAATATCGATGGCTTTGATCATCTTTATTTGTAGTTTCAAAACTTTCCGAGTTTTAATAAATTTAAATTTTCTCTATCCTCCTGTTTTCTTTCATGTTAATTTCAATTCATTTTCCTCAAGCTAGCTAACTCTCATCACTTTCTTTGCTGAAGTATCATTTAGAACTTTCATATTCAAACCAGCCTCTCTTAATTCCCAATTTAAAAAAACAAAAAAAAAACCCTCTATGGAAATGGAGAAAAGAAGCACTAACAGCAATAAAATTCAAGTGAAACAGAAAACATACACATAATATTGTGGGAATTCACTATAAATATAAAGCAGATGAAGCTAGATTAAATGGAAACATTCTGATATTTACAAGACCTTATCTCTGTACCAATCAGAATATGGGTAGCAATTTATTTTTATGTGTATGTCTTTTGAGGGTTGGGAAAGATGGAAAATAAAATTTCATTTTCCTCACACAGCACGTCATCTCTTTGAACCCATGCAAATGTATAAGTTACATAAGAATTAAGTGGGAAATAAGAAGGGGTTAATATACATGAGGTCGACCCACTGAAGCACAATGGGTAAATTGTTGGTAGGCAATATTAGACTAGGGATGGAGGGGGCTGTGCACTTGGAACCTGAGCTCGGACCAGAGAAGGATATTTGAACATCCTTAGTGGATAATAAACAATCAACAACACACATTTTCTATTCTTACCAATAAGGAGTCTGAATTAATTTTTCTTAGTTCTAGAATGAATTATCAAAATATAACAAAATATAGAGTCTAGGGAAATATAATGCAGAACAAGCTAAATGGGATGCATTTAATTTTTTTCCAAAATCCAATTTTGCAATTATTCTCTCAGGTTTTAAATTTCAATGTAATTTTAAAACTTACCTACTCATTTTATGAGTATTTATTACTTTATTTTAAAATTGTATCTCTTAGATTTACACAGACTGAGGCATGAAACTTTGCTTAGTAATGTGATAATTGCATTTCTGTTTTTTTATATTGATACAAAAATAAAGACATAATCATTAATTTTTAAAGATATATTTTAAAATTTTTCAATAATTTATTTCAACACAATAGATTTCTCTTTGTGTATGTCTATATACAAATATAATTTTATATACATTAATATAGCTTTAAAGATATATATATATATATATAACTATTTTAAGTGTATTCCCTATTTATAGGTTTTCAAGAAGGCATGCATAAGTAGCTTTGATTAAAATACAAATCATTTTGAAATTTTTGAGAACTTACAAGTTAACATGTATATGTAGTTAAATCGTGTATGTGTGTATGTCTATTTTATTTGGCATGGCCACTATAGAATGTTTCCTAAACTCAATTACAACCTACTCTTTCCCTTGATTTCCTCTACTACAGAGATAAGAAAGATAATATATTCCTCTTTTTAAATTGGCTGGCAGTTAGGGATGGCCAGGAATCACAGTTATGGCCAGTTAGATATAAAAAGAAGTATTTATTGTGGGTTGCCTTTTTTCTTTTAAACAAACAAACAAAATTTAAAGAGGAGATGGTTTGTGCCTTTCATTTTCATCTTTCCGGCAATGTAGATGCAAAGTCAAGAGATAATGTAGCCATCTTGTAAAAAAAACACACACCAAGAATGGAAGGGCAGGATGAGAGAAGGAGCTGGGGTCTTTTATGACATCACTGGACTGCCATATACACCTTGGCCTGTCTTCCTTTGAACTTCTCATTATTAAGATGAATAAACCCATTATTGTTTAAGGCACTGTATTACAATTTTCTGGTATTTCCAAATAAAGTAATTCTAACTGATATAACTAGCTTATACATTCTAAATTTTTTCTAAATGATTTGTATTTTAATAAAATACATCATTCCATGAATGCCTTTCTGAAGGTCTATAAATAGGAAATCTACTTTAGAATAGTAACAATAAAATAGTACTCTCAATTTTTAAGATTTTCTATTGCTCTCATTTTATGATGGTGGCTGCATGGGTTAAACTAAATATTTAAAGTAAGAATCTTGATTATTTTTCTCTGAACATAACTATAATATGATTTTCACATATTGTCTTAAGTTTTACTTGCGTAACATGAAACATACCTTCCTTCAAAATAAAGCAATAAAATGTTGAAATCAGAAATGCATATTGAAATCAACAAATATCTGTTAATTGCTTAACATAGTACTAAAGCAGGCTTTATTGAGGAAATAAGAAAATATATACTCTTTGTCATGAGACAATGTCAAAAAAAATTCATATGAGAAAAGAAAGCAAATAATATGTAAACCCTCCTCCAAATGATATAACACAACCCCAAGTTCTATAACAAGCCTATTCTACCAGCTTCTGAGACATCCCCTGTTCCACATGGTCTGCAGTCTCTTTTGGTGAAATGAATATCAACTCTATTTGGCAGCAGATGTTCCTGGTGGTCTTTGGTGACTGGTGGTCATTAACAGAACCAAAACGGTTTCATATTGGTTAACTGATATAATATTTTTATAATATTAACCCTTTGCAGCAACATTAACTCAAGTGAATACAGTGAGATGAAAATATCACTGTAAATCAAAGTACAATCCAACTGCATTACAGCTGTCTAACTCTGTACACCAACACTGCCCTATGTTTATTGCTAAATACCTCCTTGTAGACTATCAAGGGAAATGATGCAGTTAATTTTTATGCTAATGAAACAGGATGACATGGCTGAGTCAGATAACTGATTTTGGAGAAGAGAGTAAGATAAATCTGCAATGATCACTTGAAGCTGGTTTGATACCCTGAGCAACTGGATGTTATTTACTTTGAGAATAAATAGGCATAATATAATTTGTTTGTGAACATTAATTTGGTGCCTGTGAATAGGAATAAGAGGCTGAGTAAATATCACAAGGGTGTCAGAAAAGTGAAAAAGGAAGAAGATATATTAATAGATATTTTCAATGGGCATTATGTATCCTTTCTCAATACATTATTTTAATTAGTTCCATATAGGACCATAATTGTATGTTTTCTGTAGACTTTCAGTTCTTTCAAGACAGTATGCTTGTTTTTTCAAACTGAGTTTGTTTATATTCCTGCTTCAGTTATTATAGAAAGCATGTACTCAATAAAATTCTACTGAATACTGAACTTTACTTATTTTCAGAAACATGATTTTGCATTTTTTTTTCTTCTACTGTCTTTGATGGATGAGAACTTATGTGATTTAAATTCAATATGAATTATTTGGGGTCAAATTTGTAATCATGCTAAATCCTTCATGTTTGATAAGCTACTCAGCAATAAATATGTACACTATTGACCTAGTATTTTTAGAAACCTCTAATAAAGCATTTGACTCTGGTATTGAGCAAAGGATAACACTTATAATTGGATATATCAATAATTAGGTACAAAATGAAATTTAAAAACGGCTATTGAAATCAGTTTTGTTGTAATATATTATGGCTATCAGTGAAATAGAGTAAAGATTATAATACATTAAATATTTCATGCTAATTATTCTGGTATTAGATTTGTTTTCTTGTCACAGTTGAATTGTGTCTGCTTATCACATAGCTACTAAAGAGATTTCCCAGACTACATAACATCTAATATCTGCATTACAACAAATAAACTACCACAAGTATTTGCTAATTAGGACTATCTATTACAAATATTCAATGACAAGAAAAGGCCTAAAAAATTGACAGAGATTTTCACTTTGCAATCAGATTCATTTTTGCCTTCTCTAACAGATGTAACATATTCTTGAAATTAGAAGTGATAGGGAAAGCAAAAGAAAGGAATAAAAACATAAGAAAGACATCATATAATTTATTTGGATTAACTAATTATCAATTCCCTAATTAAATTTTTAAAATATTACTTATCAATAATTAAAATAGGTATACACTGATAGTTGATAATACCTATCAATTGAAATAGGTATACATTTCCATGAAATGGGGAAACAACAAAAATATATTATGACTAGAAGCAAGAAGAATTACAATCCTGCAGCCTGTGAAACAAAAACCACGTTCACAGAAAGACAGATAAGATGACAAGGCACAGGGCTATGTACCAGATGAAGGAATAAGATAAAACCTCAGAAAAACAACTAAATGAAATGCAGATAGGCAATCTTCCAGAAAATTCAGAATAATGATAGTGAAGATGTTCCAGGACCTTGGAAAAAGAATGGAGGCAAAGACTGAGAAGATGCAACAAATGTTTAACAAAGACCTAGAAGAATTAAAGACCAAACAAACAGAGATGAACAATACAATAACTGAAATGAAAAATAAACTAGAAGGAATCAATAGCAGAATAACTGAGGCAGAAGACCAGATAAGTGACCTGGAAGACAGAATGGTGGATTTTACTGCTGAAGAACAGAGTAAAGAAAAACGAATGAAAAGAAATGAAGACAGCCTAAGACACTTCTGGGACAACATTAAGTGCAACAACGTTCGCATTATAAGAGTCCCAGAAGGAGAAGAGAGAGAGAAAGGACCCAAGAAAATACTTGAAGAGATTACAGTCAAAAACTTCCCTAACATGGGAAAGGAAATAACCACATAAGTCCAGGAAGCACAGACAGTCCCATACAGGATAAACTGAAGGAGAAACACATAAAGACACATAGTAATCAAATTGGCAAAAATTAAAGACAAAGAAAAATTATTCAAAGCAGCAAGGGAAAAATGACAAATAACATACAAGGGAACTCCCATAAGGTTAACAGCTGATTTCTCAACAGAAACTCTACAAGCCAGAAGGGAGTGGCATGATATACATAAAGTGATGAAAGGGAAGAACCTACAACCAAGATTACTCTACCCAGCAAGGATCTCATTCAGATTCGATGGAGAAATCAAAAGCTTTATAGACAAGCAAAAGATAAGAGAATTCAGCACCACCAAACCAGCTCTACAACAAATGCTAAAGGAACTTCTCTAAGTGGGAAACATAAGAGAAGCAAAGGACCTACAAAAAACAAACCCAAAACAATTAAGAAAATGGTCATAGGAACATACATATCGACAATTACCTTTAAAGTGAATGGATTAAATGCTCCAACCAAAAGACACAGGCTTGCTGAGTGGATACAAAAACAAGACCCATCTATATGCTGTCTACAAGAGACCCACTTCAGGCCTAGGGACACACACAGACTGATAGTGAGGGGATGGAAAAAGATATTCCATGCAAATGGAAATAAAAAACAGCTGGAGTAGCAGTACTCATATCAGAGAAAATAGACTTTAAAATAAAGAATGTTACAAGAGACAAGGAAGGACACTACACAATGATCAAGGGATCAATCCAAGAAGAAGATATAACAATTATAAATATATATGCACCCAACATAGGAGCACCTCAATGCATAAGGCAACTGCTAACAGCTCTAAAAGAAGAAATTGACAGTAACACAATAATAGTGGGGGACTTTAACACCTCAGTTACACCAATGGACAGATCATCCAAACAGAAAATTAATAAAGAAACAGAAGCTTTAAATGACACAATAGGCCAGATTTAATATTTGTAGGACATTCCATCCAAAAACAGCAGACTACACTTTCCTCTCAAGTGCTCACGGAACATTCTCCAGGATAGATCACATCTTGTGTCACAAATCAAGCCTCAGTAAATTTAAGAAAATTGAAATCATATCAAGCATCTTTTCTGACCACAATGCTATGAGATTAGAAATCAGTTACATGGATACAAATGAAAAAACACAAATACATGGAGGCAAAAAAATACGATACTAAATAACCAAGAGATCACTGAAGAAATCAAAGAGAAAATCAAGAAATACCTAGAGACAAATGACAATGAAAACAGGACAATCCAAAACCTATGGGATAGAGCAAAAGCAGTTCTAAGAGGGAAGTTTATAGCTATAAAAGCCTACCTCAAGAAACAAGAAAAATCTCAAACAAACAGTCTAACGTTACATTTAAAGGAATGAGAAAAAGAAGAACAAATAAAACCCAAAGTTAGTAGAAGGAAAGAGATCATAAAGATCAGAGTGGAAATAAATGAAATAGAAACAAAGAAAACAATAGCAAAGATCAGTAAAACTAAAAGCTGGTTCTTTGGGAAGATAAACAAAATTGATAAACCGTTAGTAGCCAGGCTCATCAAAAAAAAGAGGGAGAGGACTCAAATCAACAAAATTAGAAATTAAAAAAGAGAAGTTATAACAGACACCACAGAAATACAAATCATCCTAAGAGACTACTACAAGCAGCTCTATGCCCATAAAATGGACAACCTGGATGAAATGGACAAATTCATAGAAAGGTATAACCTTCCAGAACTGAGCCAGGAAGAAATAGAAAATATGAACAGACCAATTACAAGTAATGAAACTGAAACTGTGATTAAAAATCTTCCAACAAACAAAAGTCCCGGACCAGATGGCTTCACAGGTGAATTGTATCAAACATTTAGAGAGGAGCTAACACCCATCCTTCTTAAACTCTTCCAAAAAACTGCAGAGGAAGGAACACTCCCAAACTCATTCTATGAGGCCACCATCACCCTGATACCAAAACCAGACAAAGATACTACAAAAAAGAAAATTACAGACATATATCACTGATTAACATAGATGCAATAATCCTCAACAAAATACTAGTAAACAGAATCCAACAGCACATTAAAAGGATCATGTACCATGATCAATTGGGATTTATCCCAGAGATGCAAAGATTCTTCAGTATATGCAAATCAATCAATGTGATACACCATATTAACAAATTGAAGAATAAAAACCATATGATCATCTCCATAGATGCAGAAAAATCTTTTTATAAAATTCAACACTCATTTATGATAAAAACTCTCCACAAAGTGGGCATAGAGGGAACCTACCTCAACATAATAAAGGCCATATAGGACAAACCTACAGCAAACATCATTCTCAATGGTGAAAAACTGAAAGCATTTCCTCTAAAATCAGGAACAAGACAATGATGTCCACTCTCACCACTATTATTCAACATAGTTTTGGAAGTCCTAGCCACGGCAATCAGAGAAGAAAAAGAAATAAAAGGAATACAAATTGGAAAAGAAATAAAACTGTCACTGCAGATTACATGATACTATACATAGAATATCCTAATGATACCATGAGAAAACAACTAGATCCAAACAATGAATTTGGTAAAGTTGCAGGATACAAAATTAATGCACAGGAATCTCTTGCATTCCTATACACTATTGATGAAGAATCTGAAAGAAAAATTAAGGAAACAGTCCCATTTACCATTGCAACAAAAAGAATTAAATACCTAGGAATAAACCAACCTAGGGAAACAAAAGACCTGTATGCATAAAACTATAAGACACTAATGAAAGAAATTAAAGATGATACCAACAGATGGAGAGATATACCATGTTCTTGGATTGGAAGAATCAATATTGTGAAAATGACTATATTACCCAAAGCAATCTACAGATTCAATGCAATCCCTTTAAAATTACCAATGGCATTTTTTACTGAACTAGAACAAAATGTCTTAAAATTTGTATGGAGACAGAAAAGACCCTGAATAGCCAAAGCAGTCTTGAGGGAAAAAAAGGGAGCTGGAGGAATCAGACTCCCTGACTTCAGACTATACTACAAAGCCACAGTAATCAAGACAATGTGGTACTGGCACAAAAACAGAAATATAGATCAATGGAACAGGAAAGAAAGGCCAGAGATAAACCCATGCACCTATCGTCAACTAATCTATGACAAAGAGGCAAGGGTATACAATGGAGAAAAGACATTCTCTTCAATAAGTGGTGCTGGGAAAACTGGACAGCTACATGTAAAAGAATGAAATTAGATCACTCCCTAACACCATACACAAAAATAAACTCAAAATGGATTAGAGACCTAAATATAAGACCGGGCACTATAAAACTCTTAGAGGGAAACATAGGAAGAGCACTCTTTGACATAAATCACAGCAAGAGCTTTTTTGATCCACCTCCTAGAGTAATGGAAATAAAAGCAAAAATAAACAAATGATACCTAATGAAACTTAAAAGCTTTTGTACAGCAAAAGAACCCATAAACAAGACGAAAAGACAACCCTCAGAATGGGAGAAAATATTTGCAAATGAATCATTGGACAAAGCATTAATCTCCAAAATATGTAGACAGCTCCTGCAGCTCAATATTAAAAAAACCAAACAACCCAATCCCAAAATGGGCAGAAGGCCTAAATAGACAGTTCTCCAAAGAAGACATACAGATGGCCAAGAAGCACATGAAAAGCTGCTCAACATCACTAATTATTAGAGAAATGCAAATCAAAACTACAGTGAGGTTATCACCTCACACCAGTTAGAATGGGCATCATCAGAAAATCTCCAAACAACAAATACTGGACGGTGTGGAGAAAAGGGAACCCTATTGCACTGTTGGTGAGAATGTAAGTTGATACAGCCACTATGGAGAACAGTATGGAGCTTCCTTAAAGAACTAAAAAGAATTACCATATGACCCAGCAATCCCACTACTGGGCATATACCCAGAGAAAACCATAATTCAAAAAGACACATGCACCCCAATGTTCATTGCAGCACTGTTTACAATAGCCAGGACATGGAAGCCACCTAAATGCCCATCAAGAGACGAATGGATAAAGAAGAAGTGGTACATATATACAATGGAGTATTACTCAGCCATAAAAGGAATGAAATTGGGTCATTTGTAGAGACGTGGATGCATCTAGAGACTGTCATCCAGAGTGAAGTAAGTCAGAAAGAGAAAAACGATATCGTATGTTAACACATATATGTGGAACCTAGAAAATGATATAGATGAACCATTTTGCTGAGCAGAATTTGAGGCACAGAAGTAGAGAACAAACATATGGACACCAAGGGGGGAAAGCGGCGGGGGGTGGGGGTTGTGGTGGGATGAATTGGGAGATTGGAACTGACATGTATACACTGGTGTATATAAAATGGATGACTAATAAGAAAAATAAATAAAAAATAAACATAAAAAATATTATGACTGATTATCAAGCAATAAAGTGTTACTGCAAAGGATTTATAATCTCTGCCTCATTGTAGCAGAAGCTTAACTTAAAATTTTTGTGTGTAGTAATTAGCAAAATATAAACTTCCATATAGGAAAATTATACTTATATAAAACAAAATTAATGTCTTTTAGTATTCAGTAGCATTTTCCATTGAATTTGTTCTAAAAATGCAATAAATATTTTAAAAATTTACTTACATTTGATATTTTGAAAATATTTGTCATCAGTATTGTCCATTTACTCCAGAATCATTCTGTACCTTTATGCATCCTTGTCTGTGCCTGAGAAGGCTGAACATCATGAACTGAGTCAACAGGCTCTCTTGCACTTGGACTTTCCACTGGTTTCAGGACTATAGGAAAGGAAATTAGTGGATAAGGTGTCAGTGAGGATGAAGTATATATTTTTCTGGCTTTGTTTTTGTCTCGCTACAGATTTGCTGTGGCTGTGTTCTGAACACAAGGCCCAGTTCCCGTCAGGTAGCTCTCTTAGTCTACAGCACTCTCTTCAGGTTCTGGTAACCTCTCCATCGTCTCGACCCCTTGAAGACTAGAGCTGATGATACTCCTTTCCCTATTGGGACTAACCTGGAGGCTTCACCTTTATTTGTTTGTTTTCTTTCACTGTGACCATGTCTTTGTGAGTAGCCACTTTATTCAATCCTCTTTAATTGTTCCATGTCAGTATACCATCTGGTTTGTGATGGAATTTGGAATATAAGATTTTTTTTTAATTGTAGTATAGTATTTTCATGTTGGACAATATTGTAACTCAAATATGCAACATTATCAGAAAGGTAATGTTGGATTTTTAATATGCAGACACATTAAACACATGAAAATTTTAAACTATCTTTAGTAAGTACTGACTACACAATTGTCTACTAAGTTTATAGTCAAATTTAACATTTGTTTGATGAGTAGTGTCATTATAATTTAAATATTTTATTAATACTGTTATAATTTCATGTACAAATATAGATGACATGGATCAAAAAACACTTTTCAAAATTGTTCTCTAGAAAAGGTTACCATTTGTACTAGTACCAATATCATAAGACGGTATCTATTTTTCAAGCAGTAACTGTATGAATTTATAATTCTCTTTAAATTTTGCCAATAAATAGACAATAGGTTGCATCTTATTATTATTTTAATTAGCATTTTAGTTGCCAGTGAATTTAAATAAGTTTAAATTTATTTTCTTATGCTTATTGGCAAAGTGCATTCTTCTTTAGTGAAATGGCCTTTCACAGTTTTACCCATTTACAATGGAATTATTAAGCTTCTAGAGGTCTCTGATGTCCAGATTCTATTAGAGGCAAATTTTGGATGGTGATGTTATACTCATTGTTATCAGGTAGGCAGGGAAAGGAGGCATTTCTGAGTCCAGGTGATGAGTTTTGTTTTAGAGAAATGATAAACTTGTGGTGATTAAATGACATCCAAATAGATATGTGTAGTTGATTATAAAGTCTGTTAGAGCTTGATAAAAGATTTGTACTGAAAATAGATTTTAGAGACTTCAGAATATATTAATATATAATTGAAACCATCTAAGTGAATAGTGTATAAACTGATAAAAATGTGACAATATTATAAACAATGCAAATTTTATGTGGTGAGCTTGTAAAGAAGTTCACGTAGAAGAAGTGCAGAGAGGGAAGAGGACAGTTAGAAGCATGTAATATCATGGAAACCAACGGAAGTGCAAGAATTCAATATTATCACATACGGGTAAAGGTCAAATAAAATGAAAACAAAATGATGCATTGTTTTTATTAATAAAAGTAGTTTATTAATGACTTTGTTGAGAGACATTTCAGTGTTATGGTAAATCGAGCAGTATCAGGTTAAAGAGAGTGATGGATGAGTAACTGGAGACGTGAGAGTGAAAAAAATTCATGAAAGAAGTTTTATTACAAAAGAAAATAGAGACAGCCTTGGTTTTAGGAAGACATGGAACTGAGGGAGTTTAGTTTAGTTCTAAAAATTAAACACTGAAGAGAATTGAGCATATTTGAATTCTAGTGGGAAGAAGATAATTGGGTCAGAAAACTGTAAGAAACAAGAGACAAGGGGTGACTGATAGATTTATGTGCCAGAGAGAGTATGAAGGGATAAAACCCAAAGCATAAACTGAAAACTAAACTTAAGAGAAGAATCAACACTTTGTAATAAGAGAAACTTAGAAATCATAGGTGAAGATGCAATTATGTGTGTCAGTGCATTGGCATTAAAATAAGTATTATTAGTTTGACAGCACGTAGATTCTCTGGAAAAAGAAAACTGATTTTTTTTTCAGCATGATGGGAAAATAAGGTGGGTGGTAGGATTAAAGATTTGAGTATCATAGAAAAGTTTAAAATAACTGCTAGGGACAAGCATAAGCAGACTTGGGAGAAACACATGTCTGGTAAAAGACCTGAATACAGAATATACAAAACTGTTACAACTGGAGAAAAGACAATGACCCAATAAAAGTTGGGCAAACATATTAACAGATATTTCACAAAATAAAATATACAAATGTATAATTAGCATATTAAAATATTCAACATCCTTAGTCATTAGGTAAGTGCAAATCAAAGCCACAAGGAGATACCACTTCACACCATCTAGGATGGCTATAATAAAAAAAAGAAAGATAATAACAAGTATTGGCAAGGATATGGAGAAACAGGAACCTTCATATATTTCTGGAAGGAAAGGAAAGTGTTGCAGCTACACTGGAAAACATTTTGGTAGGATCTCAAAGAGTTAAACATAAAACTACCATACAACCCAGTCATTTCACTCGTAGGTATGTAAACAAGAGAAATGAAAACATGAAGACTTGCATAGGAATGTTCATCATAGCATGATTCATAATAACAAAAACTTGGAATCAAGCAAAATATCTATCAATTGGTGAATGGATAGATAAAATATGGTATATATCCATAAAGTGGAATATCATTCAACAAGAGGAACAAACTATTGATGGTATTTTATAGATAAACCTCAAAATCTAGAAGCCAGGCACAAGAGACCACATATTGCATAATTTCACTTATATGAAATGTCCAGAAAGCAAATTTATAGACAGAAAGTAGATTAGTGGTCACCAGTGTTAAAGGTAGGAGCAGAAATTAACTGTAAATAGGCATGGGAGATTTTATTGGGGGAATGAGAATGTTCTAAAACTGATCTATGGTGATGATTAACCACTTGGTAAGTTACTAAAAATCACTATATTGCACACTTACATGTTATAGTATGTAAAATATGCTTCAATAAACATATCTTAAAAAATAGTTATTGAGGTTTTCAAGATGCTAAGTAAGAAATGTATGAACAGCATAACAGAATGGGAACCATTCTGACTCTGTTTTGGCTAAAGACCCAAAGTCCAAGTACAAAATAATAGAGGTCAATTTATTCGACATTTCTTTCTAAAGATGTTTGAAAACTTCTTTAGGTATTGCAAGGGTGATTGTTTAAAGAATGTTTTAGTATTTAGCTCATACTTCATATCAACATATAAAAGAATGAAAGTTAAATCTTAGAGAAGAGCTTTAAGATTACCTGGAAAGCTTAATATGTCTCCCAGAGTAAGTGACAGTGGGAGTTTACTGTTTGATTCATTCATCACTCATGAGAATAGCAGCCTGCCTTACTGCTCTGATGGTGGAGAAAGAAGAGTCTACATTAGAATTGGTCTGCATTCCCAGAACTTGTTGGGGTAAAGGAGCATATATATTTCCTGTTCATTAGATATGAGCCAAGTGGGAGTTATAGAGCCATTCTGTGGCCGTCTTGAAGGTACTCTGCCTTAGAAGGTTTTCTGAATGAGCAATGGGATCTTCACAGTGTGTGGGTGGACCACCAAAAACCAGAGGCTGACACTAAACAAAAAGAGGTGAGCCAGAGGAGGCTTTACCCTTATTAAGGGAAGGCAAATGAGAAATATCCAGGGAGAGAGTATGAACAAACAGATCACATCAAAATATTAAGATTTGTTAACATCCTCCAAATCAATAAAGGACTAGTGTCATGTCATGATATTAACAGGCAAGTAAGATCTTTCTTTACTATTATACCTTTTCTATCTCTTTGTTGAGCTGAAACTACTACAAATCACAACTATAAATCTACAAGCAAAGGGAATGAGGAAAGCCAGTGAAATATAAGAGAGCCCAAATTTCTCTCATTTTTAACTGTAGGCTTGATCTAGAAATAAGCCAAAAATGAGGGAGGGGGAAATTTAAAATGAATATTAGAGGTTTTATCATTATATGATACTGAATTATCATTTACTGAAATTAAACTGTTATTTGTAACTACAGTTATCAGAGGGCTTTTTATTGTCTGAGTGTGATTTGAAAAATTTCAACCTAGAGAATAGTAGGTTTAAAAGAATTTTAATGGGGAAGCAAAATGTCAACTTTTGATTTCTCTGTGTTGTCTGAATTTTTTGACAAAACGGTTAAAAAGAGATAGACTGCTTGACAGTATGAAAGACTCATTTGAAATGAGAGATTATAAAACTATGGTTATCTATAGTCACTCTGGGCATGTGTTTTTTTTTTTTTTTTTTTTTTTTTTAGTAAGCAGTGATAGGATATTGTAGTTAAGAATACAGACAATGGAACCAGGCTGCCTGCATTTCAGTCCTGGTTGTACTGCTTAAAGGCTGTATTATTTTGGTCAAATTACTTAAGTTATTTTTATCTCCAGGTATTCATTTTTTAATAATGGATTAATGGTAGTGCTTACTTTATGTGATTTGAGGATTATAAAATTGGTATATATTAGCACTTAAAATAGCAAATGGTACAGGGTAAGCATTCTATTAATGTTACCTATCATTATTATAAATGTTCCTCAGCGGCTCTCAATTGACTATGAATAGGAAAAGGATACGATAACGTATAAAATTATGCAGAATTGGGATGTGATGCTATGAAATGATAATGGGTGAGTTAGAAAAAGTGACTACAGATTAGTTAGAGTAAAGGGCTGAAGAATCTGTGCTGGATAAGTAGAATGTAAGAGCAGGAGAGGGCTAATAGGGAGATAAAAGATGATGATTGCTTTGTAAAGCAAATGAAAAGATAATTAAATAATCAATATTATGGGATAAATGTCATAGTTAAGTAAAACATAGAGGGTTATGGGACCAAATGTCTACAGGAGATTTCAGAAATGTAGAAGGCTGAACTAATGGAGAGTACTTGAAGGTCAGGGGAAAGTAATCTCTTGGTGGACATTCAGAGATAGGCTATTAGGCTTGTGATGAAAAAGCCTTAGGGGTGACAATGGGAGTGGTGTCTACAGTAAAAGCAGAGAAAAAGATGAAGGAAGAGAAACAGAGAAGGTCAGGATTTGAGTATTGAGCTATTTGTGTATGGTTTTGAAGGTCACTCAGAATAATAGCTATAGGAGAAATTAAAGCTTTATAAAATGATAGTAAATAACTAGGGCTTTAGTAAATGCAAATGGAGAGGAATAATGGAGTGTGACATATGTGGATTTCATTATATTTCATTAACTATATTGTACAATTTTGATCATAATGCTTGCTACATAATTTGCTGCATAAGTATGACTTCAATAAAGGCATGTGCCTTAGAGGAGCTGGGATTTTCTTGCTGTTGGAAAAGCAATGGTCTGGAAGACACGATGTGGAATAAGGAGGGTCTGACCTCATATCTGACTCTATGGATAATTACAATGGGAGATTTTGTGAGTTATGGGAGCAGAAACAGTTTCCATCTGAAAAAGCTGCAGGCAAAATTGTGTAATTGGAGGAAAGTCAGGAATTATTCAAGACAGAGAGGTACAAAGAATGATATGTAAGAAGGTTAAGCATACAAAAAGCTTATTCACCATAGAATGGGATGTCATAGAATGATTTCAGAAGGAGAACATGGAGCCTGATCATATTTGTCCACTACATTGATAGTGCCATGCTGATATATCTGTTGACAAAAAAGTATTAATTGCCCCCAAAAGTCTAGGTAAGATACATGTTTACACGTAAGGTAAAAGCTTTATTCATCCACTCATTTGAAGGCCAGACAGTTTTCTAAGCACTTTAACATAACTGAGAAAAGAAAAAAAAAAAAAGACAATGTTGGCTGAAAGGCAAAAGATAATAAATAGAAAACATAATAAGTTATTACAGAAAGTTAAAAGTGTCATAGTATTTTTTTAAAAATAGAGCAAGATAAAAAGTTTCAATAGGGCTTCCCTGGTGGCGCAGTGGTTGAGGGTCTGCCTGCCGATGCAGGGGACACGGGTTCATGTCCCGGTCCAGGAAGATCCCACATGCCGCTGAGTGGCTGGGTCCGTGAGCCATAGCCACTGGGCCTGCACGTCCGGAGCCTGTGCTCCACGACGGGAGAGGCCACAACACTGAGAGGCCCGCGTACCGCAAAAAAAAAAAAAAAAAAAAAAAAGTTTCAATAGATTTGGCAAGGGTGGGGTACAGATTAATATGTTAGATACTGAGAGATAGATATTTGACCAAAGTTTTGAAGAAATTGGAGGATGTATCCATGAGTACATCTGGGAGAACATTCCAGTCAGAGAACAGGACCAGTGCAGTGCCCTAAGGGAGACTCTTAACACATTAACTCATGTCAAAAATGATGATAGTTTGAAACATAGTGATAGCATTTGAGGTTACAAAAAGTGTTCAGAATCAGATATTTTGATAAATTAAAAAAGATAGGGCCCATGAATGAACAAATGATAAAAGTGTGCCACAACCTGAGGGGCATGATTATTTCAATTATCTGAGCCTGACATTCAAATAAATGCCTAAAGGTGAACAGATATCAAACAATGAAACCCCTACAAACTTATAGATACAATGATTCGGATATCTAGATAAATGATTTATCTTATTTTATCTATTCTATACTGTGAGGTACAGGTAGGAAAAACTGAATTTCTATTTTTGCCTCCTTTGGTTCTAAAAACCTCCAAAATCAAAGCAGCATATTATAAGACCTACATAGAGATGGAAGAGAGGAATAAGAGCTTATAATCAAGTAGTAAACTTTTCATTCCCCCATTTGTCTAAAATTCATGGTAACTTAATTTCACTTTTAATAAAAGAAGCTTTCAGTGGGCACAACAATGTTTCTTTAAAGTCATTTGAACTTTATAAAATTGTATTTAATTATATGATATAGAAATACAATGAGGCCTACAACAAGTGGGAGTAGAACATTTATAAATCCAATTTTTTAAGTATTATTATTTCACTGAAGAAAATACACATCTGGTATTTATTATATGAAACTCATTAGGTAATATAAAAAATGAACTGAGGATAACAAAATGTAAAAAAAAAAGTAAGAACAACATTAGACAAGGAAACTAGTAGGGGGGTGTTTGCCTATTTTCAGTTAATTTATATTCAAAAGTAAGTTCAAAGAACATTTTTATACAGATGCCATAGGAATCAAAAATCAATGAGCCATGCCACTAAAGCATAGATGAATATATTTGATTATTAACTGATGCTGTACTCTTTGTCAGCATGAGTTCTAAGTTTTGTAAATTTATTTTTGCTTATGTCTGGAAATTTTTTTAAAAAGTAATATGGGACCAGTTCAATTAAATGTCCCACTGTAAGGAAAAGGTTATAGCTGGGGCTAAAAACATTTCATTTCTAATTTTTATTATTTAATAACTAGTGAAGCAAACCACTTATACACTAAGAAATGCAATTGTTAATTACATCTTAAGGTTTGTTGCTATTGTTTCATGTCAATGATAGTAGAAAATGAATGAACAGCATTTTCCAGTTTTACTCAGAGAATCAGTTATTGAAAGACTTAATGGAAAGGAAAAATGAGAATTGGAATAAATTTTATATTTCAACCTGATAAACTATTAATGAAAAATGTATTTTTTAAAAAGGAATTGCTAGTTAAGCAATTAGCTCAACTACAAAAGATTAATAATAATGGCTTATTTATAAGATGAAATAAGATTAATTAACACTTCCTACAGAGAAGAATTTATTCCAAGAAGAAGAAAGTCACAAATCAAAATTTTGAGTTATGCCAGCAGTTTTAAATCATGCTGGTGTTATGAAGCCAGGACATAACGTAAGTAGAATTACAGTTAAATTCAGGTAGTAGGGAGTTTAAGAACTATTAATGATTGTAGGGGTATCATTTTTTTTCTAAGGAATGAGCAGTGGCCCAAAATGAAATTGTCTTAAATCTGGTGAACGTGAACTTATTGCTTGACATGTTTGACATTAAAGAAATTTAATCTAGTAGGCAACTTTGCTGATATAAACACAGAACAAGAAGTACCTAAAATTTGGTAGGGTTTATCTTCAGATGAAATTAGGCCACTGGGGCCAAGATCCATGTTCAGAAAGAAATAGATTAAAAATCAGAATACGGGCTTCCCTGGTGGCACAGTGGTTGGGAGTCCGCCTGCTGATGCAGGGGACGCGGGTTCTTGCCCCGGTCCGGGAGGATCCCACATGCCGTGGAGCGGTTGGGCCCGTGAGCCATGGCTGCTGAGCCTGCACGTCCAGAGCCTGTGCTCCGCAGA
The DNA here is from genome assembly GCF_949752795.1 of Hyperoodon ampullatus. Lineage (NCBI taxonomy): Eukaryota > Metazoa > Chordata > Mammalia > Artiodactyla > Ziphiidae > Hyperoodon > Hyperoodon ampullatus. The sequence goes on from NC_136914.1 coordinate 99,069,818, forward strand.
GGGAGAGGCCACAACAGTGAGAAGCCTGCGTACCGCAAAAAAAAAAAAAAAAAAAAAAAAAAATCAGAATACAGGGTGGCTCAGATTGTTCATTTCATATGGTTAGAGTTTTGCATGGACAATGTGCCTACATACTCTTGCTGAGTCTAAATTCAACATTAGCACTATGAGAAGAGAAGCCCCCAAACATCATCAGGTCTAGTTCTCATTGACCTCCTGGCTAGGATAAGATAAATATCTTTTTGTTTGTTTGTTTTTCTTTTTGTTTTTCTGATGAAAATATGTTAGTCTAAGACAGACAAGATTAATCAGGTTCCAGTGGCTCACAACATTCAAAGGGATGGCTCACCCTGGGATAAGTTCACAGTTGCCTTACCTAACCTGCCATTCATAATCCAGTGAGAAATATAGAAGCAAGAGCTGAACCTTCAAGAAATACAATATTAATAATGTACTGATTAAAAGGAAAAAAAAATCTACTAGGAAAAAAGTTGATCTAGAAGTTTTAATTTCTTAATAGTCTTTCTGTGCTTCAAAATAGATAGTCATAAAATATTCCAGGGGTTTTAATAAAACATGTAGCATAAAAATTAAAGATGCATTACACCATAAATTGATAGATAATTTCTAAGTATATTTATTAAAGTTAAGCAAAAAGTAATTGGTTATAATGAAAAATAAATCAATTTTATATGAAATATACTTCCAAATTGATGTACAAAGTATTTACTTATGTCTCTTGCTGATGTAACTTCCTCAATTTGGGGAATTTTTTTAATTGTGTAGGAGATTAGCCTAAGAGATCTCATTTTATGATTTTTGTAAACTAATGATATAAAAAATTCAATTATGAAAAGTAGAACATAAAAAAAGATGAAAAGGAGCACATTATAAAACTCTTTCACCTACAGCTTGATTCACTGGAAAGAATTTTTAAACATTCTATTCACTTAAAGTATTATTCAGTTTATAAAATCAGATTCTCATAGAGCTCTTTTGGAACACATATTTCAAAGAACAATTTCTAACATACTAAATATCTTTTTTTTCAACACAGATGAAAAGTGGTCCAAGGTAAATTTGGTAGCTGTAAAAGGATATTTCAAAGGCTAAAACTGATTGATATTGGACATATGTAATTTGTAACTTAATACCTATTTGAGGTTAAATACAGGTTATTCAAGTGTTTGCACACTATATTTGGCTTCCAAACACAGTTAATGGAGGAAGAAATAACACTTCAAATCAGTAAGTAATTGAGTTAAAGGTTATGGAAGTTTATGTTACAGGTGGGAAATGATACAATAGGCATATTCTTTGTGCATGTGAGGGAAAAGATATTAGGGTAAAGGGCAGCTACGTTCAGCTTTTCTCTGAGGAATTAAGGCAATGTAAATTTAATTAATTTTCAAATACTTTGCATTCTCATTCATTTTATAAATTTGTGGTGTTTGCTTCTTCTTAAGAGATTTACATTTTCAAAAGTTCCATCCTAAGCTTGTTTCTTCATCAGTCTTTTTTCCTTTCAAATATTTCAAATGTTATTTCTGTTCTTTTAAAGATGGCCTTACATTACCTGGAAGCTTTTAGACCTATTCATTTCTATTAACTGATAAAGTTTATAAACCTAACACAGATATATGTTCACTTCCCCAAACCTGAATATTCTTTTGACTTCATCACCAATTGCCATGCTTGACAACTCCTTCTCACAGGTGACACTGATTAGTTACCAAATGCTGTAAATTCTATCCAAACCCTTAAAGCCAATCTGTATCAAATTACCTGTTCTTAATAATCGTGGACCCACGTTGTTAGAATTGCATCCTAAAACCCACCTCTAATCTTTCCCTGAGCTTATTGTCTGCACATAGCAATCATATTTAACTTGGAGATAAAATTTACAATTAAAATTACTATTAGTCAAATAATAAGATAAAGCTATATTTCTGTTAGAGTTTACTGCTCCAATTTAAAATGCTTATTTTAAAATTTTGAATCCTGTTTTCCTGCTTTGATCTCTTGAGGCAGAATCTCTGGGGGAGGAACTTGGAAATCTACATTTTCTACCAGTTCTTCAGGTGATGCTCATGCATGATGACCTTTGAGAGCTAAGATTATTGTTCAAAACCCTGCTCATTGGAATCACAAGGAGGGCTGGTTAGAAAGGCAGATTACCATATTCCCGTGTGGGAAATTCTGACTCAGGAGGTCTCACGATAGCTCTGTGAATATAACCCAGGTTGGTCTGGTGTACTGTGTTAGAGACTTGACTTTCAGGATTCCTTAGCCTTCAGGATCAATGCTATATTTTAAAGGTAAATGTTTAATTTCTTAACCTAGGTATCTGAAACATGTCAATGCTGTGGTCAAAAATTGACAATTATTCAGTGTTGTCTAATATTAGAGCTCTTTTTTACAAATCTTTGTAATGTTCCCTGATTCAAAGAACAGTCTTACCTGCTACTATTGATCTTAGACATGTTCCTTCTCTTCTGGTTAAACTGGATTTCTTCCCTTTGTTCTTATTAAAAAACGGTTTTAGCTCTTCTATCAGGTGAAATTTATAAGCAATCTGTTGTAACCCCAATAATGGGAATCAGATTATAATTGCATTAAATGTACTTTTGAATTTTGGCAGAAGTTATATCTTAAATTGTTGAATCATCTTATGCAAAAACTTAGTGTATTTCTGAATTATGTACCTATATATGTGTGTATATAAGTGTATATATATGTCAGCATTTTTTCTGGTTTTTCTCATATAGATCTTGCACATTTCTTATATTCGTGTCTAGAAATAAAAATTATATCTCCAATGAAAGATTTATTTCATTATCACATTTTTCAACTGATTAATTCAGACATAGGAAGTCACTTTTCCAGCCATAAGAAACAGATATGTTTTAATATGTGTAATAGTGGTCTCTGTTTTTCAGTGTGTGCATTTCTTTTATTTTCTTCATCCCATGACATTAGCTAAAGTCTTCAGAATGATGTTGAATGAGAGTGTTGATGGCAGACTTCAACTGACATGTCCTTGTCTTTAGTGGCAAAAATAATAATAACAACAGCAACAATTGAAACTTAATAGTGCTACAATGTGCCAAGGTGTTGCAAACATTTTACATGTATTACTTCTTTGATTTCTCCCAAGAATACCATGAAGCAACTGAGGCAAAACATGTTAAATGATTTGCCCAAAATACTAAAGCTAGAAAGTGGAGCAGCCACATTTGAGCCCAGAATGTTTGCTCCTTAGTTTAATGTTTGCAACCAATCTTGGTAGGTTCTCCTTATTGTGTGATTATATTAAGACACATTTCTTTCATAATTTATGCAGAAATTTTTATGTACTATTGAAAGGTACCAGCTATTTTTTGTAAATGTGTTGATATGACACTAGTTTTCTTCTTTAAGCTATTAATGTAAAAATTCCCCATAGTAATTTATATCCTAATTTTGAACATTCCTACATTTGTGGGATGAGGAGAGAGACTTGGCCATGGTGTATTATTTTTTCAGTTCATCCATGTATTCGCTCTACTACTGGTGTACTAAAAATTTGGCATCTTTATACATGGATTAGAGTCTATATTTTCTTATGTTCTATAAGTTTTTAATAATGGATATTGCTTGCCTCATAAAATAATTCAGTAAGCTTTCTTTTTCTCTATATTAGTTTGAATATCATAGAATTATGTGCTTCAATTTTTAAATTTAAATATAGCCTATACCTATAAAACTATATTACCTGTGGTATTTTTACTAATAAGTCTTTGACAATCCCTTCAGTTTATTCTTTGATTGTGTGGTCAAGTATACACTAAGTTTTAAGTAAATTTTGCCAACAACTTTTCTTAAAAAGACCATCCAAAAAGTTTATGGAAAATGGACTTTTTTTGGTGTGTGTGGTTTAATTAGTGCCTTACAAGGGATAAGAAAGTGTCTATAAAACAATAACTGAATGCTATGCAAAAACTTTAAAACTTTTAAATGGATTTAGCTATGAAGAAAACAATTATAATCAAATTTTTGAGTTGGAAGATCAGCTAATAAAGTTTCTGAGAATATATTACAAAATTACGAATGAATGGAAAGTAACAAATGTTTGAAGGTGTGATAGGTAAAACGAGCAATTTTAACAATCCATCTCTTTGGATCTCTAAATAAAGAGAAGTGAAAACATTGACAAAAGTATAGAACCAGTGAAATGGTAAAGATAATTTCTGACAGCTGAAGGAAAACCTTAGGATTCTGATTGAAAGAGCCTAACCATAAGAAAGATTAATAAAAAAATTTCTATTCAGATATGTCCTTTGAAACTTTTTTTCTAATCTAGGGATATGGAAAAAATACTAAACCGTCCAGCATAAATAAACAGATTAATTACATAGAAGAAGAATCTTACTGGTATTATACTTTACAACGAAAACACTTTTTTACCTTATAATTTTGTAAGTGACTAAAGAAACATTTAATTATGAGAGTAAAATAGAGTTTTTGTTTAATATTTACAAGCAATTGATTGTGAATAGAATTTAAAAAAAATAACTGCTAGAGGGAAATTTCTAAACATTTTTAAACTTTAGAAATAGCAGAAAACTACCATGCAATAAAACAAAAACATAGGAGAAATTTATTTTGAATACACATGTAAACACTACATGAAATATTTTCAAACTAAATTTATTTATTTTTTAAAAAAGAATATTACATGTTAATGAGAAATTCAAGATTGCAAGATTAGATCTACACTTGGAAATCTATTCACTATATTATCAGGCAACAGAAAAAGAATGACAGTTTTGATAAGCAAAATATTCATTGTAAACCTTGGCAAGCTAAGAAAGAACATAAATCATTATAGGAATGTCAAATGTACCCTAAATATCTAATACAAATATTAAACTTCATTGGTAAAATGCTAGAAATAATTCTTATTCAATTCCAAGACAACACAGTGATATCTGCCATCATTGTAATCTTTCAATTCTTTTCATTTGATGATTGGTTTTGGAAAAATAGCAGCAGAATTCTAACCCATACTACACTCAAGAAAAATAAACAGTTGAATGTGTACATAGTTGTCTGTAAATACATGGTAAAAATGTCTGAAGAAAGCTGACCAAATTATTAACTCTAGTTATCTCCAGAGATGGGAGGAGGGCAAGTGTGGAGTGGTTTCTTTTATTCGGAATTAGTTTAATCTTTACCGAGTACACATACTTTTGTAGTTTAAAAAGGTATTAGTTAGCTATTTAACCAAAGAGAAATGCTCTCTTAAAAATGCATGTGGTAGGAAGAGTATACAAGCCTAAACAACAGTGTTGCTTTCTATTATTAGAACATCAACTTTGGGGGCTTTTTAATCTAAATTTTCATCATGTTTTACTTTGAAAGAAAATGAATCCATTTTACAGACACTAACTCACATTAACCCAGTTTCTGGGTTCTATGTTCTAGGAGGAACTATTAGAGTAAGTTCAATAACCAATGGAAAATCTTTGTGCATTTTCATCTAGCTAATGGGAGAAAAAATTATATATATGAATATATATAAATAATATGTTATTAAAGTGTAAATTATATAATAAAACATGAAACATTATTTAAAGTTTAAGTAGAATGGAGTACTATATATCATACTGAATTAAATTCAGAGTGAAAAAGTTATGAGGGATGGAAAGAAAAAATGAAATATATAGTTCTCAGGACTTCATAAACATCTGAGTTTTGAAAAACTAAACTTGGCACAACAGTAAGTAAACTACGTGAGGAAAAAAAATATAAATGTCCAAAATTATTTTATCTCACTAGAAAGCACCAAAATCTTTTAGAATTCTTCTAAATTGGCTGAGTGTCAGATCACCATGCATAAGAAAAATAAGCCTGTACCTTACAGCTTCACAAATATGGTGAATTTTTTAGAGGTAAAATATTTCTAAATGTTTGATTTCATTTTGGCACTTTCTTAGAAGTATTTACCAAACTAGCCTTGATGATGAGAATCGTTTGGGACATTTGTTATATAGCTTTGCAGATTCCCTCTTACCTATGATTTATGAGGCTTCGGGTTTCTCCCAGGTGTTTATATTTCTAATTACCCAAGTGATTCCTATCATTAAGGAACTTCGGCGAACATTGTTTAAAGAAGGTTTTGAAATCAGCTGTATGAAACAACATATGCAGTTGAAGCAATGGAAAAAGAAAACTGACAAAATTCAAAACTTCTCCCCCCAAAGGGGAGTCAAGGTCACGTAAAACCAACTCTAAGTCAAATGAGGTTTTATACTTTTGGAAGACAGTGAACTTAAATCTATTTCCTATTCTAAAGTATTTGAAGGCTAAGATATAGGAATGTTGATCTCTATCTTCTAGAATTTCACTTCATTTTTTAATACTCAATTTCAAATGTTCTTCCAATTATGGAAGTTAAAGATGAAAACAGATACAAAAAATGAGATTTTAAATAAGTTTTTATCTGGTACAGAACAACATTTCTTCTGAATTACCTCTCTGGAATATGTTAGTGTTAAGAGGACACTGAATTTATAGTCTGCTTAAAAGAAAAAAAAAACAGTTTTAAAAAAATATTTTCATAGTTTGATTAAACTCTAAATGCCTAACTGGTATATATATTTCAGGGAATTCAACCTGTTTCCAATCTTTAAGGGAAACTGCCTTAAAGCCATTCTAGAAGACAAGTGTCTAATCCTATCTTCTGAAGTTCCCAGAAAGATTAGATAATCCTTCAATAATGCATACTAACATTTAACTTTACCTGCCAGAAAAAATTAATTTTGTTTACCAAACTGAACTTCTCATCATGATTCCTCTATGATTCCTTTCCAAAATTCCCATAGAACATCCTCAAGCTATTGGCTAGATCTGTTCTCAGTTCCATTGTGTGGTAGGCAGGATTTTGGTTTCCATGATGTTATTACACCTGCAAATGTGTTACGTTACATGGCAAAATAAATCTGTAGATAGAATTAATAATGTTAATAAACTGACATTAAAATTGAAAATTACGTTGTATGATTGATATGGGCCCAGTGTCATCACATGGACCCCTAAATGCAGAAGAGGAAGGCAGCAGAGTCAGTCAGAGATATGGTGTAAGAAGCAGCAGGAGAATTGAACAATAAGGAGAAGTCAGAGATCCAAACCTTGAGAAGGACTCAACCAACTATTGCTGACTTCAAAGATGGAGAAAGATGGTCACAGACCAGGCAAGGTAGGCAGTCTCTAAAAGCTGGGAGCAAGCACCAGCCAACAATCATAAAGGGAATAGGGACCTAGTTCTACATTTTAATAATATGACCTGAAAGTGGATTTCCCCCAGAGCCACCAGATAACAGTTCAGGTTTGCTGGCACCTTGATTTTGTCCTTGTGGGTCCTGGTACAGAGGAATGAGCTGACCTTACAGGATTTCTGATGTAAAGAACTGTGAAATGTAAATTTGTGGTGTTTTAAGCAGCTAAACTTGTGATTTTGCTATGGCAACAGTAGAAAACAAATGTACCTACTACAGTGTAACCAATCAATGGTTATTTACCAATCAACTACTGTAATTCTTAATAATACTTGTTGAAGTTTAAGGAATATATCTGGCTCACAGAGACTATGGAATGAGAACCATAACATGTGCTCCAGTTCTTTGCGTCAAAAAAAAAAAACCTCTAACTTATTGAAATTCAATTTAGCTAATAGCCATGTTCATCTAGCTACGTATACAAAGAACTGTGAAGTGTCTGATATTTTACACTACTTGCAAGTTAACTAGTTAGTCTGCAACAATTTCATGGATGCTGGCAGAATACTTAGGACTTGGGTTAGAGACAAATGATGGTCTTCAAACAAATTGTGCTGGAACAAATTAGCATCCATATGCATACATAGCCAAAAAAAAAAAAAAGAAAAAAAAAAGAACCTAGATATAGGGTGTTATTACTCACAGCAATATCAATAGCCAAAGTCCCAATTCCTACGGGATAATGTAATGGGAAGGGAGCCAGGTGGTGTCTTCCCAATTGGGGATTGTGTTACATGAAAACACAAGCTTAGAGATTCTGAGTCTTTTTAGGTGGTAAGCCTGCTTGATTTTGTCCTAGAGGGAGAAAGTGTGTTTATTATACTGCATAGTACACATATCTGCCCTTTGCCCCATAGGGAGGTAGTTTATCTTCAAGGCTGTTTTGTAAATAAACATTATTGAAAAGATAGTCCAAATCAAAATGATAGTGTTCCACTCATTTGTACAGTTACCTAGGTCAGCACCTTCCCCCCACCCCAACCTTCAGTGAGTTTGTTTCATACATTTGTAATATAGTTAGATTGTTTTGTCACATTCGACATTTTATCCTGGGATCCCTCAGTCTCCTAAATGATATATTTATTTGCATAAATTAAGATCCCCTTTTTGTGCTATGAAGTTTTATGTATAATGTCATATGTCCACCATTACAGTGTCATATAGAATAATTTCACTGTGCCCCAAATTGTTTCACATATTCAACCCTTCTTCCCATCTCCCTTAGCCTCTAAAACTACTGATATATTTAACTGTTAGTTTTGTCTTTTCTAGAATGTCATATAATTGGAATCTTACCATATGTAGTCTTTTCAGAATAACTGCTTTCACACAGAAATAAGCACTTAACTTTCAACCATGTGTTTTTGTGGATTGATAGCTCATTTGCTTTTATCACTAAATAATATTCCATTGTATAGATATACCACAATTTCTGTATTCATGCACCTATTGAAGGACTGCGTGGTTGCTTTTAGTTCTGGCAATTATGAATAAAGCTGCTATAAACATTCACATGCAGGATTTTCTGTGGATATGGATTTTCAAATAAGTTGGATAAAAACCTGGGAGTGTGATTGCTGGTTTAAATGGTACAAATATGTTTAGCTTTGTAAGAAACTGCCAAAATATCTTCCGAAGTGACCTAACAATTTGCATTCCAACCAGCAGTGAATGAGATTTTCTGTTGCTTTGCCTCTTCACCAGCAATTAGTATTGTTAGTTATTTTATTTTTATTTTTTTGGTTCTAGACATTCTAATATCATTTTGATTTGCATTTCCTAATGACAAATGTTGTTGAGCATATTTTCATTTGCTTATTTTTCCTTTCCATATAATCTCTGAGTTGTCTGTTCAGATCTTTTGTTAGTTAAGTTGCATTGTTTGTTTTCTTCGTATTATTATTTTTAAAATTTATGTATTTATTTATTTATTTTTGCCTTCATTGGGTCTTTTTTTGCTGTGCACGGGCTTTCTCTAGTTGCGGCGAGCGGGGACTACTCTTCGTTGAGGTGCGTGGGCTTCTCATTGGGTGGCTTCTCTTGCTGCGGAGCACAGGCTCTAGGTGTGCAGGCTTCATTCATTGTGGCTCGCGGGCTCTACAGAACAGGCTCAGTAGTTGTGCCACACGGGCTTAGTTGATCCACAGTATGTGGGATCTTCCTGGACCAGGGCTTGAACCTGTGTCCCCTGCATTGAGGGTGAGGTTGGCCTCACAGAATGAGTTTGGAAGCATTCCTTCCCCTGAAGTTTTGTGGAATAGTTTGAGAAGAATAGGTGTTAAATCTTTTCTAAATGTTTGATAGAATTCAACTGTGAAGCCATATGATCCTGGACTTTTGTTTGTTCGGAGTTGTTTTACTACTGATTCAATTTTATTTCTGGTAATTGGTCTGTTCATGTTTTCTGTTTATTCTTGGTTCAGTCTTGGGTGATTGTACTTTTCTAAGAATTTGTCCATTTCTTCTAGGTTGTCCATTTTTGGCACATAGTTGTTCACAGTAATCTTTTTGATCCTTGGTATTTCATTGATGTTGGTTGTAACTTCACCTTTTTCATTTCACATTTATTGATTGGATCCCTTTTTTTTCTTGATGAATCTGGTTAAAGATTTAACAATTTTATCTTTTCAAAAAACCAGCTCTCAGTTTCATTGATCTTTTCTACTGTTTTTTTAGCCTCTAGTTCATTAATTTCTCTTCTGATCTTTATGATTTCTTTCTTTCTACTAACTTTGGGTTTTTGTTCTTCTTTTCCTAGTTACTTTCTTTAGGTGTAAAGCTAAGTAGTTTATTTGAGACTTCTCTTGTTTCCTGAGGTAGGCTGTATCACTGTAAATTTCCCTCTTTGAACTGCTTTTGCTGTTTTCCATAGATTTTGGATCATTGTGTTTCTGTTTTCATTTACCTCAAGGTATTTTTTTTTATTTCTTCTTTGATTTCTTCAGTGATTCATTGGTTGTTTAACAGCATATTATTAGCCTCCACATGTTTATTTTTTTCAATTCTTTTCTTGTAGTTGACTTAAAGTGCCATAGCATTATGGTGAAAAAAAGATGCTTGATAGGATTTCAATTTTCTTAATTTTACTGAAATTTGTTTTGTGGTCTAGCATTTTATCTATACTGAAGAATGTTTCATGTTCACTTGAAAAGAATGTTTATTCTGCTGCTTATTGATGGAAGGTTTATATATATATATATATATATATATATATATATATATATTTATATATATATCCTGTTGGTCTAATGTGTCATTTAAGGCTAGTGCTTTCTTATTGATTTTCTGTGTAGATGATTTGTCCATTGATATATGGGACATTAAAGTCCTCAACTATTATTGTGTTACTGTCAGTTTTCTCTTTGTCTTTTAATATATGCTTTATGTATTTAGGTGCTTCAATGTTGAGTATATGTATATTTGCAATTGTTTTATCTTTGTCTTAGCTTTATCCCTTGATCATTATGTAATGTCTGTCTTTGTCTCTTAACAGTATTTTTTTTTAAGTCTATTTTGTCTCTTGTAAGTATTGCTAATCTGGCTTTCTTTTCATTTCCATTTTCATGGAATACCTTTTTCCCTCTCCTTAATTGCAGTTTGTATGTGTGTTTAGATCTGAATTGAGTCTCTTATAGGCAGCATATATATGGGTCTTGTTTTGTATCATTTCAGCCACTGTGTTTTTTGATTGGAACATTTAGTCCGTTGACATTTAAAGTAGTAATTGATAGGTATGTACTTATTGCCACTTTTTAATTGATTTTATGTTGTTTTTCTTGTTCTTTTTTTCTTTCTTCTTGCCCACTTCCCTTGTGATTTGATGACTATTTTTAATGCTATGTTTGGATTGTTTGTTTGTATGTGCCTATCTATTATAGCTTTTTAGTTTGTGGTAACCATGAGGTTTATATATATATATATAGCAGTCTGTATTATATGATCATTATAAGTTGCTGATCTCTTAAATTTAAACACATTTTAACAAATCTCCATTTTTACCCACCCATGTTTAATATTTTTGACATCATGTTTTACTTCTTTTTGTGTATCCTTTAATTATTGTGGATATAGATGATTTTATTGCTTTTGTTTTTTAACCTTCCTACCAGCTTTATATGTTGCTGATTTACTAACTTTACTGTATATTTTTCTTTACCAATGAGATTTTTCCTTTTGCAATTTTCATATTTTTAGTTGTAGCCTTTTCTTTTCTACTTAGAGAAGTCCCTTTAACATTTCCTGTAAAGCTGGTTTGCTGGTGTGGAAATCTTTACTTTTGATTGTTTGTAAAATTTTGTTCTCTCTGTTATATCTGAATGAAAGCCCTTCTGGGCAGAATATTCCTCATTGCATGTTTTCCCTTTTCATCACTTTAAATGTATATTGTGCCACTCCCTTCTGGCCTACAGTCAGCTGATAGCCTTATTGGAGTCCCCTTGTGTGTAAATTGTTGCTTATCCCTCACTGTTTTAATATTCTACCTTTGTCTCTAATTTTTGCCATTTTAATTACAATGTGTCTTGGTGTGGTCCTCTTTAGGTTGATCCTATTTAGGACTCTCTGTGCTCCCTGTACCTGTATGTTTGTTTCCTTTCCCAGGTAAGGGAAGTTTTCAGTTATTATGTCTTCAAATATGTTTTTGCCCCTTTTTTCTCTCTTCTCCTTATGGGGCTTCCATAATGCAAATGTTAATATGCTTCATGTTGTCCTAGAAGTCTTTTAAATTGTCTTCATCTCCTTTTATTATTTTTCTTTTTTCTGTTCAGCTTCAGTGATTTCTGCTACTGTCTTCCAGCTCATTGATCTGTTCTTCTCTATTTAATCTACTATTGATTCTTTCTAGTGTATTTTTACTTTCAGATATTTTATTCTTCATCTGTGTTTTGTTGTTCTTTATATTTTCTATCTCTTTGTTAAAAACTTATAACTTCTTAACCTATTCATCCAATCTTCTCTTGAGTTCTTTGAACATCTTGTGATCATTACCTGGAACTGTTTATTGGGTAGATTACATATCTCCACTTCACTTAGTTCTTCTGGGGTTTTATCTTGTTCCTTCATTTTGAACATATTTCTCTGTCACCTCTTTTTCCTAATTTGCTGTTTTTATTTATATGCATTTGGAATTTGGTTACATTTCCTGACCTTTGAGAAGTGGCCTATTGTAGGAGACATCTTATGTGTGCCAGCAGTGCACTTCTCGCTGGTCACCTGAGATACATGCTCTAGCGGTGCCCCCTACATGAGTTACATAGGCTGAGTACTATGGGGAGCCTGGTAGGTGTGGCCTCACTGTAAGATTTGGAACAGTTTATCACAAGAAATTATTCCATTTCATTTAAGTTACAAACTTGTAGCCATAGAGTTTGCTCATCATATTCTTTTAATTTCTTTATAATGTCCAAAGGATCAGTAGTGTTAACACTTATTTCATTTCTAACATTGGTAATCTGCATTCCCTCTTCTTTTTTTTTTTTTTTTCTTGTTTGGCCTAACTAGAAGTTTATCAACTTCATCACTCTTTCAAACACCCAGCTTTTGGGTTCATTGATTTATTTTTCTTTTCTCTATTTTCACTATCATTAATTTCTTCTCTAATTGTATTGTTTGTAATGCTTGCCTTAGAATTAAATAACTCTAATTTCTCTAGTTTCCTAAGATAGAAGCATAGGTTATAGACTTTATATTTCTTTGTTTCTAATATATAGTGCTGTAAATTTTCCTCTACATGCCATTTTTGCTGCATCCAATAAACTTTGTATTTTCATTATCATATAATTTAGTTAAAATACTTTAAAATTTCTGTTGAGACCTCATTTGCTCTTCATCTTATATTGAAGTGTGTTGTTTGATCTCCAAATATTGGGGGATTTTCCAGCTGTCTTTCTTTTGATAATTTCTAGTTTAATTTCACTGTAGTCTGAGAACACACTTTGTATGGTTTTTATCCTTTACAGTTTGTTAAGGTGTGATTTATGGCACAGAATGTGGTCCATCCTGGTGATTGTTCCCTGTGAGTTTAAAAAGAATGTGTATTTGGCTGTTATTGGAAACACTATTCTATAAATGTCAATTAGATTGAGTTGATTTATAATCTTGTTCAGTCAACTATATCCTTACGGACTTTCTGCTTTTTTGATATAGCAATTACCGAAAGAGATGTGTTGAAGTCCCAAGTATAGTAGACTTGTGTATCTCTTCTTAAGTTCTGTCAGTTTTGTTTCATCCATTTTGATGTTCTGCTCTTGGATATATACAGACTTAGTATTGTCTTGTTGGATAATTGACCCTTTAATTATTATGGAATACCTTTCTATTCTCTGATAATTTTACTGTTTGGAAATATGCTATGTTTGAAATTAGAATAGCCAATTCCACTTTCTTTGATTCATTTACAGTGTATTGTTTTCCAGCCTGTTGTTTAGAACCTATGTGAGTCTGAGTGTTTATATTTATAATGAGTTGCTTGTAGATGGTTCCTTTATTGTTTTTTTTATTAGTTTCTGCTTTATAACAAAGTGAATCAGTCATACATATACATCTGTTCCCACATCACTTCCCTCATGCATCTCACTCCCTCCCACCCTCCCCATCCCACCCCTCCAGGTGGTCACAAAGCACCGAGCTGATCTCCATGTGCCCCGCAGCTGCTTCCCACTATCCATCTACCCTACGTTTGGTAGTGTATATATGTCCATGCCTCTCTTTCGCTTTGTCACAGCTTACCCTTCCCCCTCCCCGTATCACCAAGTCCATTCTCAAGTAGGTCTGTGTCTTTATTCCCGAGGCTCTTCATGACATTTTCTTTAAATTCCATATATATGTGTTAGCATATGGTATTTGTCTTTCTCTTTCTGACTTACTTCACTCTGTATGACAGACTCTAGGTCTATCCACCTCATTACAAAGAGCTCAGTTTCATTTCATTTTATGGCTGAGTAATATTCCATTGTATATATGTGCCACATCTTCTTTATCCATTCATCCGATGATGGACACTTAGGTTGTTTCCAGCTCTGGGCTATTGTGAACAGAGCTGCAATGAACATTTTGGTACATGACTCTTTTTGAATTATGGTTTTCTCAGGGTATATGCCTAGTAGTGGAATTGCTGGGTCATATGGTAGTTCTATTTTTAGTTTTTTAAGGAACCTCCATACTGTTCTCCAAAGTGGCTGTACCAATTCACATTCCCACCAGCAGTGCAAGAGTGTTCCCTTTTCTCCACACCATCTCCAGCATTTATTGTTTCTAGATTTCTTGATGATGGCCATTCTGACTGGTGTGAGAGGATATCTCATTGTAGATTTGATTTGCATTTCTCTAATGATTAATGATGTTGAGCACTCTTTCATGTGTTTGTTGGCAGTATGTATATCTTCTTTGGAGAAATGCCTATTTAAGTCTTCTGCCCATTTTTGGATTGGGTTGTTTGCTTTTTTGCTATTGAGCTGCATGAGCTGTTTATAAATTTTGGAGATTAATCCTTTGTCAGTTGCTTCATTTGCAAATATTTTCTCCCATTCTGAGGCTTGTCTTTTGGTCTTGTTTATGGTTTCCTCTGCTGTGCAAAAGCTTTGAAGTTTCATTAGGTCCCATTTGTTTATCTTTGTTTTTATTTCCATTTCTCTAGGAGGTGGGTCCAAAAGGATCTTGCTGTGATTTATGTCATGGAGTGTTCTGCCTATGTTTTCCTCTAAGAGTTTGATAGTGTCTGCCCTTACATTTAGGTCTTTAATCCATTTTGAGCTTATTTTTGTATATGGTGTTGGGGAATGATCTAATCTCATACTTTTACATGTCCCTGTCCAGTTTTCCCAGCACCACTTATTGAAGAGGCTGTCCATTCTCCACTGTACATTCCTGCCTCCTTTATCAAAGATAAGTTGACCATATGTGCGTGGGTTTATCTCTGGGCTTTCTATCCTGTTCCATTGATCTATCTTTCTGTTTTTGTGCCAGTACCACACTGTCTTGATTACTGTAGCTTTGTAGTATAGTCTGATGTCAGGGAACCTGATTCCTCCAGCTCCGTTTTTCGTTCTCAAGATTGCTTTGGCTATTCGGGGTCTTTTGTTTTTCCAAACAAATTTTGAAATTTTTTGTTCTAGTTCTGTGAAAAATGCCAGTGGTAGTTTGATAAGGATTGCATTGAATCTGTAGATTGCTTTGGGTAGTAGAGTCATTTTCACAATATTGATTCTTCCAATCCAGGAGCATGATATATCTCTCCATCTATTTGTATCATCTTTAATTTCTTTCATCAGTGTCTTATAATTTTCTGCATACAGGTCTTTTGTCTCCTTAGGTAGCTTTATTCCTAGATATTTTATTCTTTTTGTTGCAATGGTCAATGGGAGTGTTTCCTTGATTTCACTTTCAGATTTTTCATCATTAGTGTACAGGAATGCCAGAGATTTCTGTGCATTAATTTTGTATCCTGCTACTTTACCAAATTCATTGATTAGCTCTAGTAGTTTTCTGGTAGCATCTTTAGGATTCTCTATGTATAGTATCATGTCATCTGCAAACAGTGACAGCTTTACTTCTTCTTTTCCGATTTGGATTCCTTTTATTTCCTTTTCTTCTCTGACTGCTGTGGCTACAACTTCCAAAAGTATGTTGAATAAGAGTGGGGAGAGTGGGCAGCCTTGTCTTGTTCCTGATCTTAGTGGAAATGGTTTCAGTTTTTCACCATTGAGGACGATGTTGGCTGTGGGTTTGTCATATATGGCCTTTATTATTTTGAGGAAATTTCCCTCTATGCCTACTTTCTACAGGGTTTTTATCATAAATGGGTGTTGAATTTTGTTGAAAGCTTTCTCTGCATCTATTGAGATGATCATATGGTTTTTCTCCTTCAACTTGATAATATGGTGTATCACATTGTTTGATTTGCATATATTGAAGAATCCTTGCATTCCTGGAATAAACCCCACTTGATCATGGTGTATGATCCTTTTAATGTGCTGTTGGATTCTGTTTGCTAGTATTTTGTTGAGGATTTTTGGATCTATGTTCATCAGTGACATTGGCTTGTAGTTTTCTTTCTTTGTGACATCCTTTCCTGGTTTTGGTATCAAGGTGATGGTGGCCTCGTAGAATGAGTTTGGGAGTGTTCCTTCCTCTGAAATTGTTTGGAAGAGTTTGAGAAGGATGGGTGTTAGCTTTTCTCTAAATGTTTGATAGAATTTGCCTGTGAAGCCATCTGGTCCTGGGCTTTTGTTTGTTGGAAGATTTTTAATCACAGTTTCAATTTCAGTGCTTGGAATTGGTCCTTTCAGATTTTCGGTTTCTTCCTGATTCTGTCTTGGCAGGTTGTGCATTTCTAAGAATTTGTCCATTTCTTCCAGCTTGTCTATTTTATTGGCATAGAGTTGCTTGTAGTAATCTCTCATGATCTTTTGTATTTCTGCAGTGTCAGTTGTTACTTCTCCTTTTTCATATCCAATTCTATTGATTTGAGTCTTCTCCCTGTTTTTCTTGATGAGTCTGGCTAATGGTTTATCAATTTTGTTTATCTTCTCAAAGAACCAGCTTTTAGCTTTATTGATCTTTGCTATCATTTCCTTCATTTCTTTTTCATTTATTTCTGATCTGATCTTTATGATTTCTTTCCTTCTGCTAACTTTGGGGTTTTTTTGTTCTTCTTTCTCTAATTGCTTTAGGTGCAGGGTCAGGTTGTTTACTCGAGATGTTTCCTGTTTCTTAAGGTGGGATTGTATTGCTATAAACTTCCCCCTTAGAACTGCTTTTGCTGCGTCCCATAGGTTTTGGGTCGTCGTGTCTCCATTGTCATTTGTTTCTAGGTATTTTTTAATTTCCTCTTTGTTTTCTTCAGTGATCACTTCGTTATTGAGTAGTGTATTGTTTAGCCTCCATGTGTTTGTATTTTTTACAGATCTTTTCCTGTAATTGATGTCTAGTCTCATAGCACTGTGGTCAGGAAAGATACTTGATACAATTTCAATTTTTTTTTAATTTACCAAGGCTTGATTTGTGACCCAAGATATGATCTATCCTGGAGAATGTTCCATGAGCTCTTGAGAAAAATATGTATTCTGTTGTTTTTGTATGGAATGTCCTATAAATATCAATTAAGTCCATCTTGTTTAATGTATCATTTAAAGCTTGTGTTTCCTTATTTATTTTCATTTTGGATGATCTGTCCATTGGTGAAAGTGGGGTGTTAAAGTCTCCTACTATGATTGTGTTACTGTCAATTTCCCCTTTTATGGCTGTTAATATTTGCCTTATGTATTGAGGTGCTCCTATGTTGGGTGCATAAATATTTACAATTGTTATATCTTCTTCTTGGATCGTTCCCTTTATCATTATGTAGTGTCCTTCTTTGTCTCTTGTAATAGTCTTTATTTTAAAGTCTATTTTGTCTGATATATGAATTGCTACTCCAGCTTTCTTTTGATTTCCATTTGCATGGAATATCTTTTTCCATCCCCTTACTTTAAATCTGTATGTGTCTCTAGGTCTGAAGTGGGTCTCTTGTAGACAGCATATATATGGGTCTTGTTTTTGTATCCATTCAGCCACTCTGTGTCTTTTGGTGGGAGCATTTAATCCATTTACATTTAAGGTAATTATTTATATGTATGTTCCTATTCCCATTTCCTTAATTGTTTTGGGTTCGTTATTGTAGGTATTTTCCTTCTGTTATGTTTCTTGCCTAGAGAAGTTCGTTTAGCATTTGTTGTAAAGCTGGTTTGGTGGTGCTGAACTCTCTCAGCTTTTGCTTGTCTGTGAACATTTTAATTTTTCCATCAAATCTGAATGAGATCCTTGCTGGGTAGAGTAATCTTGGTTGCAGGTTTCTCTCCTTCATCACTTTAATTATGTCCTGCCACTCCCTTTGGCTTGTAGAGTTTCTGCTGAGAGATCAGCTGTTAACCTGATGGGGATTCCCTTGTGTGTTATTTGTTGTTTTTCCCTTGCTGCTTTTAATATGATTTCTTTGTGTTTAATTTTTGACAGTTTGATTAATATGTGTCTTGGCGTATTTCTCCTTGAATTTATTCTGTATGGGACTGTCTGTGCCTCCTGGACTTGATTAACTATTTCCTTTCCCATATTAGGGAAGTTTTCAACTATAATCTCTTCAAATATTTTCTCAGTCCCTTTCTTTTTCTCTTCTTCTTCTGGAACCCCTATAATTCGAATGTTGGTGCATTTAATGTTGTCCCAGAGGTCGCTGAGACTGTCCTCTGTTCTTTTCATTCTCTTTTCTTTATTTTGCTCTGCATCCGTTATTTCCATTATTTTATCTTCTACCTCACTTATCCGTTCTTCTGCCTCAGTTATTCTCCTATTGATCCCATCTAGAGTATTTTTCATTTCATTTATTGTGTTTTTAATCGATGCTTGATTCATCTTAATTCTTCTAGGTCCTTGTTAACTGTTTCTTGCATTTTGTCTATTCTATTTCCAAGATTTTGGATCTGGGAAATAGAATCTTGGATCAGCTTTACTATCATTATTCTGAATTCTTTTTCAGGTAGACTGCCTATTACCTGTTCATTTGTTAGGTCTGGTAGGTTTTTATCTTGCTCCTTCTCCTGCTGTGTGTTTTTCTGTCTTCTCATTTTGCTATGTTACTGTGTTTGGGGTCTCCTTTTTGCAGGCTGCAGATTCGTAGTTCCCATTGTTTTTGGTGTCTGTCCCCAGTGGCTAAGGTTGTTTCAGTAGGTTGTGTAGGCTTCCTGGTGGGAGGGACTAGTGCCTGTGTTCTGGTGGTTGAGGCTCGATCTTGTCTTTCTTGTGGACAAGTCTACGTCTGGTGGTGTGTTTTGGGGTGCCTGTGGCCTTATTATGTTTTTAGGTAGCCTCTCTGCTAATGGGTGGGGTTGTGTTCCTGCCTTGCTAGTTGCTTGGCATAGGGTGACCAGCACTGTAGCTTGCTGGTCGTTGACTGAAGCTGGGTGCTGGTGTTGAGATGGAGATCTCTGGGAGATTTTCGCTGCTTGATATTATGAGGAGCTGGGAGGTCTCTTGTGGACCTGTGTCCTGAAGTTGGCTCTCCACTTCAGAGGCACAGCACTGACTCCTTGCTGCAGCACCAAGAGCCTTTCATCTACCCGGCTCAGAATAAAAGGGAGAAAAAGTAGAAAGAAAGAATTAGTAGAAGAAAGAAAAGAAGAAGGAAAGAAAGGAAGGAAGGAAGAAAGAAAGAAAGAAAGAAAGGAGGGAGGGAGGGAGGATGGAAAGAAAGAAAGGAGGGAGGGAGGGAGGAATGAAAGAAAAAGGAATAGTGAATGTAAGAAGGGAGGGAGGGAGGAAGGAAAGAAAGAGAAAGAAGGAGGGAGGGAGGAAGGAAAGAGAGTGAAAGGAAGAAGGGTGGGAGGGAGGGAGGAAGGAAAGAAAGACAGACAGGAGGGGGGAGGGAGGAAGGAAAGAAAAGGAATGTGAAAGGAAGAAGGGAGGGAGGGAGGGAGGAAGGAAGGAAAGAAAGAGAGAATGAAGGAAAGGAGGGGCGGAGTGAGGGAGGGAGGAAGGAAGGGTAGGAAAAAAAGAAAGAGCAGGTAAAGTAAAATAGAATAAAGTATAAAATATAGTAGCGTTATTAAAATTAAAAAGTAAATTTTGAAAAAAAAACGGACAGATAGAACCCTGGGACCTATGGTGGAAGTAAAGCTATACAGAGAAAATCTCACACAGAAGGATACACATACACATTCACAAAAAGAGAGCAGGGGGAAAAATCAAAAATCTTGCTCTCCAAGTCCACCTTCTCAATTTGGGATACTTCGTTGTAAAAAGAGGAAAAGGGCGAGAAGTCTGAAATCTTGCTAAGTCCACCTCCTTAATTTGGGATAATTCGTTGTAAAAAGAGGAAAAGGGGGGAAAGTCTTAAATCTTGTCCTCAAAGTCCACTTCCTCAATTTGGGATGATTCGCTGTCCATTCATGCACTCCACAGACGCAGGGCACATCAAGTGGACCGTGGAGCTTTAATCCGCTGCCTCCGAGGCTGCACAGAGAGAGTTCCCTGTCTCTTCTCTGCTCTCACAGCTCCCAGGTCTCAGCCTTGGACCTGGCCCCGCCTCTGAACGTAGGTCGCCGGAGGGCGTCCGTTCTTCGCTCAGACAGGACGGGTTTAAAGGAGCCGCTGATTCGGGGGCTCTGGCTCACTCAGGCAGAGTGGAGGGAGGGGTGCGCAGTGTGGGGCGGGCCTGCGGCAGCAGAGGCCGGCGTGACGTTGCACCAGACCGAGGCGCTCCATGCGCTTTCCCGGGAAAGCCATCCCTGGGTCCCGGGACCCCGGCAGTGGCGGGGTGGACAGTGACCTGCGCTTGCACACAGGCCTTGTGGCTGCGGCAGCAGCAGCCCCAGCGTCCCATGGGGTCCGCGCCTTTAGCCGCGGCTCGCGCCCGTCTCTGGTGCTTCTTTAAGCAGCTCTCTTAATGCCCTCTCCTCGCGCACTAGAAAACAAAAGGGAAGAAAAAGTCTCTTGCCTCTTTGCCAGCTCCAGACCCTTTCCCCGGACTCCCTCCGGGCTAGCCGTGGTGCACTAACCCCTTCAGGCTCTCTTCCTGCCGCCAGCCCCAGTCCTCTCCCTGCACTCTGACTGAAACCCGATACCCGAGCCTCAGCTCCCAGCCCCGCCCGCCCCGGCGGCCAAGCAGACAAGCCTCTCGGGCTGGTGTGTGCCTGAGGGCACCGATCCTCTGTGCTGGAATCTCTCCACTTTGCCTTCCACACCCCTGTTGCTGTGCTCTCCTCCGCTACTCCGAAGCTTTCCCCCTCCACCACCTGCAGTCTCCGCCCGCGAAGGGGCTTGTAGTGTGTGGAAACCTTTCCTCCTTCACGGCTCCCTCCCACTGGTGCAGGTCCCGTCCCTATCCTTTTGTCTCTTTTTTTTCTTTTTTCTTTTGCCCTACCCAGGTATGTGGGGAGTTTCTTGCCTTTTGGGGGGTCTGAGGTCTTCTGTCAGCGTTCAGTAGGTGTTCTGTAGGAGTTGATCCACGTGTAGATGAATTTCTGATGTATCTGTGGGGAGGAAGGTGATCTCCACGTCTTACTCTTCCACCATCTTCCTCCGTGGTCCCCTTTATTGTTAATCAGTTCTTCCAGTCTATCTTTTAATTGCTGTATTTAGACCATTTACTTATAAAATGATAATTGATATAGTAGGATTAATATCCACTATGTTTATATCTGTTTATTGCATTTGTTTATTTCTTCATTTTCTTTTCCAGCCTTCCCTAGTTTAATCAAGCATTTTATATGATTCTATTTTATATTCTCTCTTCAAGTATCAATTACAGTATTTCTTAGTGTTTGTCATAAAGTTTCCAATATATATATATTTATCTAATCTAAGTCTACCCTCATCTAATACTATACCACTTCATGTGTACAGAAGGTACTAGATAATGGAGTATTCCTAATTCTTCCCCCTTGCTTTTGTGACATCGCTGTCATTCATTTCACTTATCCCTATGCTATAGCACCCAATAAGCTGTTACTATTATTACTTTTAAAAGCTATCTTTTAGATCGATTAAAAGTTAAGAAACTTGTTTTTAGGCTATTGTGCTAAGGAGTAAAGGAAAGAAATATAGTATAAATTTAAAGACCTAAGGGAAGCAGATAAAATGTTTTTGGAATTTTAAATAATAAAGTTTTTTATTCTTTAAAATTATTAGATACAAGAGCTTCCTTTGATATGTGAAGTAACAGAAGTTGTGTTTACCAAAGGACAATAAATTTGCTTCAATTTTATTTTTGGGTAGATTCTATTTTAATAGTTGGCAAAAAATGTTTATGAGAAATTATCTGGGTAATGTATGATAAAGTGATAAAGGGAATTTAAATTTAAAATGTTACATTAAATACATATGTATATATAAATTAATGTAACATCTTAAATATGGTATGTATAGATATAGACATAGAGATATAAATTTTAAAGGCTGGGACTTTTCCTTAGAGTTCCAAAATAATATTAAGTGTCAACTTTCATAAATAATTGGTTTTTCTTATTTCAGTGACTAGGTTTTAAGATTTTACATTAATACCTTATTAGAATATTTTTTATTTGAGAAACTTAAATGCAACAGATATAAAGAATGTTGCAGGAAATTATCTACTACCACTGCTGTGTCTGTGACAGTTGCTGTCATATTAATTCTTAATAAGCATGTAATTAAGTGGTATAACCACTGCATCTATTAGAAATAAGACAAGATGATTCAGTGTTTGGAAAATGCATGCATACTCACATAATAAAGTTAACTTCCTGGTGGTGACTTGCTGCTAGATACTGCGTAAGAGTCATCTTGCAGAATTAAGATCTCAAGAGCACATTAAAGAGTTTTTCTACTCAGCACATTTGAAAGCATAATTATTACCAAGCATTTGCTATTAAAATATTATCAATTATTTTTATAGAATATTATTCACTGAAAATTTCATAGCTATTTCCCAACAATGAGCTTGACCATATTAGTGCTTTGGGAATGCTAGTATTGACTTCTTCAAACTAATAAAAAGCCAATATAATAAATTATGACTAGAGAGTAAAAAAAAACCCTTACTGGCCATAAGATGCTAATGTAGTCATAAAAGATTTCCTCCCTACTCAGCAGTAGATGCTGAACCACATACCATGAGGAAAGTACAGATAGGAATTCCTCTGTAGAATAAAACAGTACTAAAACATAGAAATACATGAAAACCCTTCATTTTTCCCCCAAATGTTTCTTGTTAGTAAGCATTTGTACAGATCTTTAATAAGTGAGTCTCTTTCGAATATATGATTATTCAATTAGTGACTAATTAATAATACATTTTATCTATGTCAGTCATTGTACGTGCTATTGACTTATTTAATTATCACAGCAAACCTTCAAGGAATGTATAAATAACCCTCTCCAAGTTTTAAAAGATGAAAATACTGAGGCTTAGGGTAAATAAATCACTTGCCTAAAGTCATATTCCTGCAAGTGGAAAAAGCCAGGTTTGACTTATCATTTTGGATTTTTAATTTATTTTTGGTACTCTTAATGGAGAGTATCTTGCAACATTTTAACATTGTACTTATTTGACAATGATTTTCTCTTATCCATTTTAACTAAGTGACAGAGAAATAAGTTTGCTGAAAATGGATACATTTAGATTACTAACTTCTTAACTGTATTATGTTCCAATTTCATTTACCGGAAGGTAGAGGGGGAACAAAGAAAGCCACTAATTTCAACTGAATCATGACCCTCAAAAGACATCTGGTTGGAAATATGGAAGAGACAGGAAACTTGGTGGTACATGAGCACATCATCTCAGGATTTATAAACTGATTCATCAAAGAGATATATTGGGATTTGCCAGAAATATAACCTAGGTACTTACAACAGATTCTTTTTTTGTATAACACTGTGATATGGAAAAAGTCTTGGGCCCAGTGATAACAACTGATATTGACCTTACTGGACTGGTATTCATTGTCTCTCTAGTCTAAAATAAAAGATGGGTGCTGTCTGATATGGTGGTGCCTAATTAAAGTTGGAGGACTTTGTTCCCATAATTCTCTTATATTATTCCCTATCTGGGATGTTCATTCTTTTAAAAATTATTAAGATGTAATTGACATAACATTGTATAAGTTTAAGGTGTAGGCCTATTGATTTGATACATTTGCTGTATTGCAATATGTATGCCATTCTAGCTTTAGCTAACACCTCTGTCATGCCACGAAATTATTTCTTCTAGTGGTATAAACAGTTAAGTTAGACTCTTAGAAATTTTAATACTTATAATACATTTGTCTATAATTATTGTATAATTACATACAGTTTGTCTATAATTATTGTATACTGTGTGTTAGATCTCCAAGCCTTATATACTTACTAGTTGCAGTTAGGTACCCTTAAACCCAGGATGTTCAGTTTTTAACCTAGTTGGTGATTTTGAAGTTTCAAGCCATAAAGAAATAACTGTTTCATTAATTGAAAAAAAATATGATGTACTTATACAAAGAAGTCCTTGTAACATAATAATTACAATAACTGATTGAAATATATACTATTGCTCATTATGAAGAATTAGTAATGAATTAAGAAAATGTTAGCTTAATACTGTTTGGTGTTTGTGTAGTTTCTATACTATCTCAAAGTAGTAAGTAAAACATTATAAAACACATAGGAAAGATAATTTTAGAGATTTGGACCTTGATTAACAGTTTTTAATTATGTCATGAAAATATTGTATATATCAATAGAAAAGTAATATCTAATGTATACCATTTTTATAATTGATATTATTCCATCCAATGCAGTTTAAACACCCACTTAACCTCCAAATTTTCCCTTGAGTTTGTTACTTAGATGATGTTTATACATTGTATGAAGTCTGTAATTACTGTGTAAGCAAAATTATGAAGAGAGAAGAATAACAATAAAATCGTTTTGATGTATCATTTCATATACTTTCATGACTCAAAGAAGAAACAGAAAATGTTATTGGTTTCTCACTTTGAATATCTACAAGGGAGATTTTACCCCAATTTATTTAACTATATAAGAGTAATAATTTAAAGTAATTTTTTAATCAAAAAAGAAAAACTGTACATGAAATATGGGGAAAAATATCATTCCTTCAAGAGTGAATGAGTGCCCTTTCTTTAGGATATCACCTGAAATTAAAACAAAGAAATGTAACAGAGAAATAAAAATTTCCCTGTTGGAACACCAAAACCTAATTTTCAGGATACTGACCTTTGTTTTAAAGTATTAAATCTTGAATAACAACTATAGTTATTATTGAAATTTAGGTTATGAATCTTACTTTGTTGCTTCTGGGTATTACTCACATTGACAGATGGAAAAGAAAGTAAATTTGAAATATATGAAACATTTATAGGGCTTAGTTCCCAAACTATACCAAATGCAATCCTAAAATTAGTAACCTTGAAATATTATATAAGTATTTTCTTTTTCAAAATGATATTGGGGTCTCAATCCTTTGGGTTCAGGCTCCCATTAAGTATTATAGTTGTGACATAATAATAGTATGTATAATCTAGGCTTACAGAATTATTATAATTTAGATTGATATTATAATTTTGTAGAAATATATTTAAATATATATTTTGAAAAATATCTATAATAAATTGATGTGAGAATTAAAAAGCTGTTGAGATTTAGATCATTAGAGTTATAAAACAAAACAAAAATGAAATTCAGTCTTGGGGATCCAGTTAGATAACTGGAATGGTCTCAGAAGATAAATCTTACTGGATGATCTACATTGTCAGGACTGAAATTCTACTATACCGATACTATACTATAAAGTATCTTCTGTCTGAGAGGTGCAAGTTGAAATAAATGAAGAAATAAAAAATTATACTACAGTAGAGAGGATTGTAGAAATAATATACAAGTCACAAGAAGACATGTGATGTTATTGAAACCACATTGTATTGGGGAGTCTAAAAACCTAGTATTTATTACTAGCTATGTCACCATCTTATAGTCTTGGGTGACATTTTCCCACTTAAAATAGATTCTAATCAATTTTTTAATATCATGGATTAGAAGCACCATTAAGAATTTGCAGCAACATGGATGGACCTAGAAATTATCATACTAAGTGATGTAAGTCAGAAAGAGAAAGACAAATACCATATGGTACCATTTATATGCAGAATCAAATATAGGACACAAATGAACTTATTTACAAAAGAGAAACAGACTCACAGACATAGAAAACAAACTTATGGTTACGAAAGGAGAAAGGGCTGGGGGAGGGACAAATTAGGAGTTTGGTATTAGCAGAAAAAAACACTATATATAAGATAGGTAAACATCAAGGTCCTACTGTATATCTCAGGGAACTATATTCAATATCCTGTGAGAAACCATAATGGAAAAGAATACAAAAAAGTAACATATATATATTTATATATATATATATATATATATATATATATATGTAACTGAATATATGTGTGTATATATATATATATATATATATATATATATATATATATATATATATATATATATAACTGAATCACTTTGCTGTGCACCAGAAACTAATACTTAGTGATCACCTATATGTCAATAAATAAATAAATAAATAAATAAAGGAGTAAATAAATAAAAACTATGTAAATTTTTTAAAAAGAAACTAGAAATGAAATATAAAATATCTACTTTGGGGATAGCATTTGAGTGTGCATGTGTGTATGCGAGTGCACATGTATTTCAGTGTAATATTTCAAGGTTTATATACAGATATACAGATATATAGCCATGGCTACACTTATTCAGACAGTTTCCTTTAGATCTTTGAACATATTTAAAATAGATTATCTAAAGTCTCATAGGTCCAACATCTGGGTGTCTTTGGGGACAGTTCCTATTGGTTGCTTTTTTTCCTGCATATGGACCAGACGTTCTTGTTTCATTGCATGCCTCATAATTATTTGTTGAGAAGCATAAATTTTGAATATATAATGTGACCACTCTGGAAATAAGATTCTTCCCCAGGACTTGTTTTTGATGTAGTTTGTTGTTGTTCTTTCCTTGTTTAATGCCTTTTCTGAACTAATTTTATGAAGTCTGTATTCCTTGTCATGTGTAGTCTCTGAAGTCTCTGCTCTGTTAGCTTCATGGTAAGCTAATAATTGGAGAGAGATTTTCTTATATGCCTGGAACCAAAATATTTCCCAGTCTTTGCAGTCTGTGAATGTGCTGGGGGCACACTTTCAATGCTCAGGCAGGCAATTTACAACTCTGCCTTAGTCTTCAATTTTTGCATGCAGAGTTCCTCAATTTTTGCTAGAAGTGAATGCTTAGCATCTTATCATGTCTTTCCTGAGCATGCACAGAACCTGGGCATACATGTAGCTCTCTAGATTCCCACTTTTTAAAGTCCTTATTCCCCCAAATCATCTCATTCTCCAGCCTTTTCTTCCAAGATTCTTTTTTTAATTTTTCTATTTTCTATTGGACTGTAGTTGATTAACAATGTTGTGTTTGTTTCAGGTGTACAGCAAAGTGATTCAGTTATACATATACATGTATCTATTCTTTTTCAAATTCTTTTCCCATTTAGGTTGTTACATAATATTGAGCAGAGTTCCTTGTGCTATAGAGTAGATCCTTATTGGTTATGTATTTTAAATATAGCAGTGTATACACGTCTTCCAACATTCTTGATTAATGTTTGTTTGCCAAAATTTCTATCCATTATCTCAGTGACTAAAATATCTACCTACAAATGTTTTGACAAATGCCTCCAAGATAATGGTTTTAGTGCAGGGTGAGTTCTGAATCAAGGAAGATAAAGACAAACATTTTGAGTGGGTTTTCCTGGGAGTCATTAGATTAAATAAGGACAATTATTTGGGAATGAGGTCAATGCTGCTCTTTCCAGTTTTGGTACCAGAAATGTTTTCTGTTATTTTCAACTGTACCTCTGAGGTGGGAAGTGGGGAAAGGGACAAGTTCAAGTTAAAATGCTAACAAGTCTTATGTTCTTACAGAGATTCAGCCATTTTTCTTAAAGGAGCAATTCCCAAATTGCTGCAAGCTTTTGGTTAGCTTTCAGAGTTACAAAATGTTGACTATGGCAGTTTTTGCCATTTTTTTTTTTATTGCTCTGTGGTGAGGCAGATATTTGCATTCCCTTACTCTGCCATTTTTATTTACATCCTTTACTTTTTTTGTAGGTTTGCTTTTGTTTTTGCTTTTCCTACAGTTGACCCTTGAACAGCACAGACTTGAACTGTGCAGGTCTACTTATATTCAATTTTTTTTTTTTTTTTTTTTTACTAAATACATACTACAGTACTACACAATCCATGGTTCACTGAATCTGCAGATGCAAAACCACAGATACAGAGGGCCGACTGTAAAGTTATACACAGTTTTGACTGTGCAGAGGGTCACCGCCCCCTAGCCCCCAAGTTCACGGGTCAACTCTATTTGCTTATTCTCAAATATGGCTCAAAGTTTGTCAACAGAGAAGATGTATGGACTATTCTTTGTCCTCATTATAATTTTGATCACTTGATGAAAGCTTTTCTCAAATTAATAACCTGTCACATGCATCTTTCCTAACCCAGCTTCTAAGGCCTAGCATTTT
Organism: Hyperoodon ampullatus; assembly: GCF_949752795.1. NCBI lineage: Eukaryota > Metazoa > Chordata > Mammalia > Artiodactyla > Ziphiidae > Hyperoodon > Hyperoodon ampullatus. The sequence goes on from NC_136914.1 coordinate 99,098,237, forward strand.
TTCTGCCTGATGTAGAAGTGCTGAATCCATGTGTGATAGTGACATTCTCTTAATTTCAAAGTAGAGTTTTTGGTATCCTTAAATAAAATCTGCGTTTCTATGAGAATCCATTCTACTTCTCTCACATTCACCACTTAAGCTGTTGAACTTAATCTTTAGTTAATAAACCTTTTCCAAGTTTCAATAGATTACTACCTACAATCCCTGACTCAGTCACCAATTAATGCCTTTTTATTTGCCAAAAGTTGAAGTCTCTGAATAAATTAGGGGGTGGGGAGGTGCATTACTGACAGAGTAAAAATTCCGTGGTCACCAGAAAAGTAGTACCACATGAGAGTGTATTTCAGGAGCATTTTTGTCTATTTCTCTTGTTTTGTTTTCCTTTTTTTCAAATCTCTATTTTATTAAGAACATACGTGAGTCCTCAGTTGTATTTTTCTTTCTAGTTACATCATTTTTATGCATTTTGCATAACTTTCATGAATATTTTGTTAATAGGCTGATTTCAGATGTTATATTTTGTGTATTCTATGAATGATAATACATTTTAGGAAAGAGTTAAAGTTACTGTTAGCTGAATGAAATTTCCTAACAAGTTTTAAAAATGGAAAGTCATCTGGAAAATCTGTAATTAATGTAGAGGCTGGAATAGAAAGGAAAAAAAGCAACAGGAAAATTATGGTAAGTTGTTTGAAAGAAAGATTGTAAGGATGATGAATTTTAGCAAACAGGATCTTAGAAAGGAGACATATGAGACAATTTAGGATGGTACTGACATGATTATTTGCTGATAAATTGCAAGTAGAAAGATGGACAGCCAAGGATAGTATCACAATTCATAATCTGAGTAACTGGATAAATGATGATATTATTAGTCAAGGGAAGAAATAAGAAATGAGTAACATGTTTAGATGGTAGAGAAGGAAGTGTATGATTTTTATTCAGAATATCAGCAGCAGAGAGACAGTCCAGATCTGGAGATGGACATGTGGTAGGTGAAGTGATAGTGGAGGAATAGTTCACTGAGCAAGGGAGTGGAGTCAGGGGGAGAAGAAAGAGGAGGAAATTAGGAAAATGAAGTTGAACACAAAGAGATTCAACGAAGTTAACATAAAAATTGAAACTACTGACTTTACAATGCTTTATAGACCTATTCAAAAATATTTTAAAACAAACAAACAAAAAAATACCCACACAAATGATCAGAATACATTATACTGGTTTTTTTCACTCTTTATAAATAACATTTATTGTTTGGGGTAAAAATAATACCAACTGTGCTATTGTAAAATACGCCTTTGATATCCGTAGTTGATGTATCTTTGTGAATATCAGTTTTGTAAAATATTACCATTTCTCTCTTATTTATCTATATTCAGTTTGTTCCAGAAATGACTAGAGATGAGTTAATACCATCTATGCCTTATTATTTTCTTCATAAAACTTCTCCTTTAAGCTAAGAACCAGACCTCTTAAATTTTGCTTCAGCCATCTCAAAGCCTGACAGCTGGATTTTTCTTCAGACAATTAAAAAAAAAAAGATGATGTTTACATTATAGAAATACGAAGTCACATTGGGATGCAGAATTTGGGAGGTCAATAGCTCAATAACTAGTTAAGTGACTCCTTTTTTCACATTAGCTTGAAATTGAATTTTCTTTCAATTCCTTCTTCAATTGATGTGGTTGTTACTGTATTTCACTAATCTTCTGGTAGATCAGCACAACATTGTAGATCAGCACAACATTGTAGAAGCTGCCAATGTTAAACCCATGAATAACAAGATTCTACTGTATTTGGTTCAAAATGCGATCCTAATGTCCAGCTCGAAGGACAGATTTCTGGTTTATAGATCACTCATCCTTAAACTGTCAAATCATAAGTTGGAGAATAAGCAAAAAATTATGAGTTCACCAATACTTAAATGACTTTGAATGAGAAAACTAGAGCAAATTAGGAAAGTTGTAATTAATTCAAAGAATATTAATTCAGTACCTACTTTAGGTACTCTTAGACACTAAGGACAATTGAATAAAGTCTAGGTAAAGATTCAGTAATGTGAGCAGGGAATTAAAAACAATGTGAGAAGTATTATGATAAGGAAGTACAGTCTTATGAGAGCCCACCAATGAAATACTAGGATTTAAGTTAGTGGGAAGAGGTGGTAGTCAAGAAAGAACTCCCCCCAAATTATATATAAATGAAGCTTGAAGAGTCCAGTCATGGAAATCTCTCAATCTCTCCCCCAGACAAAGAAAACATATGGAAAAATCTGCATGCTAGGAAAGCTTGTAAATTAAAGAAATGAAAATGTTTAGTGTGTAACAGCATGCTCACTTGTTGAGGCTGTGTTACAGGAAGCTGGAGAAGTGATCTGGTGCCCTGTGCTGCAGAGGTTGGACTATCTAAGGGCAAAAATGGACCCAGAAGTGAAGTGACTTGATTAGGTTTAGGACTTAGTATGATTATTCTGGCTATGGTGCCAGATTCATATTGTAATTGAAAAATTTTTAAGATATTTTTCCTCCAAAAATAAAGTAGGTAAGAGATAACATATGTCCCAGAATATTTTGACATATAGAGTAGAAGGAGCATTGGAGTCTTAAGATGGAGCATGGGAATCTTAAGATGTATGTTAAGTCCTAATTCTGCCATTTACTAATGGTGTGGGTTTGGCCATGTTATTTAATATCACTTTAAATGTAAATCTATAAATTAAAAGTGTAAAAATTTTAATAATGCCCATTCACAAAGTGGTTTTAAATAACAAGACCTTGAAAGTGCTTTGAAAATTAATAATAAAATATTGAATATTTTTAGAAATATGTCTATGAATATAATATTTTAAATGCCTATCAAGAAAGATGAGCACTATATTAGGCTTCAAAAACTATAAATCTAAACTGCAAAAGGAAAATATTTTCACATTTATGAGTGAAAACTCTTTGAAATAAATCAAAGCTGGGTCATATGGTAGCTCTATTTTTAGTTTTTTAAGGAACCATCATACTGTTCTCCATAGTGGCTGTACCAACTTACATTCCCACCAACAGTGTAGGAGGGTTCCGTTTTCTCCACACCCTCTCCAGCATTTATTGTTTGTACACTTTTTGATGATAGCCATTCTGACTGGTGTGAGGTAATACATCATTGTAGTTTTGATTTCATTTCCCTAATAATTAGTGATGTTGAGCATCTTTTCATGTGCCTCCTGGCCATCTGTATGTCTCCTTTGGAGAAATGTCTGTTTAGGTTTTCTGCCCATTTTTTGATTGGGGTGTTTGTTTTTTGGATATTGAGCTGCATGAGCTGTTTGTATATTTTGGAGATTAATCCCTTGTCAGTGGCTTGGTTTGCAAATAGTTTCTCCCATTCTGAGGATTGCCTTTTCATTTTGTTGATGGTTTCCTTTGCTGTGCAAAGGCTTTTATGTTTAATTAGATCCCATTTGTTTTTTTTGTTTGTTTGTTTTTATTTTCATTACTCTAGGCGGTGGACTGAAACAGATATTGCTGCAATTTATGTCAAAGCGTGTTCTGCCTATATTTTCCTCTAAGAGTCTTACAGTATCTGGCCTTACATTTAGGTCTTTAATCCATTTTGAATTTATTCTTATGTATGGTGATAGGGAGTGTTCTAATTTCATTCTTTTACAGGTAGCTGTCCAGTTTTCCCTGCACCACTTATTGAAGAGACTGTCTTTTCTCCATTGTATATTCTTGCCACTTTGTCATAGATTAGGTGGCCATAGGTACATGGGTTTGTCTCTGGACTTTCTATGTTCCATTGATCTATATATTTGTTTTTGTGCCAGTACCATACTGTTTTGATGACCCAGAAATCCCACTCCTGGGCATATATCTGGAGAAAACCATAATTTGAAAGAATACATTGCACCCAGACGTTCATTGCAGAACTATTTACAAGCATCAGAACATAGAAGCAACTTAAATGTCCATCGACAGAGGAATGAAGTAGATGTGGTACATATATACAATGGAATATTACTCATCTGTAAAAAGGAACGAAATAATGCCATTTGCAGTGACATGGATGAACCTAGAGATTGTCATACAGAGTGAAGTAAGTCAGAAAGAGAAAGACAAATATCATATAATATTGCTTATATGTGGAATCTAGAAAAATGGTACAGGTGAACTTATTTGCAAAGCAGAAATAGAGTCACAGATGTAGAAAACAAACTTACAATTACCAAGGGGGAAGGGGTGGGTGGGATGAATTGGGAGTTTGGGATTGACATATATACACTACTATGTATAAAATAGATAACTAATGAGAATCTACTGTATAGTACAGGGAACTCTACTCAGTGCTCTGTGGTGACCTAAATGGGAAGGAAATCTAAAAAAGAGTGAATATATGAATATGTATAACTGATTCACTTTGCTATACAGCAGAAACTAACACAACATTGTAAAACAAATATATTCTAATCAATCAATAAATCAAAGCTATATAAATAAAATGAATTCATAAATCATATATAGGTTAGAACCCACCTATTACATAAACCACAACTATTGACATTGTTTAGTTATTAATAATTTTGTATAGTTTATTAAAATTAGGAAGACATCAATTATAGTTTAAATGTATCTGTTACATCAGACATCTACTTATAAGGGCATTTATGTAACAAAATTAAAATTATAATGAGATTTGTACCATAGGCATATGGTTGAAACCACTATGACAGTTTAACTCATTTTTTAATTTTTAAAACTAGTTTTAATCTATCATAGGTACTTTGTAGGTGCCTTTTAAAATATTTTTAGAATAATCCAGAAGATGAATAAATAAAATTATTACAGTCATTATCACTTATTGAATAACCAAATGGAAGTAACTGTATATTTAAAGTCAGTTTAAACACTTATGGTTTTTAAGAACATACAAAATGCAGAACAGAGTAGAATAAAATGCCATTAAAAATATTGAAAATTAGGGAATAGGATAATATTTGAAGGAAAGGGTGGATTGAAAAATAAACTGAGTCCTATTTAGATAAATTGAGCTTGAAATACTTGAATGGCATCTATAAGATTTTTGAGAAAATGTTTAACAGGCTTTTAGAAATGTACATCTGAGTTCAGGAATGGGCCAAGGGTTAGAGGCATAGATTTTGGCATCAGCTACCTAAAATTAATATTTGAAGTCTTGGGATTAAAAGAGCTTGCAAAATAAGGGAAGACTATGCTCAAAAGTTGGGAAGAGGAAAGTAGAGCAAGTACATAAAGTTGAAGAGGAATATCTGATAAATAAGAGAACCAAAGGAAACCAATGTCACAGAAACCCAAAGAAAAGATTTCAGGAAGGATGAATTGCTTCTTAGTGTGGAAAGTAGATTAAAAATGAAAATTTAAAAATTACCTTGAAATTTCAACAAATGAAAAAATTTTTTAAAGAGGAAATTTTAGAGGTTAAGCCCAACATGAAACTAACAAATACACTGAAAGAAGAATAGGTAAATTATGTTACGTGCAGAGCAAAACTGACACAGGAAGAAATCACCTTTTGTATCAAAACCAAAGGAAAATCCACAAGTTGACTGATATTTTATAGAAATCATTGAGGGAAGGAAAAGAGAAATTGATAGAAGCTTGCCTGAAAGAATGGTCCAAGAACAAGGAATAGCATGACATAAGGTAGTCAGCCTGTATTTTTGTATATCTACTGTGAATACGCTGATAAAATTATACTCTTTCCCAAGTAAAAATAATAGCTAATTTTCTGAAAGATTATTGTCTTTAGTAAGCATTCACTAAATCTTAGATATTTTTATTATAGACAATTTTCTGGAAGTATTACGTGTAATATCTCATTTAATCATCACAAAACTCTCTGGGAGACAATATTAATGTCATCCCAATTTCATCGTGGAAGAAATTGAGGCTTGAAAAGCTTAGTACGGTCCAACAGTTACTAACAGAGGCATTCAAGAATCAGGGCTTGAACTATTAATAGTTAATTCTCTGCTGCCTTCCTGATATATTCTCTGAGAAGTTTACTAAGCTTTTATTTTTATTTTTAAAATTTAAAAAAGAAATTTACATTGGAGTATAGTTGATTAACAATGTTGTGTTAGTTTCAGGTGTACAGCAGAGTGATTCAGTTATATATACATATATATATATAAATTTTCAAATTATTTTCCTGTCTAGGTTATTACAGAGTATTTTTTTAAATTTTTTTATTTAACAAATTTAATCAGTTATACATATACATATGTTCCCATATCCCCTCCCTTTTGCGTCTCCCTCCCGCCCTCCATATCCCACCCCTCCAGGCGGTCACAAAGCACTGAGCTGATCTCCCTGTGCTATGCGGCTGCTTCCCACTAGCTATCTACCTTACGTTTGGTAGTGTATATATGTCCATGCCGCTCTTTCGCTTTGTCACAGCTTATGCTTCCCCCTCCCCATATCCTCAAGTCCATTCTCTAGTAGATCTGTGTCTTTATTCCTATCTTACCCCTATGTTCTTCATGACTTTTTTTTCTTAAATTCCATATATATGTGTCAGCATACAGTATTTGTCTTTCTCTTTTTGACATACTTCACTCTGTATGACACACTCTAGGTCCATCCACCTCATTACAAATAGCTCAATTTCATTTCTTTTTATGGCTGAGTAATATTCCATTGTATATATGTGCCACATCTTCTTTATCCATTCATCCGATGATGGACACTTAGGTTGTTTCCATCTCCGGGCTATTGTAAATAGGGCTGCTATGAACATTTTGGTACATGACTCTTTTTGAATTATGGTTTTCTCAGGGTATATGCCCAATAGTGGGATTGCTGGGTCATATGGTAGTTCTATTTGTAGTTTTTTAAGGAACCTCCATACTGTTCTCCATAGTGGCTGTACCGATTCACATTCCCACCAGCAGTGCAAGAGTGTTCCCTTTTTTCCACACCCTCTCCAGCATTTATTGTTTCTAGATTTCTTGATGATGGCCATTCTGACTGGCGTGAGATGATATCTCATTGTAGATTTGATTTGCATTTCTCTAATGAGTAAAGATGTTGAACATCCTTTCATGTGTTTGTTGGCAGGCTGTATATCTTCTGTGGAGAAATGTCTATTTAGGTCTTCTGCCCATTTCTGGATTGGGTTGTTTGTTTTTTTCTTACTGAGCTGCATGAGCTGCTTATAAATTTTGGAGATTAATCCTTTGTCAGTTACTTCATTTGCAAATATTTTCTCCCTTTCTGAGGGTTGTCTTTTGGTCTTGTTTATGGTTTCCTTTGCTGTGCAAAAGCTTTTAAGTTTCATTAGGTCCCATGTGTTTATTTTTGTCTTTATTTCCATTACTCTAGGAGGTGGGTCCAAAAGGATCTTGCTGTGATTTATGTCATAGAGTGTTCTGCCTATGTTTTCCTCTAAGAGTTTGATAGTGTCTGGCCTTACATTTAGGTCTTTAATCCATTTTGAGCTTATTTTAGTGTATGGTGTTAGAGAGTGATCTAATCTCATACTTTTACATGTCCCTGTCCAGTTTTCCCAGCACCACTTATTGAAGAGGCTATCTTTTCTCCACTGTACATTCCTGCCTCCTTTATCAAAGATAAGGTGACCATACGTGTGTGGGTTTATCTCTGGGTATTCTATCCTGTTCCATTGATCTATCTTTCTGTTTTTGTGCCAATACCACACTGTCTTGATTACTGTAGCTTTGTAGTATAGTCTGATGTCAGGGAACCTGATTCCTCCAGCTCCGTTTTTCGTTCTCAAGATTGCTTTGGCTATTCGGGGTCTTTTGTTTTTCCAAACAAATTTTGAAATTTTTTGTTCTAGTTCTGTGAAAAATGCCAGTGGTAGTTTGATAGGGATTGCATTGAATCTGTAGATTGCTTTGGGTAGTAGAGTCATTTTCACAATGTTGATTCTTCCAATCCAAGAACATGATATATCTCTCCATCTATTTGTATCATCTTTAATTTCTTTCATCAGTGTCTTATAATTTTCTGCATACAGGTCTTTTGTCTCCTTAGGTAGCTTTATTCCTAGATATTTTATTCTTTTTGTTGCAATGGTCAATGGGAGTGTTTCCTTGATTTCACTTTCAGATTTTTCATCATTAGTATATAGGAATGCCAGAGATTTCTGTGCATTAATTTTGTATCCTGCTACTTTACCAAATTCACTGATTAGCTCTCATAGTTTTCTGATAGCATCTTTAGGATTCTCTATGTATAGTATCATGTCATCTGCAAACAATGACAGCTTTACTTCTTCTTTTCCGATTTGGATTCCTTTTATTTCCTTTTCTTCTCTGATTGCTGTGGCTATAACTTCCAAAACTATGTTGAATAAGAGTGGGGAGAGTGGGCAGCCTTGTCTTGTTCCTGATCTTAGTGGAAATGGTTTCAGTTTTTCATCATTGAGGATGATGCTGGCTGTGGTTTTGTCATATATGGCCTTTATTATTTTGAGGAAACTTCCCTCTATGCCTACTTTCTGCAGGGTTTTTATCATAAATGGGTGTTGAATTTTGTCGAAAGCTTTCTCTGCATCTATTGAGATGATCATATGGTTTTTCTCCTTCAATTTGTTAATATGGTGTGTCACGTTGATTGATTTGCGTATATTGAAGGCTCCTTGCATTCCTGGAATAAACCCCACTTGATCATGGTGTATGATCCTTTTAATGTGCTGTTGGATTCTGTTTGCTAGTATTTTGTTGAGGATTTTTGCATCTATGTTCATCAGTGATATTGGCCTGTAGTTTTCTTTCTTTGTGACATCCTTGTCTGGTTTTGGTATCAAGGTGACGGTGGCCTCGTAGAATGAGTTTGGGAGTGTTCCACCCTCTGCTATATTTTGGAAGAGTTTGAGAAGGATAGGTGTTAGCTCTTCTCTAAATGTTTGATAGAATTCGCCTGTGAAGCCATCTGGTCCTGGGCTTTTGTTTGTTGGAAGATTTTTTATCACAGTTTCAATTTCAGTGCTTGTGAATGGTCTGTTCATATTTTCTATTTCTTCCTGATTCAGTCTTGGCAGGTTGTGCATTTCTAAGAATTTGTTCATTTCTTCCAGGTTGTCCATTTTTTTGGCATAGAGTTGCTTGTAGTAATCTCCCATGATCTTTTGTATTTCTGCAGTGTCAGTTGTTACTTCTCCTTTTTCATTTCTAATTCTATTGATTTGAGTCTTCTCCCTTTTTTTCTTGATGAGTCTGGCTAATGGTTTATCAATTTTGTTTATCTTCTCAAAGAACCAGCTTTTAGTTTTATTGATCTTTGCTATTGTTTCCTTCATTTCTTTTTCATTTATTTCCGATCTGATTTTTATGATTTCTTTCCTTCTGCTAACTTTGGGTTGTTTTTGTTCTTCTTTCTTTAATTGCTTTAGGTGCATGGTTAGGTTGTTTATTCGAGATGTTTCCTGTTTCTTAAGGTAGGATTGTATTGCTATAAACTTCCCTCTTAGAACTGCTTTTGCTGCATCCCATAGGTTTTGGGTCGTCGTGTCTCTATTGTCATTTATTTCTAGGTATTTTTTAATTTCCTTTTTGATTTCTTCAGTGATCTCTTCATTATTAAGTAGTATATTGTTTAGCCTCCATGTGTTTGTATTTTTTACAGCTCTTTTCCTGTAATTGATACCTAGTCTCATAGCATTGTGATCAGAAAAGATACTTGATACAATTTCAATTTTCTTAAATTTACCAAGTCTTGATTTGTGACCCAAGATACGATCTATCCTAGAGAATGTTCCATGAGCACTTGAGAAAAATGTGTATTCTGTTGTTTTTGGATGGAATGTCCTATAAATATCAATTAAGTCCATCTTGTTTAATGTATCATTTAAAGCTTGTGTTTCCTTATTTATTTTCATTTTGGATGATCTGTCCATTGGTGAAAGTGGGGTGTTAAAGTCCCCTACTATGAGTGTGTTACTGTCGATTTCCCCTTTTATGGTTGTTAGTATTTGCCTTATGTATTGAGGTGCTCCTATGTTGTGTGCATAAATATTTACAATTGTTATATCTTCTTCTTGGATCGATCCCTTGATCATTATGTAGTGTCCTTCTTTGTTTCTTCTAATAGTCTTTATTTTAAAGTCTATTTTGTCTGATATATGAATTGCTACTCCAGCTTTCTTTTGATTTCCATTTGCATGGAATATCTTTTTCCATCCCCTTACTTTCAATCTGTATGTGTCTCTAGGTCTGAAGTGGGTCTCTTGTAGACAGCATATATATGGGTCTTGCTTTTGTATCCATTCAGCCACTCTGTGTCTTTTGGTGGGAGCATTTAGTCCATTTACATTTAGGGTAATTATCGATATGTATGTTCCTATTCCCATTTTCTTCATTGTTTTGGGTTCGTTATTGTAGGTCTTTTCCTTCTGTTGTGTTTCTTGCCTAGAGAAGTTCCTTTAGCATTTGTTGTAAAGCTGGTTTGGTGGTGCTGAACTCTCTCAGCTTTTGCTTGTCTGTAAACGTTTTAATTTCTCCATCAAATCTGAATGAGATCCTTGCTGGGTAGAGTAATCTTGGTTGCAGGTTTTTTTCCTTCATCACTTTAATTATGTCCTGCCACTCCCTTCTGGCTTGTAGAGTTTCTGCTGAGAGATCAGCTGTTATCCTGATGGGGATTCCCTTGTGTGTTATTTGTTGTTTTTGCCTTGCTGCTTTTAATATGATTTCTTTGTATTTAATTTTTGACAGTTTGATTAATTTGTGTCTTGGCGTATTTCTCCTTGGATTTATTCTGTATGGGACTCTCTGTGCCTCCTGTACTTGATTAACTATTTCCTTTCCCATATTAGGGAAGTTTTCAACTATAATCTCTTCAAATATTTTCTCAGTCCCTTTCTTCTTCTCTTCTTCTCCTGGAGCCCTTATAATTCGAATGTTGTTGCGTTTAATATTGTCCCAGAGGTCTCTGAGACTGTCCTCTGTTCTTTTCATTCTTTTTTCTTTATTTTGCTCTGCATCAGTTATTTCCACTATTTTATCTTCCACCTCACTTATCCGTTCTTCTGCCTCAGTTATTCTGCTATTGATCCCATTTATAGTGTTTTTCATTTCATTTATTGTGTTTTTAATGGATGCTTGATTCATCTTTAGTTCTTCTAGGTCCTTGTTAACTGTTTCTTGCATTTTGTCTATTCTATTTCCAAGATTTTGGATCTTGGAAATAGAATCTTGGATCAGCTTTACTATCATTATTCTGAATTCTTTTTCAGGTAGACTGCCTATTACCTCTTCATTTGTTAGGTCTGGTGGGTTTTTATCTTGCTCCTTCTCCTGCTGTATGTTTTTCTGTCTTCTCATTTTGCTTATGTTACTGTGTTTGCGGTCTCCTTTTTGCAGGCTGCAGGTTCTTAGTTCCCGTTGTTTTTGGTGTCTGTCCCTCGTGGCTAATGTTGGTTTAGTGGGTTGTGTCGGCTTCCTGGTGGGGCGGACTGGTGCCTGTGTTCTGGTGGATGTGGCTGGATCCTGTCTTTTTGGTGGGCAGGTCCACGTCTGGTGGTGTGTTTTGGGGTGTCTGCGGACTTTTTATGATTTTAGGCAGCCTCTCTGCTAATGGGTGGCGTTGTGTTCCTGTCTTGCTAGTTGTTTGGCATAGGGTGTCCAGCACTGTAACTTGCTGGTCCTTGAGTGAAGCTGGGTGCTGGTGTTGAGATAGAGATCTCTGGAAGATTTTCGCCGTTTGATATTATGTGGAGCTGGGAGGTCTCTTGTGGACCAGTGTCCTGAAGTTGGCTCTCCGACCTCAGAGGCACAGCACTGACTCCTGGCTCCTCATTTTGGGATGATTTGTTGTCTATTCATGTATTCCACAGATGCAGGGTACATCAAGTTGATTGTGGAGCTTTAATCCGCTGCTTCTGAGGCTGCTGGGAGAGATTTCCCTTTCTCTTCTTTGTTCCCACAGCTCCTGGGTCTCAGCTTTGGATTTGGCCCCGCCTCTGTGTGTAGGTCATCGGAGGGCGTCTGTTCTTCGCTCAGACGGGACAGGGTTAAAGGAGCAGCCGCTTTGGGGACTCTGGCTCACTCAGGCCGGTGGGGAGAGAGGGGCACGGAGTGCGGGGCGAGCCTGCAGCAGCAGAGGCCGGCGTGACGTTGCACCAGCCCGAGGCGTGCCGTGTGTTCTCCCAGGGAAGCCGTCTCTGGATCCCGGGACCCCGGCAGTGACAGGCTGTACAGGCTCCCGGAAGGGCGGCGTGGACAGTGACCTGCGCTCACACACAGGCCTCTTGGCGGTGGCAGCAGCAGCCCCAGCGTTCCACGCACGTCTCTGGGCTCCACGCTTACAGCCGCAGCTCGCGCCCGTCTGTGGGGCTCCTTTAAGCAGCGCTCCTAATCCCCTCTCCTCGCGCACCAGGAAACCAAGAGGGAAGAAATAGAGTCTTGCCTCTTCGGCAGCTCCAGAGTTTTCCCGGACTCCCTCCCGGCTAGCTGTGGTGCACTAGCCCCCCTCAGGCTGAGCTCTCGCTGCCAGCCCCAGTCCTTTCCCTGCGCTCTGACCGAAGCCCGAGCCTCAGCTTCAGCGCTGCCCGCCCCCGCGGGCGAGCAGACAAGGCTCTCGGGCTGGTGAGAGTCGGTCGGCACTGATCCTCTGTGCGGGAATCCCTTCCCAGGTACGTGGGGAGTTTCTTGCCTTTTGGGAGGTCTGAGGTCTTCTGCCAGCGTTCAGTAGGTGTTCTGTAGGAGTTGTTCCACGTGTAGCTATATTTCTGGTGTATCTGTGGGGAGGAAGGTGATCTCCACGTCTTACTCTTCCACCATCTTCCCCGGAAGTCCCTATTACAGAGTATTAAGTATTACTGTGCTATACAGTAGGTCCTTGTTGGTTATCTATTTTAAGTATAGCACTGTGTGCATGTCAATCCCAAACTACCAATCTACCCCTTTCCCCTACCCTTCCCACCTGGTAACCATAAGTTCACTCTCTATGTCTGTGAATCTTTTTCTGTTTTGTAAAATAAGTTTGTGTCATTTTTTTAAATTGTGCATATAAGTGATATCATATGATATTTGTCTGACACTTATCATATGATAAGTGTCTGACTTCACTTAGTATGATAATCTCCAGGTCCATACATGTTGCTGCAAATGTCATTATTTCATTCTCTTTAATGGCTGCATAATATTCCATTGTTTATATGTACCACATCTTCTTTATCCATTCCTCTGTCAATGGACATTAAGGTTGCTTTCATGTCTTGGCTATTATAAACAGTGCTGCAGTGAACATTGGGGTACATGTATCCTTTCGAACCATGGGTTTCTCCAGATGTGTGCCCAGGAGTGGGAGCGCTGGATCACATGGTAGCCCTAGTTTGAGTTCTTTAAGGAGCCTCCATACTGTTCTCCATAGTGGTTTTACCAATTTACATTCCCACCAACAGTGTAGGAGGGCTCACTTTTCTCCACACCAGCTCCAGCATTTATTGTTTGTAGACTTTTTGATGGTGGCCATTCTGACTGGTGTGAGGTGATACCTAATTGTAGTTTTGATTTGCATTTCTCTGATAATTAGTGATGTTGAGCATCTTTTCATGTGCTTTATGGCCATCTGTATGCCTTCTTTGGAGAAATGTCTATTTAGGTCTTCTGCCCATTTTTTGATTGGGTTGTTTGTTTTATTGATATGAGCCTCATGAGCTGTTTGTAAATTTTGGAGATTAATCCCTTGTTGGTCCCATTGTTTGCAAATATTTTCTCCCATTCTGTGGGTTGTTATTTTGTTTATGGTTTCCTTTTCTGTGCAAAAGCTTTTCAGTTTAATTAGGTCCCATTTGCTTATATTTGGTTTTATTTTCATTACTCTTGACAGTGATATTTGTCAAAGTTTGTTCTGCCTATGTTTTCCTCTAAGAGTTTTATAGTGTCCAGCCTTACATTTAGGTCTCTGATCCATTTTGAGTTTATTTTTGTTTATGGTGTTAGAGAATGTTCTAACTTTATTCTTTTACATGTAGCTGTCCAGTTTTCCCAGCACCACTTATTGAAGGGACTGTCTTTTCTCCATTATTTATTCTTGCATCCTTTTCATAGATTAATTGACCATAGGTGTGTAGGTTTATCTCTGGGCTTTTTATCCTGTTCTGTTGATCTACATGTTTGTTTTTATTCCAGTACCATACTGTTTTGAAGATTGCAGCTTTGTAGTATAGTCTGAAGTCAGGGAGCCTGATTCCTCCAGCTATGTTTTTCTTTCTAAAGATTGCTTTGGCTATTTGGGGTCTTTTGTGTTTCCATGCAAATTTTTAACCTTTTTGTTCTTGTTCTGTGAAAAATGCCATTGGAAGTTTGGTAGGGATTGCATTGAATCTGTAGATTGCTTTGGGTAGTATGGTCAGTTTGACGATATTGATTCTTCCAATCCAAAAACATGGTATATTTTTCTGTCTGTGTCATGTTTGATTTTTTTCATTAGCATCTTATAGTTTTCAAAGTACAGGTGTTTTTTTCTCCTTAGGTTTATTCCTAGGTATTTTTTTTCTTTTTGATGTGATGGTAACTGGGATTGTTTCCTCAGGTTCTCTTTCTGATCTTTTGTTATTAGTCTATAGGAATGCAAGAGATTTCTGTGCATTAATTTTGTATCCTGCAGCTTTATCAAATTCATTGATGAGCTCTAGTTGTTTTCTGGTAGCATCTTTAGGGTTTTCTGGTATAGTATCATGTCATCTGCAAACAATGACAGTTTTACTTCTTCATTTCCTATTTGGATTCCCTTTATTTCTTTTTCTTCTCTGCTTGCCACTGCCAGTGTCCTTGTCCCCACAGTGAGCCACAGCTTCCACCCCCACCTCTGCAGGAGAACCTCCAGTAGTAGCAGGTAAGTCTGGCCCACTCTCTTATGACGTTACCACTTTTTTCCCTGGGTCCTGATGTGCACAAGACCCTGTGTGTGCCCTCCAAGAGTAGAGTTTCTGTTTCTTCGAGTCCTGAGGAATTCCTGACATCAAATTGCACTGGTCTTCAAAGCCACATTCTGTGCAGGCTCCTCCTCCTATTGCAAGACCGTCAAGCTGGGGAGCCTGTGTGGAGCTCAGAACTTTCACTCCTGTGGGAGAACTTATGTGGTACAATTGTTTTCCAGTTTCTGAATTGCCTATGCAGCATATGTGGGATTTGATTTTATTGCAGTTGAGCCCCTCCTGCCATTTCATTGGATGTAGGATATCTTTTTCGGTAGGTTCCAGCATTTCTTTGTCAGTGGTTTTTCAGCAGTTAGTTGTGATTTTGGTGTTTCTGTAAGAAGGGAGAGCTCACATCCTTCTGCTTCTTCATCTTGTCTGCTCCTCGCTTTTTATTTTTATACCTTACATCTGAGTACATTTAATTCATTATAATAGAATAATTTTTTTTGATCCCCTACTAGTAGTAGTCACTGTTTTAGGTGTCAGAGATACATCATTAAGAAGGTAGGCAGGATCTCTGTGCCTTTGGAGTTTCCATTCACTTGAAGCAATAACCCAATGAGCATAGGAGTCAGGGAGAAAGATCAGAGCCAGGTCAGGGGAAATGCTACTGAGCTTTTTTAAAAAAGTGTCACAAAACTTTGGAGTTAAGGAGAATTAATATTTCTTAGTGTAATCCTTATTTTGTAAATGAAAAAAAACAGTCTAGAGTGACTTGAACTTACCCTGGGCAGCAAACACCTAGCCTGAGAGCACAGGTCTAGAGCTCCAAATTTGCTTTTCTTTAACTACTACTTGAACTTCTCATAAATTATTTCTGAACTTTGAATCTTACTTGAAGATTCCACTATTTAACAGAAGGTGAAAAAAAACTCTATATGACTAATAATGCTGTAGTAATTATAGCTTGTAATTCTCCCTAATATTTCATTTTGCTGTTACCAGTTACCCATTTTATTGCTTACTGTCTGCATCTGTTTTTCTTTAGTGTTTTTAGAGTTTGTGTATATGCTTTACCTAGATCAAGAATAGCATTGAGAACCTTAGATTTCAGTTTTCCAGAGGACAGGATTTAAACAGAGTAATGAATTTCGTGCTATTACTTTATTTAGATCCGAGTTAAAGAGGCAACTAATATGCTTTGAATGTTTGAAACAAATGACCTGGATTCAGCACTGTGTTCTAGTCCTGGTATTAACTGGGAAATTTTAAACAATTCACTTAACCATTCAATTGCCTTATCTCTATAAGAAGAATCATAAAATAATAATGGTAGCTAATCAAAATAACATACTACTAATCTTTGCTATACATACTTTTGTAGATTTTGGTGTAAGAAAATAAGAAAATGCATACTAAAAATTCTATGGAATCGAAAACACGTTTCAATTTAAATGTCAAAACAGAAGGATGAAAGATAGTGACAAGGGGCAGAAAATGTGAAGCATCTAAATATGGTGTTTTCTGTTCAAAAGACATATGAGCTATAAGTTTACAATTCTGTCTTAATGTCAGAGATAAAGAAAATCACAGATTCTTTGAAATCAAAGGATTTCCGATTATTTTGTCAGCTTCCTTCTTTTATAATTCAAAGAACTGAGAAAGCCACTAGCCAAAGTCTCACAGTAGAACTAAAACTCTGGTATTCTGATTGCCTGTATGTGTGTGTATGTGTGTGTGTGTGTGTGTGTGTGTATACACACACACACATACACACACAGATATATATCTTTCTTTTCCCAATGTACCCTGTTGTCTCACAGAGACAAACAACTAGCGCACTTAAGTCTCAGTGTGTAGAAGGAAAACAGATAAATGATCATTGGTTGCATCCAATTCAGTCATCAATTCAGATGATTGCCATGTTCAAAATCTACTCTAGGCAATATACTGACAATCTCAGAAAAAGACACATCACCCAGTACTCACTGAAAATTGCTGAGGATTGTGGATTCCCTTAACACAGTGTATAGTGATGTGAATCCTTGGTCAAAGTTCCAATAACCCAAAACACCATAATTGCATTCTGTGATTAATCACAGGACACTGGTCCACAAGAGACCTCCCAGCTCCACATAATATCAAACGGCGAAAATCTTCCAGAGATCTCCATCTCAACACCAGCACCCAGCTTCACTCAACGACCAGCAAGCTACAGTGCTGGACACCCTATGCCAAACAACTAGCAAGACAGGAACACAACGCCACCCATTAGCAGAGAGGTGGCCTAAAATCATAAAAAGTCCGCAGGCACCCCAAAACACACCACCAGACGTGGACCTGCCCACCAGAAAGACAAGATCCAGCCTCATCCACCAGAACACAGGCACTAGTCCCCTCCTAGTGCCTTCAGCAGCTTAAGAAGCATCAGTTGGCACTTTGCCAGAGTTGACAGCCTCCTCTCTTCTGACACAAAACAAAGAAAAATGTGTTTCCCAGATGTATTAACATCAACATCTGGTCCTATCAATGCAGGAAAAAACATAATCCTCTAAAAAGCAAATGCATAATATGTACTTCGAGGCCAGTACATATCTTGCATTTCAATATGACACAAGTTTCAGCTCTCTTCTGATTTGGCTTTAGTCTCTCATTTAAAGGTTGCCAGCTGCAACAAGAGTGTTTGGAGGAGTCAACCTAGGACCACAGATAAGTCATTCTGGGATGAATGTTTGCTCTTGCTGAACAGCAGGATCCTACAAGCCAAATGAAAATGTCATTATGCTTTAAAAAGTTCAATTATAGATTCAAATGCATCTGCTATCCATCATTTTTAATCATTGTCATTGTCTGATAAGAGAACCAAAGAAAGAAAGCTCAGTATAGTGCTGACGGGTCTGTCTACAAAAACATTCAATTTGCCAACTCTTTTTCAAAGGGGAAAAAATAGATCAAGTGGCAGCCTGTGTGTGTTTTAATGACTTAGGCTTGCTGAGAAACATATTACACAATGCAAAATAAAAGAAATTCCCTCTTTTTAATTTTTTAAAAATATTTATGTATTTACTTTTGCTTTGCTAAAGGAATTCACAAATCCTCAAAGTAATCACCTATGAATTTCATGTTAAAGTTCAACATAAGCATTATAATGTACTTGTTATATAAAATAAGGTAGTAATCTGAGAAGTCTCTCAGAAGTGCAACACCCCATTAGTGATACATTCTTATATTAAAGGGACCGAAAATAATAAGGTAAATCATAGTTTTTATGAAAAAGTTTCTCACAGATAGTTTTCAGCAGCTTTATTAGATTTAAATTATTTCTTTTTTTTTAAATGCATTCTGCTGTGTAGGAGAAGATTTAATATCTTAATGTATCTTACTCTAATCATTTATACAGGTTGCTGTCTTCTTTATGTCTACCTGGGATCATACAACAGAAATGAGAATTTTAATTGGAGTAAAGAAGAAAGAAAAGTTTAGTATGTAGACTATCTGAAACTGCAGCAGATAATTCTCCAAACAACTCTAGGAACATATGTTAAAACAAAACAATCACTGTAACAAAAATGTTAAACATTTCACTTCTCATTTTTACTAGGTCATATGTCATTGATGAAGAACATGAAATTTGCACAAAACTTCATTGTTAAAACATGTTTAAATCAGCTTTATTTTATATTTTTTAGCTAAATCCCAACGAAAAGAAATAAATTCCCAGAAGAACATTTGCCACCTCAGCAAATCATCAGATTCAACAGTTATGTACCCCAGGTCATTCATACACCCACACTGAAAGCTCACACAATAAAAAGAGGGTGATCATTGTGAAAGATAGTATAAAAAAAAAAGCACAACTAATTTTTTCAATAGTTTTTTCAGGTTTGCAAAACCTGATCTATAAACCTATTTGTAAAATAGAGTACCTCATAATCCTGACAAAACATTGACTTTTAGTTAAGATTATCATTTTGGAATAGAAATTACAAGTAAGATAAAATCACTAAATGACTTGCCTGAAGCAGTAGTGACCAGCATAATAATTTTGAATAGTTTGAGTCTATTTCAGTTATTAATGTGAAATCTAGGAAAAGACAAAGATCTTATAGTATAGTTCTATTGTAATACATTTCTACAATATTAATAGCTGCTGATTATTTGGTACCTATTATATTTGAGGCACTGTACTGGATCTTTTCCATTTATAGGTAGGAAACTAGAATAAAATGTTTGTTTCATCAGTGTTAATGTAGCTAATAATTACTATAACTAGGATTCAAATGACTATCAAAAATCTTAATCTCTCCTAAGCTTATTTGTCCTCCCTAGGGATCATGTTTGAGTATAATCCATAAAGCAGTTTTTTTAGATATTTCACAGGGCATTGTTTTGACCATCAAGGTAATGTTCATACCAAAACTATTTCGTTCTTTCATTCACAGTTTGTCCCTGGGCTGAGTATTCAGTACAATGGTAAAACCAAAACACATGGAACTTGTCCACAGGGACCTTTATTCTGTTTCATTTGGCTTTTGTTTTTTAGTAAAAGAAATAGATTTAAACCAAATAGTTGAATAGATATGTAATTATAAATGATGTAAGTGATATAAAGGAAAAGAGCAGTTTAATTTGAGGGAGGATAGCAAGAGAAACTTGATTCAATATTGAGAACACAGGGAAAGTCACTCTAAGGAAGTGATATTTAACCAAATACCTACTGGAAGAGCAGGGAAAGCCAAGGGAAGAGTGGGTCAGAGAAGTCTACACAGAGGAAACAGTGGTTGTAAAAACCTTGAGTTTGAAAGAAGTGGGTAATGAGACACATTAAAACACAACAAAACAACAAAAAAATGATACTAGATCATCTTGATGGAGGAGAGTTTATCATGTGATTAGGTTAAAGGGATTGGGCAGGAGCACAGGGTTATTATGACTATAGGTGAGAGACTTGGAGCAACCATCCATGACACAGGTGTCAGAAGAGAGGGCAAGAAGTGCAGACTGAGAGGCTATACATGTGAATTTTTTACATTTAAACAATTTTGACAACGCAAGACCATCAAGTTTTTAGTTAGCCATCACTGTTTCACAATATGCAGTTACAAAATTCAAAGGCCATTATCAAACTAAGTACTATCGATGTCAAGCATGTGCCACTGGTAAACACTTATAGTGGAAATTAATTTTAAATATGTCAGTGTATATTGGTTTGAAATATTTTTAATGGAGAATATAATTATTTAATGTTTTGTCTAAATATGTTGACTTAAAGCACTTGCCTGTGGTCATATAAACAGAATTAATAAAAAATGACTTAAAATATCATAGCTTCCACCCAAAACCAATCCTAATAAAACAAATGCAGTTTTGGCAAGATCTGTACAATGTCAGTGATAAATAATTATTCATACATATAAAGAAAAATACAGAAATAAAAGATACATTATTTAAAGTCAATATAATATATTCAAAATGTATTGACAAAAAAAGAAAAGGCACTCTACTACTTTGTGTGTCTGAAACAACAAAACAAAATTGCACTCAGTAACAAGGATACTCTATTTAGTAGAAATGCCACAAAAGAGCTCTGTGATTAACAGTGTATAATTCTGGCAGAGGAAATAAAGTAAATGTAAAAGTTTAACAAAATCTAAGAGTATCTTAATCACTGGAAGTAGAATTAAGAATTGAGACCTTTCTTTTGTGTCTGTATGAATTCAGAAAGCTATACCTTAAGGCAACTATCTTCTTTCTTAAAAAGGTATATTTTAGTATAGATCAATTACATAGGAATGTCAGCTAAAGCCCACACACATTTCATTGTGAAGAACAAAAATACCTCAGCTATAAATCATCACAAACCTTTTGATATTTGGCAGTCAGTTTTGAGAGAAGATTTTTGAAATAATGTTTTTCTTTCAAATCCTAGAAAAGTCTAATTAAATGAATATAATTTTTGTATTTATTATAGTCTTTAACAACATAGCATATATTTTTCAAATTTGTATTTGTAATGGGAATCACAAACTGCCATAACATGACTTCCTTAGTTTTACAGCCTTTAGCAATCTCACTTATAACACATTCATAGCCTGATTCTCCTTGAGCCCTCATGAATCTTGATTTTACGGCATAAGCACAAATGCAATAGACACGGTTCTCACTTAAATTATGTGAAATTGATATTGTGCTGCATTCAAATGCCATAAGAAAGAATGTATCCGCTCATGGCAGGGGTGTCAGAGTCAGTGGAGACTAAGGCCCTTTAGAGAGAATGCCCTAGACTTTACCTTTTTACGAACTTCAGAAACCTTTCCAAAGAGAATTTTGATACTGTCAGAGTACTTCTATCACTGGATTTTGTTACAAGACATAATGCAGCCTTCCTAATGAAAGTTCACATAACCCACTGAAAGTACAGATGTTTTTAAATAATCTATTGTTGCTAGAGATCAAGAGTTTGTTTTATTGATACATAGAAGTGGCATTAAACTACCTTCTTGTGGGTCTCCGAAAAACCTGTGTGCTCCTACTTATTCCCAATGACATGAATATATCTATCATTTCACAAGATAGACAATCGAACTGTGTAAATGTGAACAGCTTTCCAGAGATTAACAATGTATATAGTTAATTCAGGGGGAAAAATTGTCTTCTGAAGTTGTTCAGAATGCTGCAGAAGAGCTGAATTCTACACTGCTGTTTCTCTTCTGCTATCTGAAAGTGACAATTAATTAGAAATGCTGTTCACTTGTCCTTCTAAGATTAAGGCCAAAAATGTACTCTGAAGTGTCTTCTAGTGATTTCTTCTTCAAGCCCCTACCCAATTCTATTACGCCTGGTTGCTAATATATTAATCACTTGTTTTACTGATGTTTAACCTTAGTTGGGTATGTTTTCAGTTCTGCTTATAAGCAGAGTAATCCATCCAAATTGCTTTTTCTATTGAAGTATAGTTTATGTAAAATTATTATAGGTGTACATTATAGTAATTCATAATTTTAAAGGTTATACTCCATTTATAGTTATTATAAAATATTGGCTATATTCCCTGTGTTGTACAATATATCCTTGTAGCTTATTTTATGTATAATAGTTTGTACCTCTTAATCCCCTAGCCTCATATTGCCCCTCCCCGCTTCACTCTCCCCACTGGTAACCACTAGTTTGTCCTCTGTAACTGTGAGTCTACTTCTTATTTGTTTATATTCACTAGTTGTACTTTTTAGATTCCACATATAGGTGATGTCATACAGTATTTGTCTTTCTCTGCCTGACTTATTTCACTTAGCATAATATTTCTTTGATCACCTTCACAATCATTACTCAACTCTTTCTCAGGTAGATTGCCTATCTCCTCACTTAGTTCTTCTTCTGGGGTTTTATCTTGTTCCTTCAGCTGGAACATGTCCCTCTGCTGCCTCATTTTGCCTAAGTTGCTGTTTGTATTTTTATGTATCTGGTTGGTTAGTTATGTTTCTCAACGTTGGCCTTCTGTAGGAGACATCCTATGCATCCCAGCAGTGCACTCTCCTTGTTACCAAGCTATAATGTCTAGAGGTTTTCCCTATGAAGGCCATGTGAGTCCTTCTGTTGTAGCAGGCTGACTCTGTGAGTAGTCTGGTAGTATTTTTTAGCCCCTAGTCCAGTTGGTTGCCAGGCCTTGCCTTGTGCAGAAGCTGCCAACTGCTGTTGGTGGGGCCTGGTCATGAGGTGGCTGACTGCAGAACCCCAGGGGACCCTGGGGCTAGTGCTGGTTCACTGGTGGGTGGTGTCAGGGTCCAGAAGACTCTGAGTCTGTTGCCTGCTCACTGGTGGGTGAAGCCAGGTCCTTGGGTTAGTGCCAGGTTATTGACAGGCAGAGCCAGGTCCTGGAGTCTGTCTGCAGGGCCCAGGGTTCCCAGAGCTAGTGTCAGATTGCTGGTGGTGGGTGTCCAGTTTGTGACACAGTTGGGTATGGGGTCCAAGTTGTCTTGAAGCTTGTGTTTTTCTGCTAGTGGACAGCGTAAAGACCCAGCTGGTACAATGGCAAGGTCTGATCTGCTGTGGGCAGACTGGGTCTGCAGGCTACAGAGTTATGATTTTCTTGTGTCTGATGTCTGCCCCCTGGTGGGTGAGGCTGGTCCAGAGGCTAGTGCAGGCTTCCTGAAGGGCAGGGCTGGTGCCTGCTCACTGGTGGGTGGAGCTGGGTCTTGGCCTTCTGGTGGGCAGGACCATGTATAAAGGCAGCTGTGGGCTCAGGAAGTCATTAGGCATCATCCTGTCTGCTGATGGGTGGGGCTGTGTCCCCACCCAGTTAGTTGCTTGGCGTGAGGTGTCCCAGCACTGACATCTACAGGCTGTTGGGTGGAGCCAGGCTTTGGAGCTCATGAACTAGAGAGAGTATAGCACAACGGTGCCTGCCAGCACCAGTGTCCATGTGGGTTAGAAGGAGCTCCCCCAAATGGCTTCTTCCAGTGTCTGTGTCCCCAGTGTGAGTCACAATCACCCCACTGCCTCTCTGGGAGACTCTCTAAGAATAGCATGTAGGTCTGGCCCAGGCTTCTATCAAATTACTGCTTTTGCCCTGGGTCCCAGTGTGTGTGAGATTTTGTGTGTGCCCTTTAAGCATGAAGTCTCTACTTCTCCCAGTCCTTTGGGACTCCTGAAATTAAGCCCCCCTGGCTTTCAAAGGCAAATGCTCTGGGGTCTCTTCTTACCATTGCAGGACCACCAAGCTGGGGAGCCCAAGATGGGGCTCAGAACTCTCACTCCTGGAGGAGAACCTCTGCAATATAATTATCCTTCATTTTGTGTGTTGCCCATCTCGGGGTATGGGACTTGATTATATCACGAGTCCACCCCTCCTACCTGTCTCATTGTGGTTCCTTCTTTACGTCTTTAGTTGTAGAAGACCTTTTCTGGTAGATTCTGGTCTTCTTCATCAATGGTTGTTCTGCAAATAGTTTCGATTTTGGTGTGCTCATGAGAGGAGATGAGCTCAGGGTCTTTCTACTCCACCATCTTGGCTAGTCTGCCAACCAAAACTACTTTTAATGTGATGAAAATTTAGGAGTTCCTGGACTCCAACTAAGGTTTATCATCAGAATTAAAACATGACCAAAATGTCAATTATAGTGTTATATGAAAAAAAATCATGTGATGATGTCTACAGAAAATATGTAAATAAATATGGAGAGAGTATTTGTCAGGTGTAAAAAATAGTACTCAGTGAAATAACTTGTTTCATCAAACACTATTCCTAGTGAGGGCAAGTGGGTTGTAAGGATTTAAGTTTTAAGCAAACAAGTGTCTGAATCCTAGTTATGGTACTTATTATCAATGTGACAGTGACCAAGTTACTGAACATATTTTATTTCAAATCCATCATCTATAAAATGAAGTTAAGAAATAATCAATAAAAAGGAATGTTGTGCCATAAAAGTGAAATAAGTTTATCAGGTTTATCAAATGCTGATCAGGTAAGGTATGACCTGACTATCTGGCAGAGATTAGTATGACTATACTAGAATAAATATGCTATGTTAGAGAATATTTTAATCAGGTTTCCCCATGACCTGGAAGAAATATCTCTCAAAACCAGTAGTTCTCAAACTGAATATCATAATCACCTAATTTTTTTTTCAAACTTCACGTGCTGATTACAGTATAAGAGTTCTTTAAAAAATTGTGTTTTTTCCCCCCTGA
This sequence comes from Hyperoodon ampullatus, assembly GCF_949752795.1. Lineage (NCBI taxonomy): Eukaryota > Metazoa > Chordata > Mammalia > Artiodactyla > Ziphiidae > Hyperoodon > Hyperoodon ampullatus. The sequence continues at coordinate 99,122,777 of NC_136914.1, forward strand.
ATTTCTATGAAGTGTTAGGGTGAGAATGAAGTGAAGCAGCTATATTATCTCCCCAGGTGTGTTGAAGATTGACTCATGGTCAAATCAGCTCCATTTGAGACCTTCTGCTCACAACCATGTGTATCCCTTTTTTGGGCTACTATGTTCAAACACAACTGACAGATTCTGATTATGAATTTGTTGCCCTGTGATCTTGATAACATAAAGCATGGTGGGTTAGGATAACATGAATTTTCTGGGAAAGATACAACTTCCACAGTTAAGTAATGAATTGGAATCTGCTTTATACATCATTATCTTGTTAATTAGCATGATTCAGCCTCTTCAGACCAGATCCAGTCTGGCTATACCCAAAAATAGAGTTTCAAATCTGGAAACATTGAGGACCACATCCTGGCTAATGATGATTCCACAGGGCCACCACACGTGTTGTTGCTTTGCCAAGTTGAGCTTGTTGCTTCTTTCCCTTATCTTTCTGCTTTTTCTGCATTTAATAAAGTTAAGAATGAATATAGAGCTATAGGAAGGTTCAAAATCATTTTTATGGTAATGTTATTTTATAGTAAAAACTAGACAACTGAGTCTTTATATCACCCGACGTAAGCACAGATCCCTATTTAGATGGGTTAGATGGATTTTCAGATCTCAGTCATGCTGACCGACAGCTTTAGAAGACTATTTATTTATTTGAAGCTTACTACAGTTTTCCCTTCAGAATTGACAAATAGTTTTTGCCTGATTATGTGGTTTTTTAGATCTGTATTTTAAATCTAATTTTAAAGTCATCTCTGCTTTCAAAATAAGGCCAGTTAACACCTCTTTAAGAGATGATCCATTGTCAAATTTAGTCAAGACTCCATTAATCCGTTTAACCAGAGAATTAGAAGTTTTTTTCTATATTTCACATTAAATTATATCACATTAAATTATTTTCAATGCTTAGAGTAATATAGAGAAAAATTAAGCTATAATAATACATGGCAAAATATTCCAAATCAAGAATTTGAACAAACGTATGTTCTGATGAAAAATGTGCAGAGTTGTTTTGGTATTGGACAGAGTGACATACATACAAAACTCTCCTACCCTTGCAAATTGTTTTAGGACAATGTGTTTGGAACCAGCATTAAAACTAAATACTCTCATTTTTGTTTTTTATTCCATTTCTGTTAATCCCTTTTTATATTTATGAACCATTTAAACACTGAAGATTCTAGCCATCTCCTTTATATTTGATTTAGTATAAGGCGTAAGGAAAGTATCCAATTCTCCTCTTTCTCCAATTTCAAGCTGAGAGCCACAATTAGATCTACCATTTCTCTGTCATACCTCCTGTCAGTAGAGAGTACTAAACATTAAAAGGGCAATATTTGAAAATGGCGTGCAGTGCACAAGACTGGGATTCAAGATTCAACTTTACTGGTACTACCACTCAGTAAGTTATGATATGTGATTTTTATCTCTCCGTACTTCCATTTCCTCATCTGGAAAAAAAGGCAGGTCATAACAAAGGACATTTACTGAGTACTTACTCATGCTAGCAATTCACATATGCACTTTTAATTCACTCTAATGAATACAGGAGATGGGTAATATCCTATTTTAAGGAGGGGGAAACAGGATCTGAGATACTAATAAACTTATCAGAGACTGTAGAACCAGAAAGTTTCAGTGCTGATTTCAACCAGGTCTGCTTCTATCCTAAATCCATACAGTTCTGCTACTATTAATATCTACCTCAGAGATATTATTAAATAGTGATTGTAAAATATTTGTATAAAATATAAAGTGACATAGAAATGGTAGCTGTCATTGGAACTTATGGTACTCTGACATTGTCTAGTCTCTCAAGGCTTCTGTGTATATATTGGACATTGATCAGCATCCAAGTTTAAAGATAAGACAAAAATTCATGCTCCAAAATGCACTGCCTTTGGAAGGTTTCAATTATTTATAGTAATAAGGAGAAATGTAAATGAAAAATGTGGAAATCATTTAGACTAGGTAGGAAGATACTATGATCATTAAAATTATGTTTAAACATACAAAATTAAAGGATCATGGTATTTATTTGCTGTTGCTTATCAAAACATTGAAATAACAGTTGTATGAACTGTATTTCGAGTACATATGTGTACATGTATATTTTAAAAGTAATTATAAATAATATATATGCTGACTGGTAGGTTTTGTGATCTGTGTTTATGCACATTATATATATATATATATATATGTTTATGTATTACATAATTTACACAGTTTAACTATAATTATATGTCATAGACATGGGCAAAATTTTAGAAGGGTTCATTCCAAACAGATGATTCTTCTGGTATATTGGTATTTTAGGTCATTTTTTCTTAATTGAGCTTTTCTCAGTTTGCATTGACTTCTGAATCAAGTAGAATTATATTCTTAAATAGAAAACATGCATATTATTATTATTACATTTTTTTCTTTTTGTTGCAATAGTAAATGAGAGCGTTTTCTTGATTTCACTTTCAGATTTTTCATCATTAGTATATAGGAATGCCAGAGATTTCTGTGCATTAATTTTGTATCCTGCTACTTTACCAAATTCATTGATTAGCTCTAGTATTTTTCTGGTAGCATCTTTAGGATCCTCTATGTAGAGTATCATGTCATCTGCAAACAGTGACAGCTTTACTTTTTCTTTTCCGATTTGGATTCTTTTATTTCCTTTTCTTCTCTGATTGCTGTGGCTAAAACTTCCAAAACTATGTTGAATAAGAGCGGTGAGAGTGGGCAGCCTTGTCTTGTTCCTGATGTTAGTGGAAATGGTTTCAGTTTTTCACCATTGTGGACGATGTTGGCTGTGGGTTTGTCATATATGGCCTTTATTATGTTGAGGAAAGTTCCCTCTATGCCTACTTTCTGCAGGGTTTTTATCATAAATGGGTGTTGAATATTGTCAAAAGGTTTCTCTGCATCTATTCAGATGATCATATGGTTTCTTCTTCAATTTGTTAATATGGTGTATCACGTTGATTGATTTGCGTATATTGAAGAATCCTTGCATTCCTGGAATAAACCCCACTTGATCATGGCGTATGATCCTTTTAATGTGCTGTTGGATTCTGTTTGCTAGTATTTTGTTGAGGATTTTTGCATCTATGTTCATCAGTGATATTGGCCTGTAGTTTTCTTTCTTTGTGACATCCTTGTCTGGTTTTGGTATCAAGGTGACGGTGGCCTCATAGAATGAGTTTGGGAGTGTTCCTCCCTCTGCTATATTTTGGAAGAGTTTGAGAAGGATATGTTTTAGCTCTTCCCTAAATGTTTGATAGAATTCGCCTGTGAAGCCATCTGGTCCTGAGCTTTTGTTTGTTGGAAGATTTTTAATCACAGTTTCAATTTCAGTGCTTGTGATTGGTCTGTTCATATTTTCTATTTCTTCCTGATTCAGTCGTGGCAGGTTGTGCATTTCTCAGAATTTGTCCATTTCTTCCAGGTTGTCCATTTTATTGGCATAGAGTTGCTTGTAGTAATCTCTCATGATCTTTTGTATTTCTGCAGTGTCAGTTGTTAATTCTCCTTTTTCATTTCTAATTCTATTGATTTGAGTCTTCTCCGTTTTTTTCATGATGAGTCTGGCTAATGGTGTATCAATTTTGTTTATCTTCTCAAAGAACCAGCTTTTAGTTTTATTGATCTATGCTATCGTTTCCTTCATTTCTTTTTCATTTATTTCCGATCTGATTTTTATGATTTGTTTCCTTCTGCTAACTTTGGGGGGTTTTTTGTTCTTATTTCACTAATTGCTTTTGGTGCAAGGTTAGGTTGTTTATTCGAGATGTTTCCTGTTTCTTAAGTTGGGATTGTATTGCTATAAACTTCCCTCTTAGAACTGCTTTAGCTGCATCCCATAGGTTTTGGGTCATCGTGTCTCCATTGTCATTTGTTTCTAGGTATTTTTTTATTTCCTCTTTGATTTCTTCAGTGATTACTTCGTTATTGAGTAGTGTATTGTTTAGCCTCCATGTGTTTGTATTTTTTACAGCTCTTTTCCTGTAATTGATATCTAGTCTCATAGCGTTGTGGTCAGAAAAGACACTTGATACAATTTCAATTTTCTGAAATTTACCAAGGCTTGATTTGTGACCCAAGATATGATCTATCCTGGAGAATGTTCCATGAGCACTTGAGAAAAATGTGTTTTCTGTTGTTTTTGGATGGAATGTCCTATAAATATCAATTAAGTCCATCTTGTTTAATGATTAATTTCAAGCTTGTGTTTCCTTATTTAGTTTCATTTTGGATGATCTGTCCATTGGTGAAAGTGGGGTGTTAAAGTCCCCTACTATGAGTGTGTTACTGTCGATTTCCCCTTTTATGGCTGTTAGTATTTCCCTTATGTATTGAGGTGCTCCTGTGTTGGGTGCATATATATTTATAATTGTTATATCTTTTTGGATTGATCCCTTGATCATTATGTAGTGTCCTTCTATGTCTCTTCTAGTAGTCTTTATTTTAAAGTCTATTTTGTCTGATATAAGAATTGCTACTCCAGCTTTCTTTTGATTTCCATTTGCATGGAATATGTTTTTCCATCCCCTTACTTTCAATCTGTATGTGTCTCTAGGTCTGAAGTGGGTCTCTTGTAGACAGCATATATGGGTCTTCGTTTTGTATCCATTCAGCCAATCTGTGTCTTTTGGTGGGAGCATTTAGTCCATTTACATTTAAGGTAATTATTGATATGTATATTCCTATATCCATTTCCTTCATTGTTTTGGGTTCGTTATTGTAGGTCTTTTCCTTCTGTTGTGTTTCTTGCCTAGAGAAGTTCCTTTAGCATTTGTTGTAAAGCTGGTTTGGTGGTGCTGAACTCTCTCAGCTTTTGCTTGTCTGTAAACGTTTTAATTTCTCCATCAAATCTGAATGAGATCCTTGCTGGGTAGAGTAATCTTGGTTGAAGGTTTTTCTCCTTCATCACTTTAAATATGTCCTGCCACTCCCTTCTGGCTTGTAGAGTTTCTGCTGATAGATCAGCTGTTAACCTGATGGGGATTCCCTTGTGTGTTATTTGTTGTTTTTCCCTTGCTGCTTTTAATATGTTTTCTTTGTGTTTAATTTTTGACAGTTTGATTAATATGTGTCTTGGCATATTTCTTCTTGGATTTATTCTGTATGGGACTCTCTGTGCCTCCTGCACTTGATTAACTATTTCCTTTCCCATATTAGGGAAGTTTTCAACTATAATCTCTTCAAATATTTTCTCAGTCCCTTTCTTTTTCTCTTCTTCTTCTGGAACCCCTATAATTCGAATGTTGGTGCGTTTAATGTTGTCCCACAGGTCTCTGAGACTATCCTCAGTTCTTTTCATTCTTTTTTCTTTCTTCTGCTCTACAGTAGTTATTTCCACTATTTTATCTTCCAGGTCACTTATCCGTTTTTCTGCCTCAGTTATTCTGCTATTGATCTCATCTACAGTATTTTTAATTTCATTTATTGTGTTGTTCATCGTTGCTTGTTTCACCTTTAGTTCTTCTAGGTCCTTGTTAACTGTTTCTTGCATTTTGTCTATTCTATTTCCAAGATTTTGGATCATCTTTACTATCATTATTCTGAATTCTTTTTCAGGTAGACTGCCTATTTTCTCTTCATTTATTAGGTCTGGTGGGTTTTTATCTTGCTCCTTCACCTGCTGTATGTTTTTCTGTCTTCTCATTTTGCTTATCTTACTGTGTTTGGGGTCTCCTTTTTGCAGGTTGCAGGTTTATAGTTCCTGTTGTTTTTGGTGTCTGTCCCCAGTGGCTAAGGTTTGCTCAGTGGGTTGTGTAGGCTTACTGGTGGAGGGGACTAGTGCCTGTGTTCTGGTGGATGAGGCTGGATATTGTCTTTCTGCTTGGCAGGTCCACGTCTGGTGGTGTGTTTTGGGGTGTCTGTGGACTTTTTATGATTTTAGGCAGCCTCTCTGCTAATGAGTGGCATTGTGTTCCTGTCTTGCTAGTGTTTGGCATAGGGTGTCCAGCACTGTAGCTTGCTGGTCCTTGAGTGAAGCCGGGTGCTGGTGTTGAGATGGAGATCTCTGGAAGATTTTCGCCGTTTGATATTATGTGGAGCTGGGAGGTCTCTTGTGGACCAGTGTCCTGAAGTTGGCTCTCCGACCTCAGAGGCACAGCGCTGACTCCTGGCTGAAGCGCCAAGAACCTTTCATCCACACAGCTCAGAATAAAAAGGAGAAAAAGTAGAAAGAAAGAATTAGTAGAAGTAGAAAGAAAGAAGGGAGGAAGCGAGGAAGGAGGGAAGAAAGGAGGGAAGGAAGGAAAAAAGAAAGAAGATAAAATAAAAAAATTATGATAAAATATAATAAGGTTATTAAAATAAAAAATAATTATTAAGAGAAAAAAAATGGATGGATAGAACCCTGGGACGAATGGTGGAAGCAAAGCTATACAGACAAAAGCTCACACAGAAGCATACACATACATTCAGGAAAAGAGGAAAAGGGGAAAAAAATGTAAATCTTGCTCTCAAAGTCCACCTCCTCAGTTTGGGCTGATTCGTTGTCTAATGGAGGGAGGGAGGGAAGGAAGGAAGGAAGGCAAGGAGAGAGGAAAGAAGGAAGGGAGTAAGATAAAGTAAAATAAAATAAAGTTATTAAAATAAAAATTAATTATTAAGAAAAAAAATTAAAAAAAATATAAAACGGACAGACAGAACCCTAGGACAAATGGTGGAAACAAAGCTGTACAGACAGAATCTCACACGGAAGCATACACGTACACACAAAAAGAGGAAAAGTGGAAAAAAAATAATAAATCTTGCTCTCAACGCCCACCTCCTCAATTTGGGATGATTCCTTGTCTATTCATGTATTCCACAGATGCAGGGTACATCAAGTTGATTGCAGAGCTTTAATCCGCTGCTTCTGAGGCTCTAGAAAAAATACATATTATTAATAAAAAGCTCTATTAGCCAATTGTACAGAATTTTCCTTATGATTAACATAAACAGGGAAACAGCTAGCAATTCATGAAAATAAGCCTTTTTGATCTAGCATCATAAAGTAATTTATAACAACTTAAAAGACAAAAAATTACAGTTCTTATTTATATTCAATTACTATTTTGTTTTTATACTGATCCTATGTTGACCTTTTGCAAATAGAGGATTTTAAGGTTTACTTGTAAAGAGAGAGAAAGTGGTTCCATAGTTAGCTATTAACCACAGCATTAGTTAAGTTAAATACAAGGTGGCCTTTAGAAAACATTTTCTAAAATGGTGTATTTTGATAGTACTTATACTATCAGAATATTGAAATCACACTTAGAGTGCAGAGAAATAACTGCTTTGTTCATCTACAGTAAGAGTTCTTAAACTTGATACTGTGTATGTACTGGATGAGCAGACCCAGACAACACTTCAGAAGGTATTTTTATGCTATATACTGGAATAGAAGTTTGAGTACTATAGGGTATTTTTCTAACTGACTTCAAAAGAATTTTGGTAAACAGTCTTTCCTGTTCCTTTAACTTTATTTATATTTATGCTTTTGTTTGCATATGGTGAGATTATTGTTCTCGTACTCAACGTTGAGCTGAAATTAACTATAAACACCAGGAGGTAGGGCACAGCATTATATTATTTTCAATTAAAAGAGGGGAGGGAGGGCGTTGTTTACATTTTCTTAGTCATGCAGTGCACTCAATTAATCATTTCAGATAGTCGACTTAGAGCCTAACTAAATCCTTATGGCTTTGATAGTTTGAAACAAATGCCTTTAATAAAAAGCACATCATCCAGGATATGTGTTAATAATTATGTTTTGTATTCAAATATGGAGAAAAAAACGAGATACTGGCAGTTAATTTACTGATGAAGGGAGGAAAGTTCACTTAAGGAATCCTAAATACGAGGTCATGTTACTTCAAGGAGAGAATTTAGTTAAAATGGTAGTGCTCCCAGATGCTTTTTAAAGCAAAGCAAATACTCTATATACTTACTTACTTACTTATTTATTTATTTATTTATTTATGGCTGCGTTGGGTCTTCCTTGCATGCAGGCTTTCTCTAGTTGTGGTGAGCGTGGGCTACTCTTTGTTGTGGTGTGCAGTCTTCTCATTGTGGTGACTTCTCTTGTTGCAGAGCATGGGCTCTAGGCACGCAGGCTTCAGTAGTTGTGGCATGTGGGCTCAATAGTTGTGGCTTGCAGACTCTAGAGCGCAGGCTCAATAGTTGTGGCACACAGGCTTAGTTGTTCCACAACATGTGGGATCTTCCTGGACCAGGGCTCGAACCTGTGTCCCCTGCATTGGCAAGCGATTCTTAACCACTGCACCACCAGGGAAGTCCCGCAAATACAATTTTTTTTAAGATTTTCACCTTCAGTGGCTGCCTTCAGGAATTTCTAGCGATAATGCTCCAAGAATAATAAAATCACAGTGGCACAAACAAAGAAACAAAAATAATAACAACAAACAAAACACAAGCCATCATGAATGACAGAAAAAAAAAAGACAAAGCAGAGATGCACAAAGATTTCAGATATTGACATTATCAAGCATAATGTTAAAAATATGTTTAAGGCAATAAGAAATTAAAAATATGAGTAAAAGGTAAGGGGTTAAAAATTCACAAGCATATATGAATACAATGTAAATGCATATAAAAATCATACAAATTAAACAGCGATTTTATATAAATAGTATTAACAGTAGACTACAAGAAGCTGCAGGGAATTTATATCCTGAAAAATTGATGTAAAGAGATTATCAAAATTGTAACAGAGAAACATAGAGGTTAAAAACATGAAAACATTGAGTAGAGACATAGAGAGCAGAGGGAATGTGTAGTATACATCCAGTTGGGGCTTCTGAAGGAAAAGAGAAAGAAAATGAAAGAGATAGAATATTCAAGAAAACGGATGAGAATTTTTCATAAATAATTAAGTACAATATTCCAGTGATTCGACAAGGCTGCTGAATCCCCTCAAAAATATAAAGAGAAATACACACCTAGATACAACAAAATAAAATATAGAACACCTAACACAAAAAGAAAATTCTAAAAGCAGCCAAAAAAAAAAAGACGATTAACTTCTGTGGAATTGATATTAAAGTGACTCCTGAACTTTCCAATAGAAATAGTGGAAGCCAGAATACAATGGAGTAACATCTTCAACACACTATGAGAAAATGAATGTCAACATCAGATATTATATGTAGGCAAAATACCTTTCAAAAGTTAGAACCAAATAACATTTTAAACAAAACAGTTTAAAACTAACAGAAATTTACTGAGAAAATAAAAATTAAAGGATATACATAAAGATATAAGGGCAATTATCCTAAACAAAATGTCTGAAATGCATTAAAGTATACTTTGTAACAAAAGTTATAGATGTGACATTTAATCCAAGCTCTTAAATGTCTTGCTTTTTAAAATAATGTTGCCATTAAGTACAACTCAAAACAATGAAAGAGAAAAAATAATGGGTGTGGAGAAGATCATGAATTTATTTTTTATTTTTGTTCAGCTTCAAGTGCCTTTGAGAGATCCATGCCAAAATGCCAAGTACAAAACTCATGAGAGATCCCTGGGCTGGAGATAAAATATGTGAATAATATGCTTACAAGTGGTCATTGGCAATAATGGGCATGGATGAGATCACTCTAGGAGAGGATGTAAAATGAAAAGGAAATAGACTAGGACTTGGCATTGAAGAACTGCAACATTTAATAAAGAATCTTGCTGGTGAATTGAACATTTGAATTTAGTTGTTTAAAGTGATTTTTACTTCTTAGAGATTTAGTTCATATTAATATATTTCTCTAGCCAATGTTAATCCCAATTTCTTCCCCTCAATATGATATTGAGCCAAACAATGCTCTAGAGTCCATAAAGCTCCTAAAATTAGATGCAAATATAAAGTTTTACATTATTGAAAATCATTAGTCAATTCAATGAGTCTTAAGTGTATTAATAAAACACATTAAATAATGGATCCATGATTCAGTTATCACTTCTCCAAGGAAAATTGCCAAGCCTACATTTCATGCACCTATCAAAAGTCACTAATTAGCATTGCCACACCTATACTTCCCAAATTCCCATTCCAGGGAGGGGAGAGTAGTTCTTTGGCATTGAGAGGACATTTGATAGCCTTGACCACCCAAGCTCAGTGGGTGTCAACTACGAGATGATCTAACTGAAAACTACACAGGATATCAAATTTGTAAACTATGTAGGTGTAAATTTTATTTTTTTCTTGATAAATGGCATATTCTTGCTGTTTTCAAACCCAAGATCTTTAGTGCCTCTTTTCAAACATAAGCTATGTTTCCTCTTAAGCTCCCTCATCTAATTATACTTACTTTTCATTACTATATGTGCAAAAGTTCCCTTCCAGACCAGCTAACATGGTTGTTTTCCTGTTGATACATTTTGAGTGTTTGTTCTTGAACTTTGTGTAAGTCTTTGCTCTAGACTGGAATCAACTCCACCCTTTCCCCAACCATTTTCTCCTCCAAACTTTAAAATACCTATTTAAAAATCCCTGGTAGGTGCACTCATTTTAACAATTATTGGACTTTAGTCATCTCAATGACTAAAGATAGTCATCTCAATGAGCTCAATGTCTCTTTCAGAAGTTAAGTACTTTCTTCTATAGGCATTTGGCAAATTTTCTGTCCTACCTTTTAACATGTATTTGCCCTGTATTTCCCCCTTCTGTATAAATTTTAGTTACTCTTAATATTTTTCATAGGACCTAATAAAATGCCATTCACAAATCAGGAAACAGCAAAACATTCATTATTATCTATTCTGGTTGATCATTGAATAGTAGCTTGTTTTTCTAACTAATCTATTCACTTTGAGAACCATCTGATATCTAAAATTTGATAGCATTTTACGTATAGTCTTTTAGCTGTCCAGTGGGGAAAAGCTACATTTATACAATGTAAACTTTTGTCTGTGATACTACAAAACAGGCACACTAAATATTTGCTGTAATAGAGTCTTAAAATGTGTAGCAATCCAGAAGCTAATCTGATTGAAAACACTTCAGCATCTTACTTCAGAGTGGTAGGCTTGACTATGTGCAAATTGTTTAGGAAGAGTCCCTAGGTAGTTAGTTGAGATCTCAATACTTGCCTTGGAAAGAGGCATCATAAATAAAGATATGCTGCCTTGATTTATCAGTGGATATTTCTGCTCTTTCTTTTGAATAGTAAATCATGTTGAGAAAACACACACATATAAATGTGTCAAGGCATATTATGGCATGACAGTAGATTGTCAGCATGTTTACAGATGCCATTATTATAGTAAATGGATGATTGATGAAAAGATGCACTGACCTAGAATTAAAAGAAAAAAACCTTAAAAAAGTTGTTCCAAATTCCAGGCAACTTACATTCAATAATATTCATAGGGCCACAGTGGTTAGATGTTGTATCTGTTTGCAAAAAATATAATGGCATTTGACAGATGTCATAAGATTTTCAACACAATAGCATAGCTAATAAGGGAACTTAAAATAACTTTAAAAAAATGTTTTAGTGGCTGAATTTAAACTGTCATTACTTCCAACTCTCTAATAGTATTGAGGTGATACATGGTCACCTGAAAAGTACTTTATGCTATTTTAAAGGAAGTTATTATACATTTCTAAAAATCTCACATCAGAGGCATTAAATATGTTGTATAAATATGCTGTATAACAAGCTGTACAGAGGTCAAACAAAATACAACTATAAAACAAATAACCATCTCCTCTTATAAATAAACCATGTCCACTTATTATGATTGGTTAAATGTAAAATAATAACTTGATATTAAATGGGAACTTACTTTAATTCATGTTCAAGACTGTTCAGGAACATAATTTATAAATATTCTTAACACAAATACAGTGAAATCTACAAATATGTACTGCTAATGTACAGAAAAGAGAATTTGTGGTAGAGTAATATACTTTTGCAACTAATTAAGAGAAAATTTGGAAATGTAATTCCACTAGGGCTAGTAGCTACTGATATTGCCTATTTTCATATTCAATTTTCTTTGCTCCTGAATGGCATTTTTGATATTGTACTAAAAATAGATTTTCCCCTTGACAGGAAAAATCTTCCAAAATAAATAGGATGTTATTAAAAATGAAAACAAAATTACTAAATGTTAGATTGTATTTGTGTGTAAATAAGGATTATTTCTAGGCCTATTCACATCTGTTTCATATTTTGCTTTCTCTTTTTGTTATTATTTTATTAGTATGTTCTATGTCTTAGAGGGCACATATGCATGTGCAGGCATTAGTAAGAGGAAGGATGGATTCTGAGTGGCAGAAAAGTATCTTTTCTATAACATTGTCTTAGTGGTGAAAAACCAGTTGTGTTTCCCATGTATCACCCAATTATTTTCCATAAAATATTTCTAGAATTATTTTTATTCTCCAAATACTTGAATATGTAAAAATTTAGTCATTGCTCAGTAAGATCATTGTAATAGTATATGAAGGCTGCTGATATTAAATGCATATTTTAAAGCTCTTATCATAGTCATTTTGATCTATATATTAATTCATTCCGTGTTGCCTTAATGAGTTGATTGTGTTTATGAAATAATGTCTGGAAGTTTATTTAGAGTGCTTGCAGATGGTTTACTTCCTTTTCTTTTATCTGTTAAACGCATATTGCATTTTGAAGAATATCTAACAGCATGATTGACAGTATTTCAACTTCAGGATAAATTCATTTTATGCAAGAAAAAATAAGTTACATAACAACATATTTAAAATCATATGAGATAAGTAGGAAAAAAAAAAAACCCAGGCTGAAAGAGGAGTTTAAATGATTATGATTCTGTTGTACCTTTGGGGTTTTTATTAGCAATCACAAAATATGAATTGAAAACCAAAATGTCCTACATCCAAAGATTTAGCATAGTCTTATATACACATTAGTTATTTAATAAGTGTTTACTAAAACTGATGATGTCTAAATATTCTTCCAAATGTTTTTAATATTGAAAGATGTTTTCTATGCCACCTACAAAATTATTTTATTTTCAGTATACTGTAGATAAAAAATAATTATTTAGTGTTAGTACCCTGAAATTTATCTTCTGAAGGCCTTCCCATATAGAGGCAAATCTTTATTGATTTTGTGATTTAAGCATTGGCCAGTGTACTCAGTACAATCTCCCACTGGCTTTGTTGAATTGTACAGTATATTATGTCTTTCACATAGTTACAATATATTACTTTTCCCAGAGGAATACATCAGCTTGTAGACTTTCAGTTACTTCCTATTATCTATAAATTATCTGCATAAGATTTTTTTTTTTTTTTGTGGTACACGGGCCTCTCACTGTTGTGGCCTCTCCCACTGTGGAGCACGGGCTCCAGATGCGCAAGCTCAGCGACCATGGCTCACGGGCCCAGCCGCTCCGCGGCATGTGGGATCTTCCCGGACCGGGGCACGAACCTGTGTCCCCTGCATCGGCAGGCGGACTCTCAACCACTGCGCCACCAGGGAAGCCCAGGATTTTTAAATTTTCCTTAAGAAAACTACCTAAAGCAGAGCTCAATAATTTTCCCCTAACATTCTTAAAATTCTTTTTGCTGCCAACTTCCCTGTCTTCATAGGTTGCCTCCCTATGTTCCTGATCTCAAGAGTTCATAATTTTGTAATCCATTCTACACTTTTCTTTTAGCCAAACAGCAACATCCACAGGTGTCCACAAAAGTTCTGTTTATAGGAGCAAATGCCACTGAAAGGAGAATATTATTCAATATGTTTAAAAGTTCCATATGGTAATTTATCTGAATTCCCTTTTCACTATTTTAAATAATTTTATTGAAAATCAGGACAGAAGCATATTTTATTGATATTGTTTTCCTAAATAAACTCAAGAATATTTTAAACATGCACATAATATCCATATCATTTTAATAATAAGTACATGGGTTCTAGAATGCTAAGACAAAACTTAGAAGAAGAAAATAATAATAAAACTTGTAAAGGCAGGAATAAAAAAAGGTCATTAGTACTATTGTAATCTTCCTAATGTTTTTAATAGACTCTATCAAAAAATCACAAAAGCAATAAAATGATATTTAGAACATTACTGTAACAATATGAAGATACTCAAGAAAAAAGCTTACAACTTTGAAATACATTTAAATATATAAAAATAGGTAAAGAAGATACAAAAGTGTGCATTTTCAGAATAACTAGTGTTGGCTGAAATTCCAGGGAGTACTAGGAACTAAAATTAGAAAGAGTTGCTTGTTTTATGGTTGTAGAATATTCTCAGTTATACAATTGCCAATATCTTTAAAGAACTGAATGTAATAATATTATTACAAATAGTACTATTTTCAACAAATATCATACTTACAAATCTAGCATAAACATTTTTTTATTAGTAAGAAACAAATTATATCTAGATTTTCTTAATATCAGAGTTTCAGGCTTGTGTTCCCTCCAGATTTCTATGTTGAAATCCTAATCCCCCAATGTGATGGTATTTGGAGATGAGGCCTTTCAAATGTGATTAGGTCATGAGTGTGGAGCCCTTATGAATAGGATTAGCACCCCTATAAAAGAGACTCCAGATAACTCTCTAACCCCTTCTGCCATTTGAGGACACAGCAAAAAGATGGCCTATGATGTCTGGTGAGGAAGCAGACTTACAAGACACCATATTTGTCGCCATCTTGATCTGGGACTTCCTTGTCTCCAGAATTGTGAGAAATAAATGTTTGTTTAAGCCACACACTCGATGATATTTTTGTTATAGCAGCCCAAACTAACTAAGACAAAGCTGGAGCCCCTTTTCTTTCATCTGAATTGATTCATTTTTATACTTAGCATTCTTTCATTCAGTAGGTATTTATTGAGACCCCATTATATGTTGAAGGGAGAAGATGTACTGATTTCATCATGCTTGTGACACATAACCCCAACCCCACCACAACCACCTATGTCATCTATCTTTGCTTTTTATTTCTATTTCCAGATCAATGTTTTCCCTTCTTTCCAATGAAATTTAGTTACTCTAAAACACATGATACCAACTATCTCTTCACATTGCAAATATACACTATTCTCCCTGTTATGCTCTCTTTCTTGAAGACATTTGAATTCTGTTTTCTAGATTTTTATTCATTATTACACAGGCTTTGTGATTTTATTGTTCATCCTGATTGTCCCAGCACCCTGGTCTTTTATTTTCTTGACTTCCTCACCTACAGTGATCTTATTCCTAACCTTTTCTCACCTCTCGACTCCTCATTCATATCTTAAACACTAACAATAATGTCACCACATTCAGGCCTCAACTGAAATCATCCTTCTCTGTGACTACCCCCTCTTTCTGATCCATTTCTTTTAATACTACCCTTCTATAAAATTTGAACTCTACCAGGCACTATCACATTAACTTTTTTCATATCATCACTTACATTCTTAACTAGCATTTTAAATTATTATTGTGGTAAATTTTAACATGAGTCCTACTCTCTTAACAAAGTGTTAAGTGTAAAATGTCATATTGTTAGCTATAGGCATAATGTTGTCCAGCATATCTCTAGAATTTATTCATCTTGAATAACTGAAGTTTAAATCCATTGAAGAGCAACTCCCCATACCCATCTCCCCCAAACCTTTGGCAACAACCATTATATTCTCTATTTCTATGAATTTGGCTATTTTAGGTACTTCATATAAGTGGAATCATGCAGTATTTGTCCTTCTGTGACATATTAGAATTTACATCTAAAAATGGAACTTCTGAATCATGTGGTACTTCTATTTTAATTTTTTGAGTAACTACCATACTGTTTTCTATAGTGGCTGCACCATTTTACATTCTGACCAGTAGTACACAAGAGTTTGTTTTATAATGGCCATCCTAACATGTGTGAGGTGATATCTTGTATGGTTTATTTGCATTTCCCTGATAATTAGTGATATTGAGCATATTTTCATATACCTATTGGCCATTTGTATGTCTTCTTTGGAGAAATATTGCTTGAAGTCCTTTGCCCATTTTAAAAATCAGGTTGTTTTGTGGTTTTGTTCTTTTTGGCTATTAAGTTGTAGGGGTACCTTTATATAATTTGGATATTAACCTTTTATCAAATACGGGGCTTGAAATATTTTCTCCATTCTGTAGATTGTCTTTTCCCTTTGTTGTTTCCTTTGCTATTCAGAAGCTTTTGAGTTTGATATAGTCGCACTTGTCTATTTGGCTTTTATTACTATATTTGTGTATTCGTTAACTTCTTTCATCAATGTTTGTAGTTTTCAGTTTACAAGTCTTTTACCTCTTGAGATAAGTTTATTTTTAATTATTTATTATTTTTATGCTATTGTAAATACAATTGTTTTCATAATTTATTCTTTAGATAGTTCATTGTTAGTGCATAAAGATGCAACTGAGTTTTTTTTTTGTTTTTTTTTTTTTTGCGGTACGCAGGCCTCTCATTGCTGTGGCCTCTCCTATTGCGGAGCACAGTCTCCGGACGCGCAGGCTTAGTGGCCATGGCTCATGGGCCCAGCCGCTCTGCGGCATGTGGGATCTTCCTGGACTGGGGCACGAACCCTTGTCCCCTGCATCGGCAGGCGGACTCTCAACCACTGCGCCACCAGGGAAGCCTGCAACTGAGTTTTTTATGCTGATTTTGTATCCTGCAACTTTGCTGAATTTGGTTATTACTTCTAATTGTATGAGTGTGCAATCTTTAGTTTTGTACATACAAGATCATGTGATCTGCAAACAGAGATAATTTTTTTCTTTCCAGTATGGATGCCCTTTTGCTTTTTCTTGTCTAATTGCTCTGGCTAGAACTTCCAGTACCATACTGAATAAAAGTGGCTAGAGTGAGTACCCTTGCCTTTTTCCTCATCTTAGAAACTTGTTTCATGTGCTGTCATGGTAAGTCACCATTTTGTATGCCACCGCACCACCCTTGGCTTCTGTCTTCCTCCACTGTACTTTTATTTTTGAGGTGATTTGTTATATGACAAGAGCTGTCTACTAAATCTCTCAGAGGCTATCACTTAGTAGCCACAGTGATGCGTTTTAATGATAATTCAGATCATATAACTTTCTTCCTTAAAATATCCAATGAATTTAAATTATAATTACAAAATACAACAACGGACAATGGAACCTACATAATCTAGTCTTTAGTTTCCTCTTGCCTGTACCACCTATGGCTCTATCCCTACTGGCCTTCCTATTCATCTTTGAAAATATAATACTAATTCTTTCTTCAGCATTTTTGCCATGCCATTCTCTATTCTTGGATCACTCTATTCCAGATTTTTGCATGGCTCACTTTTTTTGTGATTTAGGTTGCTGCTCAAATGTAACCTTCGTAAGAAGGCCTTCTCTAAACACTGTATTTAAAATTGTACCTATTTCCATTCTATTTTCTATCTTGCTGTGTGTTTTTTTTCCCATAGTTCTTATCACTTCTTGGCATTCTATTCATACCAGTGTATTCAATGTATTGTTTCTGGTATACTAGAATATAAGCTCTAGGTAGGCCTGGACTTTATCTTTTGTATTCACTACTGGATTACTAGTGACTAGAAGAGTGTCTGGCATTTAGTAAGAGTTCATAACTATTTTCTGCATGAATAGCATGGGAACAATATGGCTGAGAACTTATACCAGGAGAAAAATGGGAGTAAAAACATTCCAGGTAATGTGAATAATACATGCTTAAAGTAGCAAGCATACTGGGAGTTTGAGTAACTGAAAGAACACCAGGTTAACAGGATATGTGGCGAACAAAAGGAAAGTACACGTGGAAAGGAGTCCTTAGAGAGTCTATACTAGTTAAAATCTGGATTATGCTAATTGTCAAAGTCCATACTATGGGCTTTATCTATGAATTTTATCTTAAATGCATCAGGAAGCCATTGAAAGATTTTAAACAGTAGAATGACATGCACCCATTATGTTTTAAAAGTATTTCTGAAGAAATAGTTATTTGTATAGAAACACAAATCATTTTACAAATGAAACTCAAAAGAGAAATGGAAAATCTCTGCTGTGATATTTACCTGTTCTAAAAAACCATATAAGAGACTACATATATACCTGGGATTTCAGTTGAAAATTATAAACCAGGGTGATAACATAGGTAAGACAATGAACAACATTTGCTACATCATTAAAAAAAATGGAATATTTACTGCAGTTTACTGTCCTCATGTGTCTGTGTCCTAAAAATTTGTTCTCAGAGTAACATGCCCACATGGAATAATTATTGTTTATATGTGAGTTTATTTTAATCATTAAGATGGCATCTTTTGGGCTTCCCTGGTGGCGCAGTGATTGGGAGTCCGCCTGCCGATGCGGGGGACACGGGTTCGTGCCCCGGTCCGGGAGGATCCCACGTGCTGTGGAGCGGCTGGGCCCATGAGCCATGGCCGCTGAGCCTGCTCGTCCGGAGCCTGTGCTCCGCAATGGGAGAGGCCACTGCAGTGAGAGGCCCGTGTACCGCAAAAAAAAAAAAAAAAAAAAAAAAAAGATGGCATCTTTCATATCTCTTCTAAATGGAAAAGCCTATCTTGAAAAAGGAAAACATAATTTCCCATGAAAACATTGATATATCAGAAAATCCCTGCTACCTCAGTGTTTGTATGTGATTATCATCCATTATTATATATTAACATGCTTTTTTTATAGTGCCTGAACACTATTTAAGGACAATTAAATATTGTCTCAAAAAACAGCAGTTATTTCTTGAAATATATGTCCTCAATAAATCACAAAAAATGATTTAACAGATGGCACTAATATCAACACAGAACTTTCAGCAGCAGTATCAGAGTTTGACTTCTGGTTTCTAAAGAAAATACCAACATCATTATTAAAAAAATTAAATGCTTTCTCCTTCTCTTTCCCCTCCACACTTTGGGCCATATCAACATTTATAAACCATGAGTAGGTATGCAATTTAGAGTTAGAAATGTAGACATCTATCTGTACGTCATAAACATAGACAATTCAGCTTGATTTATAAGCTGATACATTCAGCTTATAAATCAACTCCTAACTGAAACAATTAATTCCCATGATAATCCCAGCATGTTAACCCTTTACCACACCTATTAAAGAATTTGTCCCTAAAGCACATTTATTTGACTAGAGTAGAAGAAATAGGCTTGAAAACAGTCAGGAACGTGGTAGCTCCAGAAGGTTACTGGAACAACTTGACATCAGGCTCTGAGTAACTATTTTTCCTTGCACCACTTTTTCTAGATTCTCAGTCCCTAGACTAGAGAGAGGAATTCTATTGCCTGAGCACTCCTTGGCATTGAGACTATGAGTCTAGTGGAGAAAATCTCAAAGTATTCTATAATTTTTGTAGTGAGAAAATAGAAAAATTTTTTCAACAATCCCATCAGGACTGGACATAATTTGAAAATATTAATCCCTGAAAGAATACCAATTTGTTGTTAAGGAAATAAGTATTGGATACCCACAGTAATGGATACCCACAGTAAAGGATTTGTAAAATATACCCTAAATTCTACTTTTATATTTATTTCATTTTTATTTCTATACTTCTGTATTATTTCATCCTTATATTAAGATAACATTTTTCTATTTAACATTTAGAATATATAAGTTTATATTTTTATAGTCAGAATCTATTTGAATATTTGAATCAATTTTAGTGAAAAACCCTTGGGCTCTGTACTTAGTAAATCTTGAAAAACAGCCCTAATTCTTAACAATGTTGATAAGAATATTTCTTCATAAGGTTCTTATAAAAATGAAAAGGAATAGTATTTAGGGGCAAATCATATTAGGGTTGGGATGATCATCCATACTGATGAGAATTTTTTCATGCTCCTTAATTTCTGGGTAGGGATTTCAGCTCTGTAATCTGGCTACTTGATTTCTGATATTTAACCATCCCTAATCAGTAACACATAGTACCTGGATTACTGATCGTCATCAGACACTCCAACTCTCTGCAATTCGTATTTACAAATCAAAAACTAAGAAAAGCAATATTTAAGGAGTATTTTTGAAGAACTTACTATTCATTCTTTTTTCAACATTAGGCATTCTCAAGCTTTCCCATCCATAATAATTACATGGGATAAGTCTAAATATTTAGAATCCCAGGCACTAATCTAAGAGATTCTGATTTAATAGGTCTGAGATTAGTTGTGGGAGTCATCCTTTTTGTCAAAAGTCCTACTGATAGTGATGTAGGTTACCCACATTCCATTTTTGAGAAATGTTGCTTTGGTTTAGTACTACTTATTAAGCAATTTTTATTTTTTGTTGTTGTTGAGAATAATTGACATAAAACATTATATTAGTTTCAGGTATACAACATAATGATTTGGTATTTCTATGTATATGAAATGATCACCACAATAAGTCTAGTTAACATCCATCACTATGTATAGTAACACATTGTTTTCTTGCCATGAGAACTTTTAAGATCTACTTCCATAGCAATTTTCAAATATACAATACAGTATACATAGTCACTGTGCTGTCGTTACATGCCTGTGACAATTATAACTGGAAGTTTGTACCTTTTGAAAACTTTCACCCATTTCATCTATCTCTTCATAAGGATAGGCACCTCTGGCAACCACCAATCTGTTCTCTTTATCTCGGAGTTTGGAGTTTTGCTTTGTTTTTAGATTCCACATATAAGCCAGATTATGGGGTATTTGTCTATGTCTCTCTGATGTATTTCCCTTAGCATACTGCTCTCAAGGTCCATCCATATTGTGGCAAATGGCAAGATTTTTTATGGCTGAATAATATCCTGTTTTATATATATATATATATATATATATATATATACATATATATATATATATATATATAACATATATATGCCACATCTTTATCCATTCATCTTTTGGTGGACACTTAGGATGTTTCCATGTCTTGGCCATTTTAAGTAATGTTGCAGTGGATACTGGGATGCAAGATATCTTTTTGACAGAATGTTTTTGTTCCCTTCACATATATTCCAGAAGTGGGATTGCTGTATCATATGGTAGTTCAATTTTTAACTTTTTGAGCAAACTCCATACTGTTTCCTGTAGTAGCTTCACCAATTTAATTTCCTATCAACAGTGCACAAGGGTTTCCTTTTCTTCACATCCTTGCCAACATTCGTTATCTCTTGTCTTTTTGGTAATAGCCATTCTAACAGATGTGTGGTGATACCCCATTGTGGTTTTGATTTATATTTCCCTGGTGATTAGTGATACTGTGCACATTTCATGTAACTGTTGGCCATTTGTATGTCTTCTTTGGAAAAATGTCTATTCAGATCCTCTGCCACTTTAATCAGGTTTTGTTTGTTTGCTATTGAGTTTTATGAAATATTTCCATATCTTGGATATTAACTTGTTATCAGATGATTTCCAAATATTTTCTCCAGTTTGTTAAGTTACCTCTTCTTTTAGATGATGGTTTCCTTTGCTCTGCAGAAGGCTTTGAGTTGATGTGGTTCTACTTGTTTATTTTAACTTTTGTTGCCATTGCTTTTGGTATCAAATCCAAAAAATCATTGTCAAGACCAATGTCAAGGAGCTTACTGCCTATATTTTCTGCTAGGAGTTTTATGGTTTCAGGTCTTACCTTCAAGTTTTTAATGCATTTTGAGTTGACTTTTGTGTATGGTGTAAGATAGTGGTCCAGTTTCATTATTTTGCATAATAACTGGGTTGTTCAGTTTTTCCAACACAATTTATTGAAGAGACTGTCTTTTCCCCATTGCATATTCTTAGTTCCTTTGCCATAAATTAATTGACCATATATGGTTGAGTGTATATCTGGGCTCTCTAATGTTGTCCATTGATCAATCTCTCTGTTTTTGTCAGTGCCATACTGTTTTGATTTCTGTCGCTTTGTAATACAGTATAAAATCAGGAAGCATGATCCCTCCAGCTTTGTTCTTCTTTCTCAAGGCTGCTTTGGTTATTTTGGTCTTTTGCAGTTTCATACAAATTTTGAGATTGTTTGTTCTAGTTCTGTGAAAAATGCCATTGGAATTTTTATAGGGACTATGTTGAGTCTGTAGGTTTCCTTGGGTAATATGGATATTTTTACAATATTAATTCTTCTGGCACATGAGCATGGAATATCTTTCCATTTATATGTCTTTGACAATTTCTTTAATCACTGTCTTGTAGTTTTCAGTGTAAAGGTCTTGTACAGGTTTTCATTTCCCTGGTTAAATTTATTCCTAGGTATTTTATTATTTTTTATGGAATTGTAATGGGATTGTTTTCTTAATTTCTCTTTCTGATAGTTATTAGTGTATAGAAACACAACAGATTTCTGTATATTGATTTTTATATCCAGCAACTTTACTTAATTCATTTATTAGTACAAACAGTTATTTTGGTGGAGTCTTTAGGATTTTCTATACACAATAACATGTGTTTTGCAAGCAGTGACAGTTGTACTTCTTCCTTTCCATTTTGGATGCCTTCTTTTTCCTTTTTCTTGCCTAATTCCTCTGGCTAGGACTTCAGTACTATGTTGAATAAAAGTGGTAAGAGTAGGCATCCTTGTTGGTTCCTGATATTAGAGGAAGTCCTCTCAGCTTTTTACTGTTGAGTACAATGGTACAGGTAGGCTCATCATACATAGCCTTTATTATGTTGATGTATGTTCTTTATACCCACTTTGTTGAGAGTTTTTATCATAACTGGATGTTGAATTTAGTCAATTTTTTTCTGTGTATATTAAGATAATCATATATTTCTCTATCATTTCCTTAATGTGTTGTGTCACATTGATATGCAGATGCTGTATCATCCTTGTATTCCTGGCATAAATCCCCCTTGCTCATACTATATGATTCTTTTAATATATTGTTGAATATGATTTGCTAATATTTTGTTGAGGGTTTTACATCTATACTTCATCAGTGATATTGGCCTGAAATTTTCTTGTGGTATCTTTGTCAGGTTTCTGTATGAGGGTAGTGCTCTCCTCAGAAAATGCTTAGAAGTGTTCCCTCCTCTTCTATCTTTTGGAAGAATTTGTGAGGATTTGTATTAATTCCTTAGATATTTGGCAGAATTCACCAGTGAAGTCAACTCGTTCTGGAATTTTTGGTTTCTGGGAGGTTTTTGATTATCAATTCAATCTCCCTACTAGTAATCAGTCCATTCAGAGTTTCTGTTTCTTCATGATTCAATCTTGGAATGTTGTATGTTTCTAGAAATTTCACCATTTCATCTAGGGTATCCATTTTTTGTCATATAATTTTTTATAGTAGTGTTTTATGATACTTTGTATTTCTTTAGTGTCAGCAGTGACATCTCTTTCATTTCTGATTTTAATGGAATCCTCTATAATTTTCTTCTTGGTGAGTCTACCTAAAGGTTTGTTAATTTTGTTTAACTTTTTAAAAAAGCAGGTCTTGTTTTCATTGGTCTTTTATATTGTATTTTTTTCCTCTATTTTACTTATATCTACTCTGATCTCTATTTTCTTTCTCCTACTAACTTTGGGGTTTATTTCTATATTTATAGTTTGTTGAGGTATAAAGTTATACTGTTCATTTGGTATTGCTCTTGCTTATTGATGTAAGCATTTATTGCTATGAAGCAACCTTTTAGAACTGCTTTTGCTGCATTCCAGTTGTTTTGATAAGTTGTATTTCCATTTTCATTTATTTCAAGGTATTTTTTTTAACATCTTTATTGGAGTATAATTGCTTTACAATGGTGTGTTAGATTCTGCTTTATAACAAAGTGAATCAGTTATACATATACATATATCCCCATAAATCTTCCCTCTTGCATCTCCCTCCCTCGCACCCTCCCTATCCCACCCCTCTGGGTGGTCATAAAGCACCGAGCTGATCTCCATGTGCTATGTGGTTGCTTCCCACTAGCTATCTATTTTACGTTTGGTAGTGTATATATGTCCATGCCACTCTCTCACTTTATCCCAGCTTACCCTTCCCCCACCACATATCCTCAAGTCCATTCTGTAGTAAGTCTGCATCTTTATTCCCGTCTTGCCCCTAGGTTTTTAATGACCTTTTTTTTTCTTGTTTTTTAGATTCCATATAAGTGTGTTAGCAAACAGTATTTGTTTTTCTCTTTCTGACTTATTTCACTCTGTATGACAGACACTGGGTCCATCCACCTCACTAAAAATAACACAATTTCGTTTCTTTTTATGGCTGAGTAGTATTCCATTGTATATATGTACCACATATTCTTCATCCATTCATCAGTTGATGCACACTTCAGTTGCTTTCATGTCCTGGCTATTGTAAATAGAGCTGCAGTGGACATGTTGGTACATGGCTCTTTTTGAATTATGGTTTTCTCAGGGTATATGCCTAGTAGTGGAATTGCTGGGTCGTATGGTAGCTCTATTTTTAGTTTTCTAAGAAACCTCCATACTGTTCTCCATAGTGGCTGTATCACATTACATTCCCACCAACAGTGCAAGAGTGTTCCCTTTTCTCCACACCCTCTCCAGCATTCATTCTTTGTAGATTTTTTGATGATGGCGATTCTGACTGATGTGAGATGATATCTCGTTATAGTTTTGATTTGCATTTCTCTAATGATTAATGATGCTGAGCATGCTTTCATGTGTTTGTTAGCAACCTGTATATCTTCTTTGGAGAAATGTCTATTTAGATCTTCCGCCCATTTTTGGATTGGGTTGTTTATTTTTTTGATATTAAGCTGCTTGTAAATTTTGGAGGTTAATCCTTTGTCATTGCTTCATTTGCAAATATTTTCTCCCATTCTGAGGGTTGTCTTTTGGTCTTGTTTATGGTTTCCTTTCCTGTGCAAAAGCTTTTAAGTTTCATTAGGCCCCATTTTTTTATTTTTGTTTTTATTTCCATTTCTCTAGGAGGTGGTTCAAAAAGGATCTTGCTGTGATCTCTGTCATAGAGTGTTCTTCCTGTATTTTCCTCTAAGAGTTTGATAGTGTCTGGCCTTAGATTTAGGTCTTTAAAGCATTTTGAGTTTATTTTTGTGTATGGTGTTAGACTATTATAATTTCATTATTTTATGTGTAGCTGTCATGTTTTCCGAGCACCACTTATTGAAGAGGCAGTCTTTTCTCCATATATATTCTTCTCTCCTTTATCAAAGATGAGGTGACCATATGGGTGTGGGTTTATCTCTGGGCTTTCTATCCTGTTCCATTGATCTATCTTTCTGTTTTTGTTCCAGTACCATAATGCCTTGATTACTGTAGCTTTTTTGTATAGTCTGAAGTCAGGGAGCCTGAATCCTCCAGCTCCATTTTTCGTTCTCAAGATTGCTTTGGCTACTCGGGATCTTTTGTGTTTCCATACAAATTGTGTAATTTTATGTTCTAGTTCTGTGAAAAATGCCTGTGGTAGTTTTATACGGATTGCACTGAATCTGTAGATTGCTTTGGGTAGTACAGTCATTTTCACAATGTTGATTCTTCCAATCCAAGAACATGGTATATCTCTCCATCTTTTTGTATCATCTTTAATTTCTTTCATCAGTGTCTTATAATTTTCTGCATACAGATCTTTTGTCTCCTTAGATGTGTTTATTCCTAGATATTTTATTCTTTTTGTTGCAGTGGTAAATGGGAGTGTTTTCTTAATTTCACTTTCAGATTTTTCATCATGAGTGTATAGGAATGCAAGTGATTTCCATGCATTAATTTTGTATTGTGCTACTTTTCCAGATTCATTGATTCGCTCTATTAGTTTTCTGGTAGCACCTTTAGGATTCTCTGTGTATAGTATCATGTCATCTGTAAACAGTGACAGCTTTACTACTTCTTTTCTGATTTGGATTCCTTTTATTTCTTTTGCTTCTCTGATTGCTGGGGCTAAAACTTCCTAAACTATGTTGAATAATAGTGGTGAGAGTGGTCAACCTTGTCTGGTTCCTCATCTTAGTGGAAATGGTTTCAGTTTTTCTCCATTGAGGATGATGTTGGCTGTTGGCATGTCATGTATGGCCTTTATTATGTTAAGGTACATTCCCTCTATGCCTACTTTCTGGAGCGTTTTTTTTTTATCATAAATTGGTGTTAAATTTTGTTGAAAGCTTTCTCTGCATCTATTGAGATGATCATATGCTTTTTTCTCCTTAAATTTGTTAATGTGGTTTATCACATTGATTGATTTGCATATTTTGAAGAATCCTTGCATTCCTATGATAAAAGCCACTTGATGGTGGTGTATGATCCTTTTAATGTGCTGTTGGATTCTGTTTGCTAGTATTTTGTTGAGGATTTTTGCATCTATATTCATCAGTGATATTGGCCTGTAGTTTTCTTTCTTTTTGACATCTTTGGTTTTTGTATCACGTTGATGGTGGCTTCATGCAATAGGTTTGGCGGTGTTCCTCCCTCTGCTACATTTTGGAAGAGTTTGAGAAGGATAAGTGTTAGCTCTTCTCTAAATGTTTGACAGAATTCGCCTGTGAAGCCATCTGTTCCTGGGCTTTTGTTTGTTGGAAGATTTTAAATCACAATTTTAATTTCAGTGCTTGTGATTGGTCTGTTCATACTTTCTATTTCTTCCTGGTGCAGTGTTTTCAGGTTGTGCCTTTCTAAGAATTTGTCCATTTTTCCAGGTGGTCCATTTTATTGGCATAGAGTTGCTTGTAGTAATCTCTCATGATCCTTTGTATTTCTGCAGTGTCACTTGTTACTTCCCCTGTTTCATTTCTAATTCTATTGATTTGAGTCTTCTCCCTTTTTTTCTTGGTGGGGCTGGCTAATGATTTATTGATTTTGTTTATCTTCTCAAAGAACCAGCTTTTAGTTTTATTGATCTTGGCTATCGTTTCCTTTATTCCTTTTTCATTTATTTCTGATCTGATCTTCATGATTTCTTTCCTTCTGCTAACTTTAGGACTTTTTTGTTCTTTTTTCTCTAATTGCTTTAAGTGTAAGGTTAGGTTGTTTATTTGACATGTTTCTTCTTTCTGAAGGTAGGATTGTATTGCTATAAACTTCCCTCTTAGAACTGCATCTGCTGCATCCCAAAGGTTTTGGGTCATTGTGTTTTCATTGTCATTTGTTTGTAAACATTTTTTTTATTTCCTCTTTGATTTTTTCAGTGACCTCTTGGTTATTAGGTAGTGTATTCTTTAGCCTTCATGTGTTCGATTTTTTTACAGATTTTTTCCCATAATTGATATCTAGTCTCATAGTGGTGTGGTTGGAAAGCGTACCTGATGCTATTACAATTGTTTTAAATTTACCAAGGCTTGATTTGTGACCCAAGATATGATCTATCCTGGAGAATGTTCCATGAGCTCCTGAGAAGAAAATGTATTCTGTTGTTTTTGGATGGAGTGGCCTATACATGTCCTTCTTATTTAATGTATCATTTAAACCTTGTTTTTCCTGATGTATTTTCATTTTGGATGATCTGTCCATTGGTGAAAGTGGGGTGTTAAAATCCCCTACTATGATTGTGTTAC
Organism: Hyperoodon ampullatus; assembly: GCF_949752795.1. NCBI lineage: Eukaryota > Metazoa > Chordata > Mammalia > Artiodactyla > Ziphiidae > Hyperoodon > Hyperoodon ampullatus. Next base: position 99,150,223 of record NC_136914.1, read on the forward strand.
TGTCCACTTCCCCTTTTATGGCTGTTAATATTTGCCTTATGTATTGAGGTGCTCCTATCTTGAGTGCATAAATGTTTACAATTGTTATAGCTTCTTCTAGGATTGATCCCATGATCATTTTGTAGTGTCTTTGTCTCTTCTAATAGTCTTTGTATTAAAGTCTATTTTGTCTGATATGAGAATTGCTTCACCAGCTTTTTTTTTTTTTTGTGATACACAGGCCTCTCACTGTTGTGGCCTCTCCTCTTGTGGAGCATAGGCTCCGGACATGCAGGCTCAGTGGCCATGGCTCACGGGCCCAGCCGCTGCGTGACATGTGGGATCTTCCTGGACTGGGGCACAAACCCATGTCCCCTGCATCGACAGGTGGACTCTCAACCACTGTGCCACCAGGGAAGTCCCCTTTTGTGTTTTCTGATACTCTCCTTCCATTCCTCAATTGTCCCATTCTCCTCAAATCTTTACAACCGTAATACCCTCCACCTGGATTATTTTACCTGCCCTCTTTGCCCTCACACACAATCTTTCTCACTATCTGTTTAATATTCACTTCTTTCTCTTTTTTTGAATTTTTGAATTTTATTTTATTTATTTTTTATACAGCAGGTTCTTATTAGTTATCTATTTTAAACATATTAGTGTATATATCAATCCCTATCTCCAATTCATACCACCACCAACAACAACCGCCTACCACCACCACTTTCCCCCTTGGTGTCCATATGTTTATTCTCTATATCTGAGTCTCTGTTTCTGCCCTGTAGACAGGTTTAATATTCAGTTCTATTCTGAACTCAGACTCACCTCTTCAAAAAGTCTTTTCCTTGTCTTCCTAAACAGATCAATTCTTCTTTTTTTTTCATCTTTATTAGAGTACATTTGCTTTACCATGGTGTGTTAGTTTCTGCTTTATAACAAAGTGAATCAGTTATACATATACATATGTTCCAATATCTCTTCCCTCTTGCGTCTCCCTCCCTCCCACCTGCCCTATCCCACCCCTCCAGGTGGTCACAAAGCACCGAGCTGATCTCCCTGTGTTATGCGGCTGCTTCCCACTAGCTATCCATTTTACGTTTGGTAGTGTATATATGTCCATGCCACTCTCTCACTTTGTCACAGCTTACCCTTACCCCTCCCCATATCCTCAAGTCCATTCTCTAGTAGGTCTGTGCCTTTATTCTGGACTTGCCCCTAGGTTTTTCATGACATTTTTTTTCTTAGATTCCATATATATGTGTTAGCATACGGTATTTGTCTTTCTATTTCTGACTTACTTCACTCTGTATGATGGACTCTAGGTCCATCCACCTCACTACATACAAATAACTCAATTTCGTTTGTTTTTATGGCTGGGTAACATTCCATTCTATATATGTGCCACATCTTCTTTATCCATTCATCTGATAATGGACACTTTGGTTGCTTCCATATCCTGGCTATTGTAAATAGAGCTGCAGCGAACATTTTGGTACATGACTCTTACTGAATTATGGTTTTCTCAGGGTATATGCCCTGTAGTGAGATTGCTGGGTCATATGGTAGTTCTATTTGTAGTTTCTTAAGGAACCTCCATACTGTTCTCCATAGTGGCTGTACCAATTCACATTCATACCAGCAGTGCAAGAGTGTTCCCTTTTCTCCACACCCTCTCCAGCATTTATTGTTTCTAGATTTTTTGATGATGGCCATACTGACCGGTGTGAGATGATATCTCATTGTAGTTTTGATTTGCATTTCTCTAGTGATTAATGATGTTGAGCATTCTTTCATTTGTTTGTTGGCAATCTGTATATCTTCTTTGGAGAAATGTCTATTTAGGTCTTCTGCCCATTTTTGAATTGGGTTTTCTTTGTTGTTGTTTTTATTGAGCTGCATGAGCTGCTTGTAAATCTTGGAGGTTAACCCCTTATCAGTTGCTTCATTTGCAAATATTTTCTCCCATTCTGAGGGTTTTCTTTTGGTCTTGTTTATGGTTTCCTTTACTGTGCAAAAGCTTTTAAGTTTCATTAGGTCCCCTTTATTTATTTTTGTTTTTATTTCCATTTCTCTAGGAGGTGAGTCAAAAAGGATATTCTGTGATTTATGTCAAGAGTGTTCTGCCTATGTTTTCCTATAAGAGTTTGATAGTATCTGGCCATACATTTAAGTCTTTAATGCATTTTGAGTTTATTTTTGTGTATGGTGTTAGGGAGTGTTGTAATTACATACTTTTACATGTACCTGTCCAGTTTTCCTACCACCACTTTTGAAGAGGCTGTCTTTTCTCCACTGTATATTCTTGACTCCTTTATCTAAAATAAGGTGAACATATGTGCATGGGTTTATCTCTGGGCTTTCTATCCTTTTCCATTGATCTATCTTTCTGTTTTTGTGCCAGTACCATAGTCTCTTGATTACTGTAGTTTTGTAGTATACTCTGAACTGAGGGAGCCTGAGCCCTCCAGCTCCGTTTTTCATTCTCGAGTTTCCTTTGACTATTCATGGTCTTTTGTGTTTCTATACAAACTGTGAAATATTTTGTTCTTGTTCTGTGAAAAACGCCTGTGGTAGTTTCACAGGGATTGCATTGAATCTGTAGATTGCTTTGGGTAGTAGAGTCATTTTCACAGTGTTGATTCCTCCAATCTGAGAACGAGGTATATCTCTCCATCTATTTGTATCATCTTTAATTTCTTTCACCAGTGTCTTATAATTTTCTGCATACAGGTCTTTTGTCTCCTTAGGTAGGTTTATTCCTAGATATTTTATTCATTTTGTTGCAGTGGTAAATGGGAGTGTTTTCTTAATTTCACTTTCAGATTTTTCATTATTAGTGTATAGGAATGCAAGAGATTTCTATGCATTAATTTTGTATCCTGCTACTTTACCAAATTCATTGATTAGCTCTGGTAGCATCTTTAGGACTCTCTATATATAGTATTATGTCATCTGCAAACAGTGACAGCTTTACTTCTTCTTTTCCAATTTGGTTTCCTTTTATTTGTTTTTCTTGTCTGATTGCTGTGACTAAAACTTCCAAAACTATGTTGAATAACAGTCGTGAGTGTTGGCACCCTTGTCTTGTTCTTGATCTTAGTGGAAATGCTTTCAATTTTTCACCATTGAGGACGATGTTGGCTATGAGTTTGTCATATATGGCCTTTATTATGTTGAGGAAAGTTCCCTCTATGCCTACTTTCTGCAGGGTTTTTATCATAAATGGGTGTTGAATTTTGGCGAAAGCTTTCTCTGCATCTATTGAGATGATCATATGATTTTTCTCCTTCAATTTGTTAATATGGTGTATTACCTTGATTGTTTTCCATATATTGAAGAATCCTTGCATTCCTGGAATAAACCCCACTTGATCATGGTGTATGGTCCTTTAAATGTGCTGTTGGATTCTGTTTGCTAGTATATTTTTGAGGATTTTTGCATCTATGTTCATCAGTGATATTGGCCTGTAGTTTTCTTTCTTTGTGACATCTTTGTCTGGTTCTGGTGTCAGGCTGATGGGGGCCTCGTAGAATAAGTTTGGGAGTGTTCCTCCCTCTGCTATATTTTGGAAGAGTTTGAGAAAAATAGATGTTAGCTCTTCTCTAAATGTTTGATAGAATTCACCTGTGAAGCCATCTGATCCTGGGCTTTTGTTTGTTGGAAGATTTTTAATCAGTTTCAATTTCAGTGCTTGTGATTTGCCTGCTCATATTTTCTATTTCTTCCTGATTCAGTCTTGGCAGGTTGTGCATTTCTAAGACTTTGTCCATTTTTTCCAGTTTGTCTGTTTTATTGGCATAGAGTTGCTTGTAGTAATCTCTCATGACCCTTTGTATTTCTGCAGTGTCACTTGTTACTTCCCCTTTTTCATTTCTAATTCTATTGATTTGAGTCTTCTGCGTTTTTTCTTGATGTGTCTGGCTAATGGTTTATCAATTTTGTTTATCTTCTCAAAGAACCAGCTTTTAGTTTTATTGATCTTTGCTATCATTTCCTTCATTTCTTTTTCATTTATTTCTGATCAGATCTTTATGATTTCCTTCCTTCTGCTATCTTTGGGGTGTTTTTGTGCTTCTTTCTCTAATTGCTTTAGGTGCAAGGTTAGGTTGTTTATTCGAGATGTTTCCTGTTTCTTAAGGTAGGATTGTACTGTTATAAACTTCCCTCTAGAAACTGCTTTTGCTGCATCCTATAGGTTTTGGGTCGTCGTGTCTCCATTGTTGTTTGTTTCTTGGTATTTTTTGAGTTCCTCATTGATTTCTTCAGTGATCACTTGGTTATTAAGTAGTGTATTGTTTAGCCTCCATGTGTTTTTATTTTTTACAGCTCTTTTCCTGTAATTGATATCTAGTCTCATAGCGTTGTGGTTGGAAAAGACACTTGATACAATTTCAATTTTCTTAAATTTACCAAGGCTTGATTTGTGAACCAAGGTATGATCTATCCTAGAGTATGTTCCATGAGCACTTGAGAAAAATATGTATTCTGTTGTTTTTGAATGGAATGTCCTATAAATATCAATTAAATCCATCTTGTTTAATGTATCATTTAAAGCTTGTGTTTCCTTATTTATTTTCATTTTGGATGATCTGTCAGTTGGTGAAAGTGGGGTGTTAAAGTCCCCTATGATTGTGTTACTGTCAATTTCCCCTTTTATGGCTGTTAGCATTTCCCTTATGTACTGTGGTGCTCTTATGTTGCATGCAGAAATATTTATAATTGTTGTATCTTCTTCTTGAATCGATCCCTTGATCATTATTTAGTGTCCTTCTTTGTTTCTTGTAATAGTCTTTATTTTAAAGTCCATTTTGTCTGATATGAGAATTGCTACCTCAGCTTTCTTTTGATTTCCATTTGCAGGTAATATCTGTTTCCATCTGCTCACTTTCACTCTGTATGTGTCCCTAGGTCTGAAGTGGGTTTCTTGTAGACAGCATATATATGGGTCTTGTTTTTGTATCCATTCATCCAGTCTGTGTCTTTTGGTGGGAGCATTTAATCCATTTACATTTAAGGTAATTATCTATTTGTATCTTCCTATTTCCATTATCTTAACTGTTTTGGGTTCGTTATTGTAGGTCTTTTCCTTCTCTTGTGTTTCTTGACTAGAGAAGTCCCTTTAGCTTTTGTTGTAAAGCTGGTTTGGTGGTTCTGAACTCTCTCAGCTTTTGCTTGTCTGTAAAGGTTTTAATTTCTCCATCAAATCTGAATGAGATCCTTGCTGGGTAGAGTAATCTTGGTTGTACGTTTTTCTCCTTCATCACCTTAAATATGTGCCAGTGCCTTCTGGCTTGCAGAGTTTCTGCTACTAGTTCAGCTGTTAACCTGATGGGGATTCCCTTGTGTGTTATTTGTTGTTTTTCCCTTGCTGTTTTTAATATGTTTTCTTTGTATTTAATTTTTGATAGTTTGTTTAATATGTGTCTTGGCGTGTTTCTCCTTGGATTTATCCTGTATGGGGCTCTCTCTGCTTCATAGACTTAACTATTTCCTTTCCCATGTTAAGGAAGTTTTCAACTATAATCTCTTCAAATATTTTCTCAGTCCCTTTCTTTTGATCTTCTTCTTCTGGAACCCCTATAATTCTAATGTTGGTGAATTTAATATTGTCCCAGAGGTCTCTGAGACTGTCCTCTGTTCTTTTCATTCTTTTTGCTTTTTTCTGCTCTGCAGTAGTTATTTCCACTATTTTATCTTCCAGGTTACTTATCCGTTCTTCTGCCTTCAATTATTCTGCTATTGATCCCTTCTGGAGTATTTTTAATTTCATTTATTGTGTTGCTCATCATTGCTTGTTTTGTCTTTAGTTCGTCTAGGTCCTTGTTAAATGTTTCTTTCATTTTCTCTATTCTTTTTCCAAGATTTTGGATCGTCTTTTCTCTCGTTATTCTGAATTCTTTTCAGGTAGACTGCCTATTTCCTCTTCATTTGTTAGGTCTCCTGGGTTTTTATTTTGCTCCTTCATCTGCTCTGTGTTCTTCTGTCTTCTCATTTTGCTTATCTTACTGTGTTTGGGGTCTCCTTTTTGCAGGCTGCACGTTCGTACTTCCCCTTGTTTTTGATGTCTGTCCGCAGTGGCTAAAGTTGGTTCAGTGGGTTGTGTAGGCTTCCTGGTGGAGGGGACTAGTGCCTGTGTTCTGGTGGATGAGGCTGGATCTTTTCTTTCTCGTGGGCAGGTCCATGCCTGGTGGTGTGTTTTGGGGTGTCTGTGGCCTTATTATGATTTTAGACAACCTCTCTGCTAATGGGTGGGGTTGTGTTCCTGTCTTGCTAGTTTTTTGGCCTATGGTGTCCTGCAGTGGGCTTTCTGGTTGTGTAGTGAAGCTAGTTCTTGTTGTTGAGATGGAGATATCTCGGAGTTTTTTTCCATTTAATATTACGTGGAGCTGGGAGGTCTCTTGTGGACTAGTGTCCTGAGGTTGGCACAGCACACACCTCAGAGGCACAGCACTGACTCCTGGCTGGAGCACCAAGAGCCTTTCATCCACATGGCTGAGTATAAACGATAGAAAAAAGAGAATGAAAGAAAGAAAGAGAAAAGAGAGGGAGAGAGAGAGAGAGAGAGTGGGAGGGAGGGATGTAGGGAGGAAGGAAAGAAAGAAAGAAGGAAGTAAGAAGGCAGGAAGGAGATAAAGTAAAATAAAATAAAGTTTTTAAAATAAAAAATAAAATTAATTGTTAAGAAAAAAAAAATTTAAGTAAAAAAACAACAAAAAACGGACAGACAGAACCTTAGGACAAATCGTGAAAGCAAAGCTATACAGACAAAATCTCACACAAAGGCATACACATACTCACAAAAAGAGGAAAAGGGGAAAGTAATAATCTATCTTGCTCTGAAAGACCACCTCCTCAGTTTGGGATGATTCATTGTGTCTTCAGGTATTCCGCAGATGCAGCGTGCATGAAGCTGTTTGTGGAGATTTAATCTGCTGCTCCTGAGTCTGCTGCAAGGGATTTCCCTTTCTCTTCTTTGTTCTCACAGCTCCTGGGGTTCAACTTTGTATTTGGCCCCACCTCTGCATGTAGGTCACCTGAGGACGTTTGTTCTTCACTCAGACAGGACAGGGTTAAAGGAGCAGGTGATACAGGGGCTCTGGCTCTCTTAGGCCGGGGGTAGGACTGGTGTGGATGCGGGGCAAGCCTGTGGTGGCAGAGCCTGGCAGGACGTTGCAGCAGCCTGAGGCACGCCGTGCGTTCTCCTGGGGAAGTTGTCCCTGGATATCGGGACCCTGGCAGTGGCTGCTGTACAGGCTCCCGGGAGGGGAGGTGTGGAGAGTGACCTGGGCTTGCACACAGGCTTCTTGGTGGCAGCAGCAGCAGCCTTAGCGTCTCATGCCCGTCTCTGGGGTCCGCGCTTTGAGCCGCGGCTCACGCCCATCTCTGGAGCTCCTTTAAGCAGCACTCTTAGTGCCCTCTCCTCGAGCACCAGGAAACAAGGAGGGAAGAAAAGGTCTCTTGCCTCTTCCACAGGTCCAGCCTTTTTCCTGGACTCCCTCTCAGATAGCCGTGGTGCACTAATCCCCTGCAGGCTGTGTTCACACCGCCAGTCCTCTCCCTGTGCTCTGACTGAAGCCCGAGCCTCAGCTCCCAGCCCCCACCCGTCCCAGTGGGTGAGCAGACAAGCCTCTCGTGCTGGTGAATGCTGGTCACCACTGATCGTCTGTGCGGGAATCTCTCCTCTTTGCCCTCCACTCCCCTGTTGCTGTGCTCTCCTCCATGACCCCAAATCTTCCCCCCTGTGCCACCTGCAGTCTCCGCCTGCGAAGGGGCTTCCTAGTGTGTGGAAATCTTTCTTCCTTCACGGCTCCCTCCCAGTGAGGCACGTCCCGTCCCTATTCTTTGGTCTCTGTTTATTCTTTTTTCTTTTGCCCTACCCAGGTATGTAGGGAGTTTCTTGCCTTTTGGGAGGTCTGAGGTCTTCTGCCAGTGTTCAGTGGGTGTTCAGTAGGAGTTGTTCCACGTGTAGATATATTTCTGATGTATCTGTGGGGAGGAAGGTTATCTCCATGTCTTACTGTTCCGCCATCTTCCTCAACTCCTCCCCAATTATTTTAAATTTTTATATGTCATCATCTAATATGTTTATAGCTACACTAGTCTCACTAATAAATCCTAATCCCTAAAACTATAATAAATATACACCATTCACAAAGTCAGGTTAGGTCCAAAGATGAAAATCCAGAGTATCTCAGAGCTTTCAGAATTGTCCCTAAGTACCTCAGGTTTAATATTTCAAGATTTTATTTTATTCTTTAGGCAAACAAGGTACTTGGTTGGCAAAAAAGTTTGTTCAGATTTTTCTCTAGGATGATATTGAAAAACTTGAACGGGCTTTTTGGCCAACCCAATATTTCATATTTGTGTTACAAAATAAATATTTAATGTAAAAATGATCATAATGATTATAAGTATTTGACTTTTATTACTCTATTTGTTTTATACTATTGTATATTTTCAATAACTCCCAACAAGTTCATGACTTAACTTCCAAAATCATCATTTATCTGCCAAATTCTTACATTTTACTGGTGATTCTTTTTTTCTGAAGCTTTAGAAATTACTCAGCTTCCTTAAATGCTGTTTTCCTTTTTCATAAAATCCCCTTGACTATCGCCCATATTGGTCTTTTTTCCAGTTTCCTCTTTCCTACCCTTGACACATTAGGGTTTCCCCAGGGATTGGCCCTTTAGCCCTCACTTTAACTCTAGATATTTAACCGATAAAATTTTATCCATTATCATGATTTGTAGCACCAACAGTGACCTATTTTTTATCTCCAGGTTATATATTTCTCCCAACTTTTAAATCAAGATGTTAAATTTATTAAATCAAATGTTCTGAGGACTTTCAATTTGCTAAGCTTTTTTGGAGAGTTTGGAGATATGGTCCCTGCAAAAGTATTCTTACATGCTTAGAAACTACTAATACATGAAACTCAATGTGCCCCAAAGTGAAGTTAACCGAGAAACCTGTGTCCACTACTACCAAACCCCCGGAGCATTCTCTTCCTCTTTTTATCCAGTTGAGATAATTGACACATAGCACTGTATAAGTTTAAGGCATGTAGCATAATGACTTGACACACATATATATATATTGTAAAATGATTACCACAATAATTTTGGTTAACATCTACCATTTCATATATATAGAAAAAAGTTTTTTTTCCTTGCCCTGAGAGCTCTCTGGATTTACTCTCTTAACAACTTTCCTATATATCATACAACAGTCTTAACTATAGGCATCATGTTGTACATTATATCCCTAGTACTCATTTATCTTATAACTGGAAGTTTGTACCTTTTGACCATCTCTATCCAATTGTCTCTCTGCTACTCCCTGCCTCTGGTAATCATAAATCTGACCTCTTTTTCTATGAGCTAGTTTTTTGGGGTTTTGGTTATTTTTTTAGATTCTACATATAAGTGAGATCATACAGTATTTGTCTTTCTCTGTCTGACTTATTTCACTTAGCATAATGACCTCAAGATCCATCCATGTTGTTGCAAATGGCAGGATTTCCTTTTTCAAATAATGTATTAATGGCTGAGTAATATTCTATTATATATATATGTATATATATAATTTTCATTTTCTTTATTCATCTGTCAGTAGACACTTAGCTTGTTTCCATGTCTTGGCTATTATAAATAATGCTGCTGTGAACATGGGGGTGCAGATGTATCTTTGACACAGTGTTTTTATTTCCTTCTGATATATTCCAGAAGTGGAATTGCTGGATCATATTTTAGTTCTATTTTTAATTTTTTGGGCAACTTCTATAGTTTTTTTCATACTGGCTATACCAGTTTACAATCCCACCAATAACACACGAGGGTTCTTTTTTCTCTGCATCCTTGCCAGCATTTGTTATCTCTTTTGATGATAGCCATTCTAACAGGCATGAGGTGATATCTCATTGCAGTTTTGATTTGCATTTTCCTTATGATTAGTGATGTTGAGCATTTTTTCATGTTACTGGCAGCCATTCATTCACCTTCTTCAGAAAATGATTTATTCAGGTCCTTTGCCCATTTTTCAATTGGATTATTATTATTATTCTGCTGTTGAGTTGTATGAGATCTTTATATATTTTGGATATTAACACCTTATTAGATATATTGTTTGCAATTTTTTTCATTCTGTATGTTTTGTTTTCATTTCGTTGATCATTCTTTTGCTGTCTAGACATTTTTAATTTGATGTACTCCCACTTGTTCATTTTTTATTTTGTTACTGTGGTTCTCTTGCTCTGATTACTGCTATACCAAATGTGGTTTTGCCCCTAAAAGAAATATGTTTGTGTATTTTTTCTCTTACATATAACTTATTACAAAAATCCCATTACTTCTTCTGAAATCTTTCCAATTCCATCACCACTGTCACAGTTTTTCTTCAGTCCTTATGTGTTAACTAGACTATACCAACTGAGAAACTGAATATACAAATGAACACTGTCTAGCCCATGTATAAAAATAGAAATCTGTCTCACAACCTGCAACAACCTGCCCAGGAAACCAACAATTTTATGTGCAATAACCAGCGAAGGGAGCCAGCCTGTTATAAGTCAGACTTACAGGAAGTCAGAGCACTATCTCTAGTAACAATACAGGAAGCTAAATGATAACTTCTATAACAGTCGGCCCAAAATGGCCAGGCCTTGGTTAGTAACCAGTAGCTTCCCTAACTTCTATCCCAACTTAGGACCAACAAGAGAAAGCTTCCAACTTAGGGCCAACCAGAGAAAGCCAAATATGTACACTAACCAATCACACAGGATACCCATTTCTAGTTAGCCCACCTCTAGCTTCCTCATGCCAATAGCCTCCAATCAGAGCCTACCTGGAACCTTCCGTTTGATCATTGTAAAGCATTCCTACTCCTCTGTCTGCCTTTGAGACTCAGCCAAAACACAAATGATGGTGGCTGACTCCCTTGCTATAGCAAGCTGTGAATAAATAGCCTTTGCTTGTTCTCATTTGCTTGGTCTTCATTTATTTCCACACAACAAAGTCCTGACTAGTCTCTACCCATTGTCTGGATATTTCCAATTGATTTCACTCTACAACTAGAGTGATATTTCAAAACTCAGAACCTGTATTGTCACTGATCTGCATATTTTTCAGTGGGTCCCCGTTGCCTTGGGGACTGAACTAAAGTTCTTCAGCTGATCACACAAGTCCACAGTCTCAATTCTTACCATTTCCCTAAGTAAAACATCTTGCTGATCTCATAATATACTGAACATTTTCATTCCTCCAATTGTTTGAACAATCTGGTTTCGTTTCCTTTAATGAGTTTGTCTGCTTTATCCACCTGTTTAACTCTTTTATTTTCCTTTGAGACTGGATTAACTTTTTCCTTAAAGAATCTTGCTACCAAGACTTATTTGACTTTTTCTCTTCTATACTCCAATAATATCCTAAGGTTACTTCTACTTCACATTATTAAGATCAAACTATTTTATATACTTTTATCTATATCCTGTTAAACTGACTCTCCAGTGTGAAGTTCTAGTTTTAATCAATTTTCTATCCATGGCAATTAGACCAATTCCTAGAGCATAGTAGGCTCTCAGCAAATAATATTGGCTATTTTATTTCTGGCTTTGATTTGTTACCCATATAAATTATTTACTAACCTATTACTAAATAATATATATAATTATATCTTAACACTATTAAATAATTATTATTTAATAATTGATACCCAATGAACATAAAATATTAATACTATTTTTCAATATAAAAATACAGTTTTTGACCATCATCAATAATTGTATACTGCTTATCCTGATGGGCAGCGTCAAAAAAACCTAACAGAAGCAATGCAGTATATATGTCCTATAGGGTTTGCTGAATATTGGGCATATTTCAAGTGCCTCCTCCCATTCACTCAAGACTATTATTTCGCAGACCCTCAGCCACTGAGCATAATAGCTTAAGCCCATGTGGTTTTGCTGCCTGGGGTGGACTAGATGTTTGCGTTAGGACTGGGCCTTATTTTTCTATCTCTATACAATTATGTCTGCCACATGACCTCAATTCATGGTTTCTCCCACCACTTCCAAATTGAATGAAGCATCCACCATAGGGCATGAGATCTGGCTTCCTGACCAACTAAAGAAAGATTAGCACATAAATACTAGAAGCGAAATGGAGTTTTTTCCCTATGGGGAAACATTAGTCTTTGTGGAAGAAGTCTAGAGAGATTTGGGCAAATAAATTTGCTCTTTTTCTTACCCCCAGTTGGCTGTATCATGCTGGAGAGATATGTCCTATGTTGCAGAGTGCGTGTACCTCCTGAACAGCTAGTTGCATCTCCTTGCATTTACTGGTGAATTTAGTAAAGTATCACCAGCATTGCTACTCATCCTTTCCTATTTTAACTTCCATTTCCCTCATTCTTGTTGCCCTGTGATTGTAACTCCTAAGTCAACGACTAGCAATAATCTTTGCCTCAGGTTTTGTTTTATGGGGATCAGGGTCTAAAATAGGATGGATATAAATGTTAGCCTGCAAGAAGAGCTTATAAATTAAATGGATGAAAAATATTATATAACCAGTAGTAACAGAAATCTTGTCTTTGTCAACATGAAGTTTTTAGCCTCTTTATATTGTTACATATACATCCAGTAGGATGCTAAAGTCAAATCCCAAGAGTTTGTGCATGTATTAATACTTGTTATTCTATGCATAAGCACTGCTGAAACACTGAAAAATCTCAATAGGTATTTGCTAAGAAAAGTAAAGTTAGTAATGTGTTTACATTAAGCAACCAATTTCAAAGGGCTGTATTATTCCAAATATATTTGGAATGGGTTCAAAGGAGAGAAAACCTAGTGATCCCTGATTTTGTGAGCCATGCTAGTGATCTATATGCACATTTTGCTTCCCACTTACCCCTTTTCTGTATTAGTCCTTGAAAACCTCTGACTTAAAGGCTTTGAGGAAAAGCATGAACAAAAGGTATAATCAAATACAGAAAAGGAGACATTTGCTGCAATTGATGCCTGACAAAGCCATAAACTCTTCGTGAACACTGGAGACATATACTTGCCACAGTAAGAGTAAATAGGCCTTCTAGTGCAGAGCCCACGAAGCCAAGCATCCTGTGGAGTGTTCTGTAAGTTCTATATAGAAAGGAAGGTATTTGTTGTGTCCAAATAGGTACACGGATTGCTTCTTAATTTTTAAAATATAAAATCCATCATTTCTACACGAGTGGCTATTTATCCATATTGGCACTCTGGAGACACGTTAATCTACTTGAAAATGACATTGAATTTGATGTCATGATATGCTTCAAAAGAGTAGATCTGTACACAGAGAAAGATTGCAGTTCAGCAGTACTAACTTCATGGGACAAGAAGACAGATTTTAACTGAAGTGTGGGCATAGGGCTGTGCATGGCTGGCTGAGTTCTCCCTGTTATCAACATGAGTGTACCAGGAGAAGAAAAAAACAAAGGTTCATTGCTAGATGGTAATAAGGGCTTCAAAATGAGTAATAAACTTGTAATTTCTAAATGCACTGATCCATAGGATTCTAATCAATTTTTCAAAATGGAAAAATATTCTAAGAAAAGAGACCCTTTTATACAAAAAGAATGGATATTCTTTTTTTTTTTTAGTTCGATTTACTTTTTTTGTTGTTCAGGTATAGTTGTTTTACAATGTTGCATTAATTTCTACTGTACAGCAAAGTGGAGTTCCCTGTGCTATACAGAAGGTTCTTAGTAGTTATCTATTTTATACATATTAGTATATATATGTCAATCCCAATCTCGTAGTTCATCCCACCATCACAGCCACTGCCCACTTTCTCCCCTTGGTGTCCATACGTTTGTTCTCTACGTCTGTGTCTCTATTTCTGCCTTGCAAACCAGTTCATCTGTACCATTTTTCTAGATTCCAAATATATGAGTTAATATATGATATTTGTTTTTCTCTTTCTGACTTACTTCACTTTGTATGACAATTTCTAGGTCTATCCTCATCTCTACAAATGACCCAATCTCATTCCTTTTTATAGCTGAGTAATATTCCATGGTATCTATGTACCACATTTTCTTTATCCATTTGTCTGTCGATGGACATTTAGGTTGCTTCCATGACCTGGCTATTGTAAACAGTGCTGCAATGAACATTGGGGTGCATGTGTCTTTTTGAATTATAGATTTCTCTGGTTATATGCCCAGTAGTGGTGTGGCTGGGTCATATGGTAATTCTATTTTTATTTTTTAAGGAACCTTCATAATGTTCTCCATAGTGGCTGTATCAATTTACATTCCCACCAACAGTGTAGGAGACTTCCTTTCTCTCCACACCCTCTCCAGCGTTTGTTGGTTATAGATTTTATGATGATGCCCATTCTAACTGGTGTGAGGTGATACCTCATTGTAGTTTTGATTTGCATTTCTCTAATAATTAGTGATGTTTACCATCTTTTCATGTGCCTCTTGGACATCTGTATGTCTCCTTTGGAGAAATGTCTATTTAGGTCTTCTGCCCATTTTTTGATTGTCTTGTTTGTTTTTTTAATGTTGAGCTGCATGAACTCTTTATGTATTTTGGAGATTAATCCTTTGTAGATTCATTTGCAAATATTTTCTCCTATTCTGAGGGCTTTTTGTCTTGTTTATAGTTTCCTTTGCTGTGCAAAAGCTTTTAAGTTTCATTAGGTCCCATTTGTTTATTTTTGTTTTTATTCCCATTACTCTAGGAGGTGGGTCAAAAAGATCTTGCTGAGATTTATGTCAAAGATTGTTCTTCCTGTGTTTTCTTTAAGAGTTTTTATGGTGTCTGGTCTTATATTTAGATATTTAATCCATTTTAAGTTTATTTTTGTGTATGGTGTTAGGGAGTGTGCTAATTTCATTCTTTTACATATAGCTCTACAGTTTTCCCAGTACCACTTATTGAAGAGACTGTCTTTTCTCCATTGCATAGCCTTGCCTCCTTTGTCATAGATTAGTTGGCCATAGGTGCGTGGGTTTATCTCTGGGCTTTCTATCTTGTTCCATTGATCTCTATTTCTTTTTTTTTTGCCAGTACCATATTGTCTTGATTACTGTAGCTTTGTAGTATAGTCTGAAGTCAGGGAGTCTGATTCCTCCAGCTCCGTTTTTTTCCCTCAAGATTGCTTTGGCTATTTGCGGTCTTTTGTGTCTTCATACAAATTTTAAGATTTTCTGTTCTAGTTCTGTAAAAATTGCCGTTGGTAATTTGATAAGGAGTGCATTGAATCTGTAGATTGCTTTAGGTACTATAATCATTTTCACAATATTGATTCTTCCAGTCCAAGAAGGGATATTCTAATGCAATATTCCTATGTATATTAGTCATGTGCTTTTAAAACGTATTTTAAAGAGCAATGGGAATTTTTTTAATGATTTATTCATTTTTTCAACTCTTGGTATCATTTGAAATCTGCAGCCCTATAGGTAGGTGAGAGAAAGTGAGCAGCTGTACAACAGATATTAAAATGACTATTGAATATCTGTATACTCATTATGAAAAAGACTGTTTGCTTAGTCTATCCTAGGACACAGAATATTGATATGAAGCTCGTGGTTAATTACTTCTCAAACACAGGTGTTCACAGTGAACTTAAGTAAGGAATTTTTAAAACTTGCTCCTTGAAGTCAAGAAACATAATATATGTACTCTATCTAAACAAAAAACCTCCAGAAATTAACTAAAAGTCTATGGGGGAAAAAAAAAAGGAAGAAAGTCACTTTCATGAAAGTAGTATGACGCTTAAAGTTGTGAGGAGTGGAATGAACTCTGTTTGATAAAATGTACTCTCTAAAATTAATAATTAACTTCTGTATATTCTTCAAGGTTTGCTTTACATTAGATATTTTAAAATAAATACAGCATATAAGATCTACAGCATATAAGATCCCTCATAACCAGACTCCAGATTATATTCCCACATTCATCCCTCTCAACCATGTACCCAGTTCTGTAGTCAAATCTCTGATCACCAAATCCGCAGAGCATTTTATTTATCTTTGCCTTTGTTTATGTACTTTCTTCACCTGGTAGTTCCTCTTTTATTCTTCTTCCCTCATCTACACTGTCTCCTTTTCCAACCAGCAAACTCCTACTCATTTTTAAAGGTGATACCTTCTCTATAACTTCCTGAGATCATCCCCCTTCTGGTTCTCCTTCTAGGCAGAGTCAATTTTTCCCACAAATGCATCCCATTTAAATTTTAATAGTGCCTTTATTTTAGCCCTTATCATCTTGTATTGTTATTTGCTACTACCTTATGTTTCCTGCGCTCTTTATAGAGGAAAAAAATTAATCTTGATCATTTATGTAAACTCTGCTCCTACTTACAAGGATTAGCACATGGTTATAGTGCAATAAATATTGTTGGATTGACGAAGATAGACTTTTATTACATGTCTCTTTCGTGTATATTTTCTAAAAGTATAGTAAGCTCATGTTTTCAAAATGATTTCTTATAAATGATTCTGTCTGTGTATGTCTGAGAAGATTTTTATTTCTCACATAAGTGATGGCTGAATTGAACATACAATTCTAGGGTTATATTTTTTTCTTCAGAATTCTGGATATAACATCTTTCTCTGATAACCAGAAGAAATTATAGGCCAAACATTGCTCTTCCTGCTTTCAGCCAATATCCTTTCCTTTTTAAAATTTTTGTCACATTTCAGCCCAAATGCTTTGTTCTTGTCATTCAGTTGGTCACATTTTGTTCTGATTTGCCTCTCTGTCCATTGATCCATTGATCATTTCTGTGATTTTCTCATTATTCTAGTTCTTCAACCATAGTCTTTTTTAAAAAGTTTTGAAGTTTTCTTTGACATGTATCTCTGCTAGTTAAAATGTAATAAATGCCCTGTAGAAGTAATGATTTTTGAGGTCTCAGGACTATGTGTAACTTTTCTTTCTAAATAACAAAAACTCAATTCAGAGTTCTGCATATATTGTCCTTCAAAACAAAATTCTTCAATAAATCAAATAATTGAACAATACTCTGTAGGTCACTCACCTTTTCTATTATCAGTTTGATTAAAACTAAAAGTTAGTACTGGATGCAAAAGTTTTCTAATTTTTCACACCATGCATCCTTTTAATAAAGCACACTAGGTTATGCTGAATGATTGTGTATTGTTGAATTGATGCGGAAACACATTAGGTCATCAACAAACTTTTTTTTAATTGAATGACTTGATGTATCAATCAAAGTCCTTGTCTGATTTATAGGTTTGAAAAAATGTATTAGAGCTCTGCTAGCCTGAGAGGGTACTTTTTTCCATACTCATTACCCACCTTGCTGGCATCCTGAACAGGTAAAACAAATAAATCTTACAGTGGGAAAATGGTTTTCATAATGGTAATAAAAAAACAGGACTCTGGAATCAAGCACATTTTGATTTCATATTTACTACTTAGCTGTATGATGAAAAAGTTAATCTCATTTTTCTTACTGTAAAATGAAATCCTTCTTCATAGTGCTGTTGTCAGAATTTAACGTGAATATGTAAGTAAAAAATTTGGCGTGGTAGTCAACCCTAAACATGACTTTACCTAGAAGAAAGCAAAATTTTTATAATTAACTTTTTTAGTAAACCACTCTTAACTGGAGAATTAAATAAGAACAGTCAGTGGAAAAATAGAAAGTCCTTGTCTTTGCTTTTTTAAAAATGGTACATTTTAAAGCACTTTTAAGAAGAGATTTCACAGAAATTTCCCTACTTGTTGAGCCTTTTAGGGCAGAATTAAGATGTATTACTGGAAGGAATCTTAGTTCTTTCAGGAGAGCTCAAAAAGAAGGGTAAATAACTGTAAACTTGGTGAAATCTAATTGTATTTCTCTGTTTTGCTAAATAAACTATTTGCTTCCTCCATCCTTTGCCATCCTCCTACACACTTAGGGGCGTTTCCAGTCATTTGGCAATTTGTTCGTAATAGGGAGAATAATGTATAATCAAAACTTGATTTCATGCCTGATTTGATTACAGGGTACTGATTAAACCAATGCTAGCAAATTTTGTTTAATTCAGTGATTAGGAGAGAGGTGATTTCCTATACATCTTTGAGAGACCAATCACTGTAGGTAAAACTCCCTGTCCTTTACAATGAGGAGGCCTGAATCAGGCTTTATATAATGTATTCATTCTGTTAAATGTAAATTTATTAATAGGCTTTTATGTTTTCCCGAGAAACTGGGACTTTTTAGGTCCCTGAGTAAATGAAAGCAAAGCGATCTCCTTGTCTCTTGAGTTTAATGACATTTATTACTTCAGAGCCTTGACAAGTCCCATTATTACATTTCACTTTTTGAAAAGTGGCTGTTTGCTAAGCCTGGTACCTGACGTAGCATTAGATATCTTGCCCAGTATGTTTACAAGTTAATTCATTAAACCAAATCATTTTCATTAGAACAGTGGCCTGATATGTTACCACTACCACTAAAATAAATAGTTTTATTCTGTCTATTATGGTAAGTGATATGTCTGATACAGTTATTAAGTTAAAGTGTTCTCTCAAATTCTCATGTTCAATTATTCTTGCCACCACTCACAATGTTGATGGCTCTCTCAGGAAGATTACCTATAAGGATAAATTCCAACTTTGTTTCTTGGTATTGATATTCCTCCACAGTTTGGTCACAGCATACTTTTCCAACCTCTTCCCCTACTATTCTGTACCCAAATCTTCCACAGCAACAAGGCTGCCCTATTCATGTCTGAAGCTCTGCTAGGAACACTGTAGCTGCCCAATACTTCTCCCTTTAAAGAGAAGGCTTTGCCTCTCCTTTGTTTAGGCAAACTTCCTTTGTGATCAGGTCCAACCCCACATTTTTCATGAAGAGTTTCCTTTCTACTTCTCCTTTACACATAACATTACATTCTGATAAAAATAGCCCTTTTTCTGCTGTCCTTACTGTGCTGCTAACAGGTATCATACTTACTTCTCAGGTGACTACTCCTGGAACTTCTAATTTGGTTTTTATCTTGTGTAAGGATATAACTACTCTTTTGTAGTTTTCTCTGTACACCCAAAATGTAGCAACAAATGCATAGAGAACAGCGCTCACGTTAAAAATGTCTCAGTACTTGCATATTGTATTTTGTCTGGAGTCAAAGGAGAGGTAATGCATCTCTACCAAAGGCACTCTTAATAAAATCAGCTCTAAGTTCTCACTTCATAGATTGGTGGTCACTCTTCTCTTTTCTTTGCATCTGTTGAGGTTATGACATGAGCTTTCTCTTAGTAAACATGCATAACAATTTTCTGAACTCTTCTGCTCTGGGCAAGATTCATAATACACCAGGCAAACATAGTGAAAGAGGAGACAGTACTTGTGTTGTATTCAATTGGTTCTTGATACCTAAGTGTGACTCTTAACCAAGGATTATGCAGTAGTTAAGGACACAGATTAAAGTTGTTTAGAGTGTGTCCTAAAGTCTCAGTGGCAGAATTTAAATCTCTAGTCTGGAAATTGTAGACCTGAGACAAACGACTTCCCTAAACGTCATTTCCTACATCTGAGAAAGATAATAGTAGTAGATTGAATGATAACATTGCCCCCAAATGTCCGCATTCTACTCGCCAGAACCTGTGAATGTCACCTTAAATGGCAGAAGGGACTTTGCCAATGGGATGAAAGTAAGGGTTTTGAGATGGGGAGATTCTCCTGGACTACCTGGATGGGCCCAAATATAACCACTGGTGTTCTCATAAGAGAGAGGCAGAGGGAATTTTTACTCCAAAGAGAATGTGATGATGAAGTTGGGGTTGGATTGATGTGGCCAGAAGTCAAGGGATGCTGGCAAGGAAATAGATTCTCGCTTAGAACCTCTAGAAGGAGGATGAATGGCCCTGTCAACTCCTGGTTTCAGCCCAGGGAAACTGGTTTTGGACCTCTGTCTTCCAGAACCGTAAGAAAATAAGTGTGTTTTGTTTGAAGCAAGCACATTTGTAGTAATTTGTTACAGCAGCCATAGGGAACTAATGCATACCTCATAGGAACTATTTCTCCAGTTAAAATGTGTGACTGGAAACACACTTAGTGGGCATGTCTGACACACAGTAGTTATGCTACCGTAGGTCATTCTTGGAAACTGAAGCCTTGGTTTTGAGGGATCATCAATACCAGTACAATGGTTGCCATGTTTCTCCTTGTTCATCCTGGTGACAAAGAGAGAACTTTGAGAGAGCTCCATCCTTTCCCACAGGACCCCACCCCTAGTACTTAGAGGGAAGCGGTTATGTCTCACTTAAGGCACCTTATTATTTTCCTTTCTACTTTTTTGTTCATTAATCTTTATCCAACTGGCCTTTCTAAATTTTACAGAAAACAAAACCATTTCTCAATGGATTCAGATACTACCCCAAGTTAATATTCCAACCAAGTTCTTGTTCTTCTGGGTCTCATGACCAGAAATTTCTGAACCTAAATCTTCTCTAGTTTCTAGGATCACTCATTTTCTCATTTCTCCCTCCTCCTTTCAGTTCAGAGTCTTGTCAATTTAGTCCCTTCCCTAACCACAACTTATAATAAGGTGACACAGCAAAGTGATGAAAGTCTAGACGGTCTGGTTTTAAGCCTGGGTTTTTGCCACCTACATACTGTGTGGCATTAGGCAAGCTATTCAACGTCTCTCGGACTCAGTTTCCCCCAAAAAAGATGAATATTATGAATATCACCTACCTGTAGGGTTGCCATTATGAGGAATAAGTGAGTTAATATTTGCTAAGCATTTAGAATAGTACTTGTTATAGTCTAAGCACTACAGTTGTGCTTGCTAATAATAATAAATGAAATTCTAAGCATATAACTTACTCAATTTTCTGTCATAACTTTGAAGTGTTGGTCTGTCAGCCGACGTTGCAGGTAAATGAGTCGAGGCATGGGATGAGGCATTGCTACCACTGGGTGGTGTGTTCCCAGAACTTGGAACAACAGTGTGAAATGGGTAGTGGTTCTACTTGGAGACGGGGCAGACTGGAAAATGACAGCCTGGGAAGGAGGTGTGGTGTCCATAGCTTTGGTGTCAGAGGTGCTGCCTGCTGAAGCACCGGTGCCGGCCTAAGCCATAAATGGGGTGCTGGGGAAAACAGGAGCAGAATGGAAAATGACAGCCTGGGAAGGAGGTATGGTGTCTGTAGGTTCGGGGTCAGACGTGCTGCCTGCTGAAGCACCGATGCCCGCCAAAGCCGTAAATGGGGTGCTGGGGAAAACAGAAGCAGAATGGAAAATCACAGCCTGGGAAGGAGGCGTGATGTCCATAGCTTCCATATCAGAGCTGCTGCCTGCCTGATCTGAGAGCAGAGAATGAAAGTGGGAGAGCTTCCTCCTAGCTTCTAGCTCCTCTCGAGGTCTAGCATGCACTGGACACTGGACAGCTCAGCCTGGCTCTGTGACATGTCCATTCTATGTGTCACAGAGAAACGGTGGGTGGGGCAGGGGGTGGGGCAGGGGGCACATGCAAACACACAGAATCTCTTGTCTTTAGTAAGTCCTCTGCTACCATGCCGAAGGGCGGGGGGGAGTAGCAGTGGTGCTAAACCAGCCAGAGGCAGTTCAGGATCTGCACAGCTCCTGCTCCACAAATTCCTACTTCTGTGTTGTAGGGCTTGGCTGAACTACACCTGCCTTTAGTGAAACTTTTCTCACCTGCACAATTGGAGATAATTTTAGTCTCCTCATGACTCCCATGGGGTTACCTCTGTTGTGACGCTTGACTATTTGGTGGCATATTTTATTTTATTTTAAAAAACCTTCTGTTACTCCATGCACATCAGACAGAAAATGCTTTCTCTTAGTAAACGTGCATAAAATTTTCTGAACTCTTCTGCTCTGGGCAAGATTCATAAATACACCAGGCAAGCATAGTGAAAGAGGAGATAGTACTTGTGTTGTATTCAATAGGGTCTTGATAGCTAAGTGTGACTCTTTATTTTTTTACATCTTTATTGGAGTATAATTGCTTTACAATGGTGTGTTAGTTTCTGCTTTATAACAAAGTGAATCAGTTATACATATACATATGTTCTCATATCTCTTCCCTCTTGCGTCTCCCTCCCTCCCACTCTCCCTTATTCCACCCCTCTAGGTGGTCACAAAGCACCGAGCTGATCTCCCTGTGCTATGCGGCTGCTTCCCACAGGCTATTTTATGTTTGGTAGTGTATATATGTCCATGCCACTCTATCGCGTTGTCACAGCTTACCCTTCCCCCTCCCCATATCCTCAAGTCCAATCTCTAGTAGCTCTGTGCCTTTATTCTGGACTTGCCCCTAGGTTTTTCATGACATTTTTTTTCTTAGATTCCATATATATGTGTTAGCATACGGTATTTGTCTTTCTATTTCTGACTTACTTCACTCTGTATGATGGACTCTAGGTCCATCCACCTCACTACATACAAATAACTCAATTTCGTTTGTTTTTATGGCTGGGTAACATTCCATTCTATATATGTGCCACATCTTCTTTATCCATTCATCTGATAATGGACACTTTGGTTGCTTCCATATCCTGGCTATTGTAAATAGAGCTGCAGTGAACATTTTGGTACATGACTCTTACTGAATTATGGTTTTCTCAGGGTATATGCCCTGTAGTGAGATTGCTGGGTCATATGGTAGTTCTATTTGTAGTTTCTTAAGGAACCTCCATACTGTTCTCCATAGTGGCTGTACCAATTCACATTCATACCAGCAGTGCAAGAGTGTTCCCTTTTCTCCACACCTTCTCCAGCATTTATTGTTTCTAGATTTTTTGATGTTGGCCATTCTGACCGGTGTGAAATGATATCTCATTGTAGTTTTGATTTGCATTTCTCTAATGATTAATGATGTTGAGCATTCTTTCATGTGTTTGTTGGCAGTCTGTATATCTTCTTTGGAAAAATGCCTATTTAAGTCTTCTGCCCTTTTTTGGATTGGGTTGTTTGTTTTTTTGCTATAGAGCTGCATGAGCTGCTTATAAATTTTGGAGATTAATCCCTTGTCAGCTGTTTCATTTGCAAATATTTTCTCCCATTCTGAGGGTTGTCTTTTGGTCTTGTTTATGGTTTCCTTTGCTGTGCAAAAGCTTTGAAGTTTCATTAGGTTGCATGTGTTTATTTTTGTTTTTATTTCCATTTCTCTAGGAGGTGGGTCCAAAAGGATCTTGCTGTGATTTATGTCATAGAGTGTTCTGCCTATGTTTTCCTCTAAGAGTTTGATAGTTTCTTGCCTTACGTTTAGGCCTTTAATCCATTTTGAGCTTATATTTGTGTATGGTGTTAGAGAGTGATCTAATGTCATACTGTTACATGTACCTGTCCAGTTTTCCCAGCACCACTTATTGAAGAGACTGTCCTTTCTCCACTGTACATTCCTGCCTCCTTTATCAAAGATAAGGTGACCTTATGTGTGTGGGTTTATCTCTGGGCTTTCTGTCCTGTTCCATTTCTCTTTCTGTTTTTGTGCCAGTACCATACTGTCTTGATTACTGTAGCTTTGTAGTATAGTCTGAAGTCAGGGAGCCTGATTCCTCCAGCTCCATTTATCGTTCCCAAGATTGCTTTGGCTATTCGGGGTCTTTTATGTTTCCATACAGATTGTGAAATTGTTTTGTTCTAGTTCTGTGAAAAATGCCAGTGGTAGTTTGATAGGGATTGCATTGAATGTGTAGATTGCTTTTGGTAGTGGAGTCATTTTCACAATATTGATTCTTCCAATCCAAGAACATGGTATATCTCTCCATCTATTTGTATCATCTTTAATTTCTTTCATCGGTGTCTTATAATTTTCTGCATAGAGATGTTTTCTCTTCTTAGGTAGGTTTATCCCTAGATATTTTATTCTTTTTGTTGCACTGGCAAATGAGAGTGTTTTCTTGATTTCACTTTCAGATTTTTCATCATTAGTGAACAGGAATGCCAGAGATTTCTGTGCATTAATTTTGTATCCTGCTACTTTACCAAATTCATTGATTAGCTCTAGCAGTTTTCTGGTAGCATCTTTAGGATTCTCTATGTCATCTGCAGACAGTGACAACTTTACTTCTTCTTTTCCAATTTGGATCCTTTATTTCCTTTTCTTCTTTGATTGCTGTGGCTGAAACTTCCAAAACTATGTTGAATAAGAGTGGTGAGAGTGGGCAACCTTGTCTTGTTCCTGATCTTAGTGGAAATGGTTTCAGTTTTTCACCATTGAGGATGATGTTGGCTGTGGGTTTCTCATATATGGCCTTTATTATGTTGAGGAAAGTTCCCTCTTTGCCTACTTTCTGCAGGGTTTTTAACATAAATGGGTGTTGAATTTTGTCGAAAGCTTTCTCTGCGTCTATTGAGATGATCATATGTTTTTTCTCCTTCAATTTGTTAATATGGTGTATCACATTGATTGATTTGCGTATACTGAAGAATCCTTGCATTCCTGGAATAAACCCTACTTGATCATGGTGTATGATCCTTTTAATGTGCTGTTGGATTCTGTTTGCTAGTATTTTGTTGAGGATTTTTGCATCTATGTTCATCAGTGATATTGGCCTGTAGTTTTCTTTCTTTGTGACATCCTTGTCTGGTTTGGGTATCAAGGTGATGGGGGCCTCGTAGAATGAGTTTGGTAGTGTTCCTCCCTCTGTTATATTTTGGAAGAGTTTGAGAAGAATAGGTGTTACCTCTTCTCTAAAAGTTTGATAGAATTCGCCTGTGATGCCATCTGGTCCTGAGCTTTTTGCTTGTTGGAAGATTTTTAATCACAGTTTCAGTATCAGTGCTTGTGATTTGTCTGTTCATATTTTCTATTCCTTGTTCAGTATTGGCAGGTTGTGCTTTTCCAAGAATTTGTGCATTTCTTCCAGGTTGTCCATTTTACTGGCATAGAGTTGCTTGTAGTAATCTCTCATGATCTTTTGTATTTTTGCAGTATCAGTTGTTACTTCTCCATTTTCATTTCTAATTCTATTGATTTGAGTCTTCTCCCTTTTTTTCTTGACGAGTCTGGCTAATGGTTTATCAATTTTGTTTATCTTCTCAAAGAACCAGCTTTTAGTTTTATTGATCTTTGCTATCGTTTCCTTCATTTCTTTTTCATTTATTTCCGATCTGATTTTTATGATTTCTTTCCTTCTGCTATCTTTGGGATGTTTTTGTTCTTCTTTCTCTAATTGTTTTAGGTGCAAGGTTAGGTTGTTTATTCGAGATGTTTCCTGTTTCTTAAGGTAGGATTGTATTGCTATAAACTCCCCTCTTAGAACAAGCTGCTTTTGCTGCATCCCATAGGTTTTGGGTCGTCATGTCTCCATTGTCATTTGTTTCTAGGTATTTTTTGATTTCCTCTTTGATTTCTTCAGTGATCACTTCGTTATTGAGTAGTGTATTGTTTAGCCTCTATGTGTTTGTACTTTTTACAGATCTTTTCCTGTAATTGATATCTCGTCTCATAGTGTTGTGGTCGGAAAAGACACTTGATACAATTTCAATATTCTTAAATTTACCAAGGCTTGGTTTGTGACCCCAGATATGATCTATCCTGGAGAATGTTCCATGAGCACTTGAGAAAAATGTGTATTCTGTTGTTTTTGAATGGAATGTCCTATAAATATCAATTAAGTCTATCTTGTTTAATGTATCATTTAAAGCTTGTGTTTCCTTATTTATTTTCATTTTGGATGATCTGTCCATTGGTGAAAGTGAGATGTTAAAGTCCCCTACTATGAATGTGTTACTGTCAATTTCCCCTTTTATGGCTGTTAGTATTTCCCTTATGTATTGAGGTGCTCCTATGTTGGGTGCATAAATATTTACAATTGTTATATCTTCTTCTTGAATCGATCCCTTGATCATTATGTCGCGTCCTTCTTTATCTCTTCTAATAGTCTTTATTTTAAAGTCTATTTTGTCTGATATGAGAATTGCTACTCCAGCTTTCTTTTGGTTTCCATTTACATGGAATAACTTTTTCCATCGCCTTGTTTCAATCTGTATGTGTCTCTAGGTCTGAAGTCGGTCTCTTGTAGACAGCATATATATGGGTCTTGTTTTTGTATCCATTCAGCCACTCTGTGTCTTTTGGTGGGAGCATTTAGTCCATTTACATTTAAGGTAATTATCGATATGTATGTTCCTATTTCCATTTTCTTGTTTTGGTTCATTATTGTAGGTCTTTTCCTTCTCTTGTGTTTCTTGCCTTGAGAAGTTCCTTTAGCATTTGTTGTAAAGCTGGTTTGGGAGTGCCAAACTCTCTCAGCTTTTGCTTGTCTGTAAAGGTTTTAATTTCTCCATAAAATCTGAATGAGATCCTTGCTGGGTAGAGTAATCTTGGTTGCAGGTTTTTCTCCTTCGTCACTTGAAATATGTCCTACCAGTCCCTTCTGGCTTGCGGAGTTTCTGCTGTAAGATCCGCTGTTAACCTATGGGGATTCCCTTTTGTGTTATTTGCTGTTTTTCCCTTTCTGCTTTTAATATGTTTTCTTTGTATTTAATTTTTGACAGTTTGATTAATATATGTCTTGGCTTATTTCTCCTTGGATTTATTCTGTATGGGACTCTCTGTGCCTCCTGGACTTGATTAACTCTTTCCTTTCCCATATTAGGGAAGTTTTCAACTATAATCTCTTCAAATATTTTCCAGTCCCTTTCTTTTTCTCTTCTTCTGGAACCCCTATAATTCGAATGTTGGTGTGTTTAATGTCCCAGAGGTCTCTGAGACTGCCCTCATTTCTTTTCATTCTTTTTTCTTTCTTCTGCTCTGCAGTAGTTATTTCCACTGTTTTATCTTCCAGGTCACTTATCCGTTCTTCTGCCTCAGTTATTCTGCTATTGATCCCATCTACAGTATTTTTAATTTCATTTATTGTGTTTTTAATTGATGCTTGATTCATCTTTAGTTCTTCTAGGTCCGTGTTAAGTGTTTCTTGTATTTTTGTCTATTCTATTTCCAAGATTTTGGATCATCTTTACTATCATTATTCTGAATTCTTTTCCAGGTAGACTGCCTATTTCCTCTTCATTTGTTAGGTCTGGTGGGTTTTTATTTTGCTCCTTCATCTGCTGTGTGTTTTTCTGTCTTCTCCTTTTGCTTATCTTACTGTGTTTGGGGTCTCCTTTTTGCAGGCTGCACATTCATACTTCCCGTTGTTTTCAGTGTCTGTCCCCAGTGGCTAACGTTGGTTCAGTGGGCTGTCTAGGCCCCCTGGTGGAGGGGACTAGTGCCTGTGTTCTGGTGGATGAAGCTGGATCTTGTGTTTCTGGTGTGCAGGTCCACGTCTGGTCCTGTGTTTTTGAGTGTCTGTGGACTTATTATGATTTTAGGCAGCCTCTCTGCTAATGGGTGGGGTTGTGTTCTTGTCTTGCTAGTTGTGTGGCATAGGGTGTCCAGCACTGTAGCTTGCCGGTCGTTTAGTGAAGCTGGGTGTTGGTTTTGAGATGGAGGTCTCTGGGAGATTTTCACCATTTGATATTATGTGAAGCTGGGAAGTGTCTTTTGGACCAGTGTCCTGAAGTTTGCTCTCTCCTCAGAGGCACAGCACTGACTCCTGGCTGCAGCACCAAGTGCCTTTCATCCACACGGTTCAGAATAAAAGAGAGAAAAAGTAGAAAGAAACAAGGAAAGAAAGAGAGAGAGAGATAGAGGGAGGGAAGGAGGGAGGAAGGAAGGAAGGAGAGAAGGAAGGAAAGAAAGAAAGAAGATAAAATAAAGTAATATAAAATAAAATAACAATTATTAAGAAAAAAAATTTTGTAAAAAAAAAAGAAAAAAAACATGGACGGATAGAACCCTAGGACAAATGGTGGAAGCAAATCTATACAGACAAAATCTCACAGAGAAGCATACACATACACACTCACAAAAAGATGAAAAGGGGAAAAAATAATAAGTCTTGCTCTCAAAGTCTGTCTCCTCAATTTGGGATGATTCGTTGTCTATTCATGTATTCCACAGATGCAGGGTACCTCTAGTTGATTGTGGAGCTTTAATCTGCTGTTTCTGGGGCTGCTGGGAGAGAGTTCCCTTTCTCTTCTTTGTTCTCACAGCTCCCGGGTCTCAGCTTTGGATTTGGCCCCGCCTCTGTGTGTAGGTCGCTGAAGGTCCTCAGTTCTTTGCTCAGACAGGGTGGGGTTAAAGGAGCAGCTGCTTCGGGGACTCTGGCTCACTCAAGCCTGGGGGAGGGAGGGGTACGGAGTGTGGGGGGTGCCTGCAGTGGCAGAGGCTGGCGTGATGTTTTACCAGCCCGAGGTGCATCGCGTATTCTCCAGGGGAAGTTGTCCCTGGATCACGGGACCCTGGCAGTGGCGGGCTGCACAGGCTCCCCGGAAGTGGGGTGTGGTTAGTGACCTGTGCTTGCACACAGGCTTCTTTGTGGCAGCAGCAGCAGCCTTAGCATCTCATGCCTGTCTTTGGGGTTCGCACTCTTAGCCGTGGCTCTTGCCCGTCTCTGTAGCTCCTTTAAACAGCGCTCTTAATCCCCTCTCCTTGCGCACCAGGAAACAAAGAAGGAAGAAAAAGTCTCTTGCCTCTTCAGCAGGTCCAGACTTTTCCCCGGACTCCCTCCCAGCTAGCCATGGTGCACTAACCCCCTGCCAGCTGTGTTCACGCCACCAACCCCAGTCCTCTCCCTGGGCTCTGACCAAAGCACGAGCCTCAGCTCCCAGCCTCACCCGCCCTGGCAGGTGAGCAGACAAACCTCTCGGCTGATGAGTGCCTGTTGGCACTGATCCTCTGTGCGGGAATCTCTCCGCTTTGCCCTCCCCACCCCTGTTGCCCTGCTCTTCTCTGCGGCTCCGAAGCGTTCCCCCTCCACCACCCGCAGCCTCTGCCCGTGAAGGGGCTTCTAGTGTGTGGAAACCTTTCCTCCTTCACAGCTCCCTCCCACTGGTGCAGGTCCTGTCCCTATCCTTTTGTCTCTGTTTTTTCTTTTTACTCTTTTGCCCTACCCAGGTACGTGGGGACTTTCTTGCCTTTTGGGAGGTCTGAGGTCTTCTGTGAGCGTTCAGTAGGTGTTCTGTAGTTGTTCCACGTGTAGATGTATTTCTGGTGTATCTGTGGGGAGGAAGGTGATCTCCACGTCTTACTCTTCCGCCATCTTCCCCTCGTCCCCTGCTAAGAGTGACCCAAAAAAACTTTTTATTTATTTATTTATTTATTTATTTATTTATTTATTTTGGCTGCATTGGGCCTTCATTGCTGCGCTCGTGCTCTCTCTAGTTGTGGCGAGTGGGGGCCACTCCTCGTTGCTGTGCACGGACTTCTCACTGCGGTGGCCTCCCTTGCTGCGGAGCATGGGCTCTAGGCATGCAGGCTCAGTAGTTGTGGCTCGTAGGCTCTAGAGCACAGGCCTAGCCACCATGGCACACGGGCTCAGTCGCTCTGCGGCACATGGGACCTTCCCGGACCAGGGCTCGAACCCGTGTCCCCCGCACTGGCAGGCAGACCCCCAACCACTGTGCCACCAGGGAAGCCCCCCCCAAAAGCTTTTAACCAAGGATATTTACAACAGATTTATTCACTAGCTTTCATTGGCTGAGAGCATAAGAAAAGAATAAAATGTATTCAGTATATTAATAGCATAATCTAGTAGATTGGTACATATATAATGTATGTGTATGTATATGCACACATATAATTAAATATTTTAGAGAAAAATAGCATTATAATAGTTCCCCTAGGATGCTGAAAGAATAGGCTATGCTTATGTTAAAACTTAAAACCACAAAAAATGGGTATGTTTCGATAATTACTTCAGTAATATAAAACAGATGATTTGCTACTTCAATGATTTTCATGTACTGTATAGTCAATAAATTCTGATAATATATTTGCAATATTTTTGGAACCAAGGATTTCAAAACTCAGTCCTGCATATTAGATGCTAATAATATTAATGAAAAGAGATGTGGCATTATATAACTATAAAATAATTTCAACTCCTCAACTCGCATACTATACATGCTATTGTGATGAATTCTTAATGTGTAAATTTTGCTAGGCTACAGTCCCTAGTTATTCAATCAAACACTAATCTAGGTATTGCTCTGAAGTTATTTCCATAGATGTGATTATCACCAGTTGATTTTAAGCAAAATAGATTTTTCCAGATTATCTGGATATGCCTGATTTAATCATTTGAAATGCCTTAAGATCAGAGCTGAAGTTTCCCTGATGAAGAAGAAATTCCACCTGTGGACAACAGTTTCAGCCATGGATACAGGGTCCCACACTGCCTTTCCTGACAGATTGCCTTGTCTGACAGCCTGCCTCATACATTTTGGGCTTGCCCAGCCTGCCCTCAAGATCCTGCAAGCCAGTGCCCTGCAATCGGTCTGAATTTATATCTACTGCTGGTCTGTTTCTATGGTTGAAGCTTGACTGATGGAACTGTTCACACTCAGTGTATGTATGTGTGTATGCACTTATATACAAATATGCAAGTATGTAGGTTTATACACACACACTCAGATCTGTTAATAGAGTAAGCAGATAATCTACTTAGGGTACATTATATGCTCACTCTATAGGGTGGCTTTTTTATGCTTAGAACAAAATGGTGGCCAGCAATTAGCCAGGTAAAGAAGATGGGCGGTGGACTGAGTATTATGAGCACATGAATCAGTGTGTGCAAAGGCTTGAAGATCAGAATGAGTAGGGTGCTGTCTGGAAATATAAGATGGATATGGAGCCAAGAGTACAAGTTGCAGAGGGTCAAGAGACTATACCGGTACAGGCCAAGTCCCAGGGAATTTAGCCTTGCTGAAAAATTTGTATTTTGTCCTAGTGTAATGTAGTTAAAACCTGGATCTATATCTTCTGGTGTCTGTGACCTTAGGCAAGTCCCTTTAGCTTTGGTAGTATCAGAACTTTTTTTGGTTTTGCCTTGAATATTAGCTTTCCTGCCACTACTTTTAAAAATACATAATGAAGTGGTTTGTTTTCTAAAGTCCTAACGTAGTAGGTATACCCAGGCAAGTTGGTTGATAGATGAGTGTCCAGGGCTCTTGTAGAGAAGGAGGACAGCATCTCAAACTTATTATTTAGGAACACAAAAGGTGGCTCAAACCCATCCCACCACCATATGTTTACAGCTGAGAACACTGAAAAGGCAAGAACCAGGATAGAAAAGTCTTCTTTTCAAGTTCCTGAAACCTGCAGCCCAAGGTGGCACTGGTGGCCTGTTATTCCCTGGAGCTCTGGAAGAGTTCTGTTTATGTAATTCTAGGCAGAAAACATATGTTTTCTCTTGATAAAGAGGGATAGTTTATGATTAGAGGAATATTTCCTTAGTGTTTGTAATTGAAATAGAATTGACATATAACATTAGTTTCAGGTGTACAACATAATGATTCATTATTTGTATATATTGCATATGATCATCATCACAATAAGTCTAGTTAACATCCATCACCACACATAGTTACAAATTTTCTTTCCTTGATGTGAGAACATTTGAAACCTACTCTATGAGGAGCTTTCAAATATACAGTACAATATTAACTATAGTCACCATGCTCTACATTACATCCTGTGACATTTATTTTATAAATGGAAGCTTGCATATTTTGAGCCCTTTAACCCATTTTGCCCAACCCACACTAAGCCTCTGCAACCACTAATCTGTTCTTTGTATATATGAGCTTGTTTTTCTTCCCAGATGCCACATGTAAATGAGATCACACTGTATTTATCTTTGTCTGTCTGACTCATTTCACTTAGCATAATGCCATCAAGGTGCATCTGTGTGTGTTGCTGCAAATTGCAAGATTTCCTTCTTTTCATGGCTGAGTAACAGTCCTTTGTGTGTGTGTATATATATATGTATATAATATATATATAATATATATATAGCAATTTTGTTTATTCATCTGTTGATGAACTTAGAATGTTTTCGTGTCTTGGCTACTATAAATAATGCTGCACTGAACGTGGCAGTGCAGATATCTTTTAGAGTTTGTGCTTTCATTTTCTCAAGATAGATACACAGAAATGGAATTGCTGGATAATACAGTAGTTCAATTTTTTACTTTTTTAGGAAACTCCATACTGTTTTCCACAGTGGCTACCCCAATTTAGAGTTCCACCAACAGTTCACAAGTTTTCCTTATTCTCTACATCCTTACCAACATTTGTTATTTCTTATCTTTTTGATAATGGTCGTTCTAACAGGCATGAAGTGATATCTCACTGTGGTTTTGATTTGCATTTCCCTTATGATTAATGGTGTTGAGTATGCAATTGTCAGTCATCTGTATGCCTTCTTTGGAAAAAGTCTGTTCAGGTTCTCACCCTTTTTTTGTTTTGTTTTGTTTTATTTTATTTTATTGAAGTATAGCTGATTTACAATGTGTTAATTACTGCTGTATAGCAAAGTGATTCAGTTATATATATATATATATATATATATATATATATTCTTTTTTAATATTCTTTTCCATTATGGTCTATTATAGGATATTGAACGTAGTTCTCTGTGCCATACAGTAGGGCCTTGCTGCTTATCCATTCTACATATAAAAGCCTACACCTGCTAATCCCAGCCTCCCACTCCATCCCTCCCCCAACCCCTTCTCCCTTGGCAACCACCAGTCTATTCTCTATGTCCATGATTCTGTTTCTATTTCATAGATAGGTTCACTCGTGTCACATTTTAGATTCCACATATAAGTGATATCATATTGTATTTGTCTTTCTCTTTCTGACTTACTTCACTTAGTATAATAATCTCTAGTTGCATCCATGTTGCTGCAAATGCCATCATTTTGTTCTTTTTTATGGCTGGGTAGTATTCATTGTATATATGTAACACATCTTCTTTATCCATTCATCTGTTCATGGACTTTTAGGTTGTTTCCATGTCTTGGCTATTGAGAATAGTGCTGCTATGAACATAGGGGTGCATGTATTTTTTCAAATTATAGTTTTGTCTGGATACATGCTCAGGAGTGGGATTGCTGGATCATATGGTAATTCTATTTTTAGTTTTCTGAGAAACCTCCACACTGTTTCCACAGTGGCTGCACCAATTTACATTCCCACCAACAGCATAGGAGGGTTTCCTTTTCTCCACATTCTCTCCAGCATTTATTATTTGTAGACTTTTTAATGATAGCCATTCTGACCTGGTGTGAGGTGGTACCTCATTATAGTTTTGATTTGCATTTCTCTAATAATTAGCAATGTTGAGCATCTTTTCATGTGCCTCTTGGTCATCTGTATGTCATAAAATACAGTCCATATATCTGGGCTATAATTTGCAAATAACTTTTCCTGAAATAAAAACAAATGCTAGTCTTCTGCCCTTGATTTTTGGTTGCACATTTGATTCACACAATAATCCTGTGATTTAAGGAAGAAATGTAGTTCTACTAAGTAAAGACACAGAGTTGTACTTAAAAAATGCCTGTGTTTTATGTATTATGCCAAGTTGGTATACCAAGGTGTCTTCATTTTAAACCAATAACCTACCAGTTTTGGACTGCCTGGTGATTCTGCATTGCCCATGCTTCTGCAACTTTACCATTACTGTGGTATATCTGAAAAGTAGAGAGGTATATCTTTGGTTCGTCTTCTCAGGTTTTTAAACAATTCTGAAAGGAGGTCCTTGAAACAGAGAGGATAATAACTATTAATGAATGTAACATAAAATTTAAAAAAATATATGTAACCTAGAAGTATCAAACTTCCCAAGGCAGCAACTTTCAACAGCATGGGACTCTTCTGTGATTTATACTGACAAGCCTAACGCAGCATTCTTCATGATTTTTAAGGGAATTGAATTCAAACACAATGAAAATATATAAAACCATGTGAAATGTGCATAACAATTCCCAAGAAGACAATTTGGGCTTAGAAATATTTTGAACTTCAAATCACACAATTCAATTTTATATCTGTGGTTTCACACTACAAAAATTAATTCATATTTTAGAGCTATCATTTTTAAATTCCTTAAGGAAAGGAAGGGTCCAAATCAATTTTGTGATTTTCAGCTACATCTTTGTAAACGTGGATATATGTATTGTCAACATAATGTAATCCATTGTACGTGAAAATCATAGCAAGTCAGAACAATAAGACTTGTTTTAGGCAATAATGCTTTCAGTATTTTAAGTAAGTTGGTTCTGCTAGATAACATAGATTACTGTAATTAATGAGAGCAGTTCAGTTCATCCAAGGTATCATAATTTTTTATCATGTCATTCCTGAGAGATTGGAAATTGCACACATTTTTGGTAATCTCTTGTATAAAGGAAAATAGATTACATTTTCATAACAAACTGTTTTAGAAAATTTATTTTTTTAATAAAATATCTATTACTTTGCTGTTTTGATCTTTTCTTTCTTCAATAGCAAAGTATTTTTTTGGTAAGAACACTATAGAAAACTCTTGAAAGAAATCTTAAACCAGAATCTGAGCTTTCTTTTGAAGGCTACAGTTTATAGAGGGAAAATGCGTGCTTGAGAAGCAAACAAAAACCACAACAAAATCTCTTTAAGCCAAAAGACAAAATAAAAATATATATATATAATATACAAGTCTTTCATTTTCCAAAGTCCTTAAAAAGTATTCTTTAGTGCTTTTTCATAATTTATAAACTATCTTTATGAAAATAAAACATTCTTATTTTTGTTTTGCATATTAGTCTTTATCTTCCTCACCGGCTCTTCTTTTTTCCCTCTAGAAGAATATATTTTTCAGGGAGAAAGGCCTCACCATCACTTCTTTAAATTCTGTTCTCTGGCCCTTAATAGGACCATTTTATGATTTCAAATATTGACCTCTATCTCCTATTTCAGACAAACCTGTAAATTAAACGATTCCTAATAATTCTTTACGGCATGACATCAGACTCATCTCTGTCTACGATGTCCTTTCTTTCTCAATTCCCCTACCTATTGGGACAGGATTAAACTAATTCTTAATGTCTCACACTTAGATGGTGCTCAGAAAATGTAGAATGAATTGGATTCCATTTTTTCCTACTAGTTAAACTGAAAACTCTCTCATTTTTCATGCCCTCTTCTCTCTCTTCAGAGACTGAGGTTTGACTTTTTCCACTCTTTTTTTTGGGATCCTCCTTTACATTCACTGCATGAGTGAATTATTCCAAATTACAACTATGAAAAAATAATATTCCTATTACATGTTTCTTTGGTATCCCTAGAGAATATCAGCATCAGATTAATGTTCCTAAAATATAAATTTTATTAAGATATTTTCATTCTCGAAAAATGTCATGATGAGATGAGGGGAAGGGATGAATAGGCAGAGCACAGAGGATTTGTAGGGCAGTGAAAATACTCTGTATAATATCCTAATGATGGATACATGTCATTATACATTTTCTCAAGTCCACAGAATGTAAAACATCAAGAGTAAAACCTAAGGTAAACTATGGAATTTGAGTGATTAAGATGTGTTAAGTTCAACTGTAACAAATGTACCACTCTGGTAGGAGCTGTTGATAATGGGGGAGGCTTTGCATGTGTGGGGGCAGGAGGTATATGGGAAATCTCTGTACCCTACTCACAACTTTGCTGCGAACCTAAAACTGCTCTAAAAAGAAAAATATATTTAATAATTTTCAAAATTAGTTCATTAAAATACCCTTTTCAATGGTTATTTAATTAGTCCTCTTGGTTTCCTACCTGACAATCTAAATATTGCAAGCCCAAACAATGTGCTTGCTTTTCTGTATGTACTTTCCTTTGTTCCCAATGTATCATCATAATTCCAACCGAACTGATATTCCCACTACACTTTAAATTCCTTACAAAGATTTCCATTCCTTTAGGTACACTCTACTCACTATTGCTCTAAATCTCAATAATCTCTCCCCTATCTCCTCATATATACAAATCTTCTTAATGCTTAAAAGCCAAACACACATTTTATCCATTTCAGGAAGGTTTTCCTGAACATTCTGTTGTATAGTAATCCCCACATTCTTTAGGCATTAAAACTTGTTGGGCTTTGATAACAGAAATGGATACAAATGTTGATTCTGTCTCTTACCAACTTGTGACCTTGGACACATCTCTTAATTTTTCTATTTTCAAAATCCTTAGTCATTAAAATGAAACAAATGTCTAACTCACATAGTTTTGTAAAGACTGGTTTAACTCTACATGTTTGTAGGTTTGAGTACATGTATATATATCATAGTTTCCTGCATATAGACATAGGAAACACTCAATAAATTGTGCCTACATCCCATGGAAGGGAACACACCGTTAGAACAGAGAAGGAAGGAAGGAGATGGCACAAGGCCCTGGAAGTCACAAGGTGTTGGGGGAAGTCAATAGAAAATAGATAACGGAGGAAGAAGATAGATGTGAATGATCACATTTAGATGAACAAACTAGGAATAGATAAGATTGAAGGATAACCCACTGAGGTCCTTTACTATATGGTGGGCATTTAGGCTACAGACAGTCAATAAAGCCTTCTGTTTCAAAAATACCTGGAAGGATTTCTATGTGGCCAGAGAACCTTAGAGAAAGGATCTTCCAGATGTTCAGCTATGCAAATATGGTAACAATTTTTCCAAGGCTAGCAACATGGAAGCTTAATATATCAACCGTGGAAATAATGTAGCATTTTGTATTTTAGCCATATAAGCTGAATGTGTTATTTATTTGTGCAGAGTACTTAAATATTATGCATTACTTAAGTGTAATAGAATTCCAAAAAGTAACATATATGAAACAAGAAGAAAATCTTAACGAGTTTGAATCATGTGGCCTCTGGACCCAAAAGGGTATGAAGGTTCATATCAGGTCCTCAAATCTGCAGTAATGAATAGTCAACATTTATTTTAAGAAAGCAATAATGAAAATTTGGTAGAAAATAAAGCATGAAACTAAGAACTCTTATCAGAGATGGGTTTTAGTACTCATCAGCTAATAGATATTAAATACTACTATTTTTTATCTGGAAAAAATTGTTTTTAAACTCTTGTGTGTTTTAAACAGAAAATTTTATATTCATTCACCATTCCTCTATTTTTAAATGTGTAGAAAGCTATTTTATAATGTACTAAAAATAAATTCTAACAGCTCCATTATTGTTTTTTGTCTTTTTCCCTATGACATGGATCTTAAAGTAGACTGAATAGCTTTACTTTTATTATGAAGACTCTGAGTGAAATAACCCAAACAGGGCAACCAGAGACCCCCCCAAAATATGAGGCTACTGTGAAATGTGTATATGAAATATACACCGTGATTCATCAAAGTTTTCTGGTTTTGTTTAGAAAATTTCCATGATTGAATAAGAAGTCTGGAAAAGCTGCTTCAACAATAAAGTAAGCAACCAAATGGCCAAACTCAAAAATAATTTAGAAAATAGCAAGGAGGAATAAAACTAAATCAACATTTGACCAAGAGAAACATGGCCCCATAGATAGGGCTCTGACAAATCCTCATGTAGATGGTTTTAAGTGAAAATTTAAACTTGGTTGATTGAAAAGCTGTTTTGGAAAATTTATTGATTTTTTTAGGCATTAAAATATCATCCAAATAAGACCTATACATAAATCAGTCAAAAATCAATTAAAATACATCAAAATGGGGAGAAACGAATATGTTGCAATTTATCCTAGAAAAAATCATATCAGAATATGGTAGACATTAAAATATTGAGATCACATTGTACAGCAATACCAAATACCCATAGAGTAGTTGCATACATTTAGTGTAAATGGTAATATTGGTAAATTGTTTTATTACACATAACTAGTTCTACCTATGTCAGATATTTTTAAAAGTATGTCTCTTTTTTTTACACAGAAGAAAGCTAAAAATAATATTGCCCAGTGATGCTGCCCCACACTGCTACAAACTTTTTTTTTCCTGCACAGTGTATCCAAATTATGTCATTAGTAGTGTAAAAATAGGTAGTGTAAAAATAGGTAACTTTTCATCCCTGGACATAACCAATCTAATTGTCTTCCATAATTTATCAATAATAGCCTGTGTAGGAATTAAGTTAATGATTTATCCTTTGCATCAATAAGATACAGAAATATAATGGCCAGAGTGTCAGAACAGTATGCACAGATTCAGTAATTTAAATTCCAAACAGTCCTGGTTAGGATTCTCAAATTCATACTTCAAATCAAAAGACTATTTAAAATAACTCAATCAGCACAATATGGGGCAAAATTATATCCAGATTTATCAATCAGTTAAATTTAAAACATAAACTAATTACAGATGCTTTTAGGGAAACATTAAAAATATGAACTTAATTTCCATTTCCACCTTACCAGAGAATACAATTGTTGCTAGTCTGGGATGCTAGCTCTATACGTCAATGCATTTTTTTTTCTCACCTTTCGCTTGATTATTTTTTCAGTTAATGTTACAGACCATACTGCAGGATCAAACAGATTTCCATGGCAAGTATCATCATTTCCCATTGTTACTACCATAAATACATTTGGCTTTTCTAGATTCAGTAACTTTGGTTTGTCCTCTGCTTACAGCTGCTCTTTTTTTTCTCTCCTCTTTTCTGCCATGCCATTTTTCTCTTACCTGATTTTCTTCAAACTCATCTGTTAGCACTTTATCTCTTGTTCTCTCTTTTTTTTTCACATGTTTTTTAAACTTTTAATTTTATATTGAGATCTTAGTTCTCTCTTTCTGATGCTACTTCCCTCCCTGCCCACATTTCCCTTCCCCATATCCCTTTATATTTCAAGAACTCTGTAATGGGCTCAAGTTCTTTCAAATGCTGCCCTTCTTCTCAGTTTGGAGGGAGGGGCTATTTACCCTTCAGGAAGCCTCCATCTCAGAGCTCTGAGAAGAAAGAATGGCCATTGCCACTAGGAGGGCAATTCTTGCTAAGAATCAAAACAATCTTCTATACTGTTTTCAGTTTCTTCAGTTTAAGGCAACTCCCAGTAGAATAAAAGCCACATATCATACATGGCAGCTTTTTGGAACGGCAGAAATTGAATTCAGTGTATTAGAAGCATGGCGATTACTCTTTTATATTTTCCTCTTTAGTCTATTCTTCTCTTCAGTTTTCTTTGGCACTCCCTTTGACAACAAGCCTTAGGAATGCATTAACACTGGATCACACGCCCTATTTTACCTGCAGGAAGAGGTGAGAATGGAGAAAACAGTAGTGTGGAGAAGGGAAATTCTGATATAATTAACCTCTGGACAGGGTTCGAAGTCTCCTCAGTGGTAGAAATGTGGTTGGTGTTTACTGAAATCTTCACATCTCAGGAACACTTTGCTAGCTGCATAGTAAACTCTTGGATAAGCTGAAGAGTGAGCATAATATAGGATCCCCACTAGGAAGATTCCATATAGAGAACTGAGTATTAATAAAGGCATAATCAGGGTAGGGAAAGAGAAAGGGGAAGCAGCAAAAGTAATGAAAGAGGTAGGTAAACAACTGGAATAGTTGGTCATTTTTAAGGCTGGTCGATTTCCTGATTACTAGCACTATATCCTGTGAGAATCTCTCAGGGACTCAGGGAGAGGTAACTCTGCTTGTCTCTTTGTAAATAAGATTCATTTTTGTGTCTCACAGAAAAAGTGTAGGTAAATATAATAGGTCAGGGCTTGAAAAAATGCTTATGTATTGTTGTAATGGAAAGAAAAAATGGGAAATGTTCTTAGCTTTTGTTCATCAACTTACTAGTGCATGTGCTTAGAAAAGCCAATTAGCTCCAGATATCTCAAGTCCTCAAATATAAAATAAAAATCCTCTATGATCCTAAATTCTACAATTATAGAAGAACCTCATTGAGATTATTTAATAATAACAATAATTCATATTTATTAACATATTTTATGCCAGGCACTATGCTAACATTTGCATACATTATCTCACTTAATATTCACAGCAACCTAACAATTCTATGGATACAATAAATTATTTCCATTCTATACATAAAGAAATAAACTTAAAGGAACCAAATAACTTGACTGATATCATATATCTTATAGGGGATAGTGCTGATATTTAAAATTTTAGTCCAAAGCCCAGAATATTAACCATTAGATTATATATCTTATACTGTGCTTGTCTCTTCATCCTCAAACTTTTCTTCAAAAAGCAATACTCTTGGCAGTCAAATTATCAACCATATTATATGCATGCAATCTTTTTTTCAACTTTTTATTTTATATTGGAGTAGAGACAATTAATGTTGTGATAGTTGCAGGTACACAGCAATGGAACTCAGCCATACATATACATGTATCTATTCTCTTCCAAACTCCCCTCCCATCCAGACTGCCACATAACATTGAGCAGAGTTCCCTATGCTATACAGTAGGTCCTTGTTGATTATCCATTTTAAAAATAGCAGTGTGTACATGTTGATCCCAAACTCCCTAATTATACCTTCCTCCCATGCTTCCCACCCGCCCCAGTAACCATAAGTTTGTTCTCTAAGTCTATGAGTCTGTTTCTGTTTTGTAAATAAGTTCATTTGTATCATTTTCTTTTTTTAAATAGGTCTTTATTGGAGTATAATTACTTCACAATACTGTGTTAGTTTCTGTTGTACACCAAAGTGAATCAGCCATATGCATACATGTGTCCCCATATCCCCTCCGTCTTGAGCCTCCCTCCCATCCTCCCTATCCCACCCCTCTAGGTCATCGCAAAGAACAGAGCTTATCTCCCTGTGCTATGCTGCTGCTTCCCACTAGCTAACTATTTTATATTCGGTAGTTTATATATGTTGATGCTACACTCACTTCTCACCAGCTTCCCTCTCCCACCCCGTGTCCTCAAATCCATTCTCTATGTCTACATCTTCATTCCTGCCCTGCAGCTAGGTTCATCAGTACCATTTTTTTCTTTTTTAGATTCCATATATACACGTTAGCATACAGTATTTGTTTTGCT
Source organism: Hyperoodon ampullatus (assembly GCF_949752795.1). Lineage (NCBI taxonomy): Eukaryota > Metazoa > Chordata > Mammalia > Artiodactyla > Ziphiidae > Hyperoodon > Hyperoodon ampullatus. The sequence continues at coordinate 99,191,054 of NC_136914.1, forward strand.
CTTTCTGACTTCACTCTGTATGACAGACTCTAGGTCCATCCACCTCACTACAAATAACTCAATTTCATTTCTTTTTATGGCTGAATAATATTCCATTGTATATATATGCCACATCTTCTTTATCCATTCATCTGTCGATGGACATTTAGGTTGGTTCCATGTTCTGGCTATTGTAAATAGTGCTGTAATGAACACTGTGGTACATGTCTCTTTTTGAATTTTGATTTTCTCAGGGTATATGCCCAGTAGTGGGATTGCTGGGTCATATGGTAGTTCTATTTTTAGTTATTTAGGAACCTCCCCTCCATACTGTTTTCCATAATGGTTGTATCAATTTACATTCCCAACAACAGTGCAGTTGCATTGCTTTTTCACCACATACTCGCCAGCATATATTGTTTCTAGATTTTTTGATAATGACCATTCTGACAGGCGTGAGGTGATACCTCATTGTAGTTTTGATTTGCATTTCTCTAATAATTAGTGATATTGGGCATCTTTTCATGTGCCTCTTGGCCATCTGTATGTCTTCCTTGGTAAAATGTCTATTTAGGTCTTCTGCCCATTTTTTAATTGGATTGTTTGTTTTTTTGATATTGAGCTCCATGAGCTGTTTGTATATTTTGGAGATTAATCCTTTGTCTTTTTTCATTTGCAAATATTTTCTCCCATTCTGAGGGTTGTCTTTTGTCTTGTTTATGGTTTCCTTTGCTGTGCAAAAGCTTTTAAGTTTAATTAAGTCCCATTTGTTTATTTTTATTTCCATTACTCTAGGAGGTGTGTCAGAAAAGATCTTGCTGTGGTTTATGTCAAAGAGTGTTTTTCCCATGTTTTCCTGTAAGAGTTTCATAGCATCTGGTCTTACATTTAGGTCTTTAATCCATTTGGAGTTTATTTTTGTGTATGGTATTAGGTAGTGTTCTGATTTCATTCTTTTACATGTAGCTCTCCAGTTTTCCCAGCACCACTTATTGAAGAGGCTGTCTTTTCTCCATTGTAGGTACAGGATAGAATGCCCAGAGAACCCATGCACATATGATCACCTCATTTATGACAAAGGAGGTATCATTTCCTTTTTAGATTATTCATATATGGGATATCATACGATCTTTCTCTTTCTCTGTCAGACTTACTTCACTCAGTATGACAATCTCTAGGTCCATCCATGTTGCTGCAAATGGAGTTATTTCATTCTTTTTAATGGCTGAGTAATATTCCATTGTATATATGTACCACATCTTCTTTATCCATTCTTCTGTCGATGGACATTTAGGTTGCTTCCATGTTGTGGCTATTGTAAACAGTGCTGCAATGAACATTGGGGTGCATGTATCCTTTTGAACCACGTTTTCTCTGGATATATGCCCAGGAGTGGGAGTGCAGGATCATATGGTACCTCTATTTTAGTATCTTAAGGAACCTCCATACTGTTCTCCATAGTGGCTGTACCAATTTACATTCCCACAAACAGCGTAAGAGGGTTCCCTTCTCTCCACACCCTCTCCAGCATTTATTGTTTGTGGATTTTTTTGATGATAGCCATTTTGACTAGTGTGAGGTGATATCTCATCGTAGTTTTCATTTTCATTTCTCTAATAATTAGCGATGTTGAACATCATTTCATGTGCCTCCTGGCCATCTGTATATCTTTTTTGGAGAAATGTCTATTTAGGTCTTCTGTCCATTTTTTGATTGGGTTTTTGTTTTGGTGATGTTAAGCCTCATGAGCTGTTTGTAAATTTTGGAGACTAATACCTTATCAGTCACATCATTTGCAAATACTTTCTCCCAATCTGTGGGTTTTCTTTTCATTTTGTTTATGGTTTCCTTTGTTGTGTGAAAGCTTTTGAGTTTAATTAGGTCCCAATTTTTTTTTTTTTTTTTTTTTTGGCTGTGTTGGGGCTTTGTTGCTGCACACAGGCTTCTCTAGTTGTGGTGAGTGGGGGCTACTCTGCATTGCAATGCACGGGCTTTTCATTGCGATGGCTTCTCTTGTTGTGGAACATGGGCTTTAGGCACATGAGCTTCAGTAGTTGCAGCACCCTAGAGCATGTGGACTTCAGTAGTTGCAGCACGTGGGCTCAGTAGTTGTGGCATGTGGGCTCAGTTGTTGTGGTGCACAGGCCTAGTTTCTCTGTGGCATGTGGGATCTTCCCAGACCAGGGATCGAATCCATGTCCCCTGCATTGACAGGTGGATTCTTAACCACTGCACCACCAGGGAAGTCCAGATCCCATTTGTTTATTTTGTTTTTATTTCCCTTATTTTGGGAGACAGATCAAAAAAAGATATTGCTACAATTTATGTCAGAAAGTGTTCTGCCTGTGTTTTTCTCTAAGAGTTTTGTAATGTCTGGTCTGACATTTAGGTCTTTAATCCTTTTTGAGCTGATTTTTGTGTATGGTGTTAAAGAATGATCTAATTTCATTTTTTTACATGTAGTTGTCCAGTTTTCCCAGCACCATTTATTGAAGTGACTGTTTTTCCACCACTGTGTAGTCTTGCCTCCTTTGTCTTAGATTGACTATAGGTGTGTGGGTTTATTTCTGGGCTTTCTATCCTGTTCCATTGATTTATAGTTCTATTTTTTGTGTGACTACCATACTGTTTTGATGACTATAGCTTTGTAGTATAGTCTGAAGTCAGGGAGTCTGATTCCTCCAGCTCCATTTTTCTTTTTCAGGATTGCTTTGTCTATTTGGGGTCTTTTATGTCTCCATACAAATTTTAAGATTTTTTTGTTCTAGTTCTGTGAAAAATGCCATTGGTAATTTGATAGGGATTGCATTGAATCTGTAGATTGTCTTGGCTAGTATAGTCAATTTGACAATACTGATTATTCCTATCCACGAACATGGTATATCTTTCCATCTGTTTGTGTCTTTTTTGATTTCTTTCATCATCATCTTATAGTTTTCGGAGTATAGGTATTTGTCTCCTTAGGTAGGTTTAATCCTAGGTATTTTTTTCTTTTTGATTCGATGGTAAATGGGATTGTTTCTTGAATGTCTCATTCACGTCTTTCATTCTTACTGTATAGAAATACAACAGATTCCTGTGTATTAATTTTGTATCCTGCAACTTTACCAAATTCATTGATGAGCTCCAGTAGTTTTCTGGTAGTGTCTTTAGGATCTTCTATCTATAGTATCATTTCATCTGGAAACAGTGACAGTTTCCCTTCTTTTCCAATTTGGATTCATTTTGTTTCCTTTTCTTCTCTAATTGCTGTAGCTAGGACTTCCAAAACAATGTTGAATAAAAGTGGCGAGAGTGGACATCCTTGTCTTTTTCCTGATCTTAGAGGAAATGCTTTCAGCTTTTCACCATTGAGTATGATGTTAGCTGTAGGTTTGTCGTATATGGCTTTTATTATGTTGAGGTATGTTGCCTCAATGCCCACTTTCTGGAGAGTTTTTGTCATAAATGGGTGCTGAATTTTGTCAAAAGCTTTTTCTGAATCTGTTGAGATAATCATATGGTTTTCATTTTTCAATTTGTTGATGTCGTGTATCACACTGATTGATTTGCATATATTGAAAAATCCTTGCATCCCTGGGATAAATCCCACTTGATCATGGTGTATGATCCTTTTAATGTATTGTTGGATTCAGTTTGCTAGTATTTTGTAGAGAATTTTTATGTCTATTTTCATCAGTGATACTGGCCTGTAATTTTTTTTTTGTGCGTGTGGTATCATTGTCTGGTTTTGATATCAGGGTGATGGTGGCCTCATAAAATGAGTTTGGGGGTTTTCCTTCCCCTGCAATTTTTTGGAACAGTTTCAGAAGGATAGATGTTAGCTCTTCTCTAAATGTTTGATAGAATATGCCTGTGAAGCCATCAGGTCCTGGACTTTTGTTGGTTAGGAGTTTTTTAATCACAGTTTCTTTTTTTTTTTTTTTTTTTTTTTTTTTTTTGCGGTACGCGGGCCTCTCACTGCTGTGGTCTCTCCCGTTGCGGAGCACAGGCTCCGGATGCGCAGGCCCAGCGGCCATGGCTCACGGGCCCAGCCGCTCCGCGGCATATGGGATCCTCCCAGACCGGGGCACGAACCCGTATCCCCTGCATCGGCAGGCGGACTCTCAACCACTGCGCCACCAGGGAGGCCCTAATCACAGTTTCAATTTCAGTGCTTGTGATTTGTTTGCTCATATTTTCTATTACTTCCTGGTTCAGTCTTGGTAGACTGTACCTTTCTAAGAATTTGCCCATTTCTTCCAGGTTGTCCATTTTATTGGCATACAGTCATTTCTAGTAGTCTCTTATGATCCTTTGTATTTCTGTGGTGTCAGTTGTAACTTCTCCTTTTTCATTTCTAATTTTATTGATTTGAGTCCTCTCCCTTTTTTTCTTGATGAGTCTGGCTAAAGGTTTATCAACTTTCTTTATCTTTTCAAAGAACAAGCTTCTATTTTCATTGATCTTTTCTCTTCTTTTCTTCATCTCTATTTCATTTATTTCTGCTCTGCTGTTTATGATTTCTTTCCTTCTACTGACTTTAGGTTTTGTTTGTTCTTCTCTCTCTAGTTGCTTTAGGTGTAAGGTTAGGTTGTTTATTTGAGATTCTTCTTGTTTCCTGAGGTAAAATTGTATTACTATATACTTCCCTCTTAGAACTACTTTTGCTGTATCCAGTAGGTTTTGGATTGTTGTGCTTTCATTTTCATTTCTCTCTAGGTATTTTTTGATTTCCTCTTTGATTTCTTCAGTGATCCATTGGTTGTTTAGTAGCATATTTTCAAGCCTCCATGTGTTTGTGTTTTTTATAGTTTTTTTCTTTGTAGTTTATTTCTAGTCTCAGCCTGTGATCAGTAAAGATGCTTGATGTCATTTCAATTTTTTTAAATTTACCGATATTCGCCTTGTGGCCCAGTATGTGATCAGTCCTAGACAGTGTTCCATGTGCACTTGAGAAGAATGTGTATTCTGCTGCTTTTGATGGAATGCTCTATAAATATCATTTAAGTCCATCTGAGCTAATTTGTCATTTAAGACCTGTGTTCCCATATTGAATTTCTCTCTGGCTGATCTATCCATTGAAGAAAGCAGGGTGTTAAATTCCCCCATTATTATTGTGTTATTGTCGATTTCTCCCTTTATGGGTGTTAGTATTTGCCTTACATATTGAGGTGCTCCTATGTTGGGCGCACATATATTTACAATTGTTATATCTTCTTCTTGGGTTGATCCCTTGATCATTATGTAGTGTCCTTCTTTGTCTCTTATAACAGTCTTTATTTTAAAGTCTATTTTGTCTGATACGAATACTGCTACTCCTGCTTTCTTTTGATTTCCATTTGCATGGAATACCTTTCTCCATCCCCTCACTTTCAGTCTGTATGTGTCCCTAGATCTGAAGTGGGTGTCTTTTAGACAGCATATATATGGGTCTTCTTTTTGTATTCACTCAGCCAGTCTAAGTCTTTTGGTTGGCACATTTAATCCATTTACATGTAAGGTAATTATCAATGTGTGTATTCCTATTGCCATTTTCTTAATTGTTTTGGGTTTGTTTTTGTAGGTCTTTTTTCTTCCCTTCCTCTTTTGTTCTTTTGTGGTTTGATGACCATTTTTAGTGTTGTGTTTGGCTTGCTTTTTCCTTTGTGTGTATGTATCTATTGTAGTTTTGGGGTTTGCTCTTCCCATGAAGTTTTGATATAACAGCCTAGATATGTTTTTTTTTTAAGCCTAGATTTTTTTTTAAGTTGCTCGTCTCTTTCCCACCTAAAGGAGTTCCTTTAGCATGTGTTGCAAAGCCGGTCTGGTGGTGCTGAATTCTCTTAGCTTTTGCTTGTCTGTAAAGCTTTTGATTTCTCCATCAAATCTGAATGAGAGCCTTGCTGCGTAGAGTATTCTTGGTTGTAGGTTCTTCCCATTCATCACTTTAAATATATCATGCCACTCCCTTTTGGCTTGCAGAGTTTCTGCTGAGAAATCAGTTGATAACCTTATGGGAGTTCCCTTGTATGTTATTTTTCATTTTTCCCTTGTTGCTTTTAATATTTTTTCTTTGTCTTTAATTTTTGTCAATTTAATTACTATGTGTCTTGGCATGTTCCTCCTTAGATTTATCCTGCCTGAGACTCTCTGCTTACTGGACTTGATTGACTGTTTCCTTTCCCATGTTAGAGAATTTTTCAGCTATTATATCTTCAAATAGATTATCAGGTCCTTTCTCTCTCTCTTCTCTTTCTGGGACCCCTATAATGTGAATGTTGGTGTGTTTATTGTTGTCCCAGAGGTCTCTTAGGCTGTCTTTATTTCTTTTCACTCTTTTTTCTCTTCCATGGCAGTGATTTCCACCATTCTGTTTTCCAGGTCTTTTATCTGTTCTTCTGCCTTAGTTATTCTGCAATTGATTCCTTCTAGTGTATTTTTCATTTCAGTTATTGTATTGTTGATCTCTGTTTGTTCTTTAGTTCTTCCAGGTCTTTGTTAAACACTTCTTGCATCTTGTCAATCTTTGCCTCCATTCTTTTTCTGAGATCCTGGATCATCTTCACTATCATTATTCTGAATTCTTTTTCTGGAAGTCTTCCTGTCTCTGCTTTATTTAGTTGTTTATCTGGGGTTTTATCTTGTTCCTTCATCTGAGGCATAATCCTCTGCCTTTTTATTTTGTGTCTAACTTTCTGTGAATGTGGTTTTTGTTCTGCAGGCTGCAGGATTATAGTTCTTCTTGCTTCTGCTCTCTGCCTTCTGATGGATGAGACTACCTAAGAGGCTTGTTCAAGCTTCATGATGGAAGGGACTGGTGGTGGGTAGACCTGGGTCTTACTCAGGTGGGCAGGGCTGTGTTCAATAAAACTTTAATTTACTTATCTGCTGATGAGTAGGGCTGTGTTCCCTCCCTGTTGGTTGTTTGGGCCGAGGTGACCTAGCACTGAAGCCTACAGGCTGTATGTTGGAGCCAATGGTGGCCTCCGGGAGAGCTCACACCAATGGGCACTTCCCAGAACCGCCACTGCCAGTGCCCCTGTCCACGTGTTGAGCCACAGCTGCCCCCTGCCTCTGCAGGAGACCCTGTAACACTAGCAGGTAGGTTTACTTCAGACTCCTGTGGGGTCACTGCTCTTTTCCCCTGGGTCCTGGTGCACACGATACTCTGTGTGCCCTCCTGGAGTGGAGTATCTGTTTCCCCCAGTCCTGTGGACGTCCTGCAATCAAATCCCACTGACCTTCAAGCAGGTTTCCTGGGGATTCCCATTCCTGTTGCCACACCCCCAGGCTGGGAAGCCTGACGTGGGGCTCAGAATCTTCACTCCAGTGGGAGAACTTCTGTGGTAAATTGTTCTCCAGTTTGTGGGTCACCACCCAGCAGGTATGGGATTTGATTTTATCATCATTGCGCCCCTCCTACCATCTCACTGCAGCTTCTCCTTGTCTTTGGTTGTGGGTATCCTCCCTGGTGGGTTCCAGCATCTTCCTGTCAATGGCCATTCAGCAGCTAGTTGTGATTTCAGTACTTTCACAAGAGAAGGTAACTATATGCATGCAATATAGATGGTTTAGCTACATTTTGGAGATCGACTTGTTTTTTTTAAAAGCTATTAAACAATTATCTCTGGTGGAATTATATTTGCATTATTTATATATTATCTGATGGAGTTATGTTTCTAAGGATGTGAGGATACTTGGAAGTGGCTGCAGCTTTTTTTGTTTCCATGTAGTTAGACCCTGTGTGGGAAAGGAAGAAAAGCTAAGATAGACAGAGAGAAATAAGATCTTAATGATACTGTGTGAACACCTACATCAAGTTGCATCTGAGGCCAAATCTTCCCCTAGATATTTCAGTCACATAATCCAGGTCATTTGGTTGTCCTGCAACTTGCAGCAAAAGTGGTCATGGCTGACATTTTCCCTCCAGCTTATAAACAGTGGATGTATAATAGTCTCAAACTGAAAACAATACAAATGCTCATCAGTAGATAAGTGGATAAACAAATTATAGTCTATCCATATGATGAAACTGACATACACAATAACATATATGAAAGAATGTTACATGAAAGAATCCAGACAAAAGAGAGAAAATTCTGTAAGAATCTGTTTATTTTAAAAAAAATCAGAAAGTGGTAACTTCCTAAAGTGGGAGGGGATTTGAAAAGGACATGAAGGAATGTTTTGGATTGATGGAAATTTTTGTATATTGTCTTGGGTGGTAATTTTATGGGAACATTCAATTCTCAATCTCATCAAATTACTTAAGATTTATGCATTTTATTGTATATTAATCATACTTTAATTTCAAATGGTGATATTGTATTCTCCTTTTTATATCAGTAACATCTATATCTGCTATCCAGTACAGTAGCTATTAGCCATGTGACTATATAATTTGAAATTAAATTAAATTAAATTAACAATTCATTTCCTAGTTGCACTACCCATATTTTAAGTGATCAATAAGCACATACAGCTAGTGTCTACAGTACTGGTCAGTGCAGATGTAAAACATCCTTATCATTGCAGGGTGCTCTGTTGGGCAGTGTTAATCTGGTAGAATGCCATACAGTCAGTGTTTGAGCAATAACCATTACCTACTGGTGATTGATTCAATTGATTCCACTGATTCTTCTGACTACTCTTTTATTTCTTTCCTCTTTTTTATTGACAAATTTCCTATTATGTTTACAAGTTTATTTTCCTTCATTTTATTGTTAGCTTAATTCTACTTGACTTACTCTCTTCAGAAAATTTAATCACAAAAGTTACTAGTAGACAACTAATCATAAAATCCTGCCAGCCTTTCTTAGACTCATTCCATTGGCAACTTTAGCATCATTTAATACTCACTACTCACTTCCTTAGTTATCTGTAATTCACACTGCCTGCATTTTCTTCTCTCTGTTTCTCCTACTTTGTTAAGTCTTCTTCCTTTTCAGCCTTATCCAGACTTTGTTAGAATTCTCCAACACTCAATATTACTCCAAATAACTTTTCTAAACATGAAATGCTTTTTTCAGTGAAAATATTACCTAGAATCATAACTAAAATAGACCCTCAAGAACTACTGTGGTTGATACAATGATGAGGTACCAAGAGGACCATACCCTACATGCCCCTTCCAATCGTGGCTATAACTTTAAACCAGGATAACTCTTCTATTCTCAATCACAATAAGTATAGGCTTGTAGAGACTGCTTACTCTCTTATCCAAATTGGTACTTGAGTTTTAACTCTACCTCTTCAACTGGACATATTTTCCTACCTGTATTAACCAATACCCTCTGAAACAGGCCATGTCCTAAAGCAACTTTATAATCTAAATTTTTGCTAAATGGATCCCCATATGACTTCTCCATTTTTCTCTCTCCTTAATAATTTATTCCTATCTATCTGTCTTTCTATCTATCTATCTATCTATCAGTAATAATCTTAGTTACCCTCTTCTTTGATGTCTTCCTTGAGCACTTTGATTAACATTATACTTTGCAGTCTCTCAACAATAACAGAACTAGTTTTGGAACCATACATGGCCATTGCATCATATCATGTCTTGATGTGCAATTAAATGTTATTGTGTGATTATCTAAAAAAAGAAACAATATATCTAAATGAGCAACTACCTGAATTATAACGCATACCAAAAATGTTAGCTGTCGTCATTATTACACATATATCCTGTCTTGAAACCTAGACAATAAGGCTCTTATTAATGGAAAAAAATGTATCTAATAATTTTAGTGTATACCAACAGTGCTAACAGTGTTTTATATACATATTATTTATCTGTACAGCACATATTGATTAAAGATGATACTTTGTTCTACACATAACAGTAATCAGTAAACTTCAAAGATTTTAATTACAACATATGCAAATGATTTGAATGCAACTAGGAACAATAGAGTATAATCCTCTGCTAGATGAAAGAGGAATGTAAAGGAAATCAGCCCTGAATTTCTTAACATCAGTGCCTGTTGTTTATTTGATGTTTAACTCCCATGTAAACAATATTTAAAAGAAAACATAAGAGCTCATTGTCAAAGCAAACATACTTCCTTGGAACAAAGAGCTAGAACACAATGATACAAGTTGCAGCGCATTCTACAAAGCCAACTGCTCCAAGCAGCCTTCTCTCTCCTCTTTGGCAGATGGTACTCGTTACAATTGCTCTTGAATGAGAGAGTGGTTTGAAGCAGGCTTGTATTTACAATTATGGCTCTCACATAAGGAGGTTTACTAGGGTTCTGAAGCTAATTAGCTCTGTCCACATCTCAATATTTGTTGTCCCTCTAGTCCATAACCATTTTGGCAATAATGAAGAGAGGACAGCCTAGGTAAAGGGCAGAGAACAACTGAGGATACAGATAAGGCTCTTAGACTGTTACTCTTTTTTAAAATATTAGGTTAAAAGAATAATCTTAAAAGCATTGCTATGGTTATAAAAACTCATGGGGCATAAGACAATTCAAGATTCAGGGAGACCTGAATATTTCTACATAAGAAATAGAGAAGTAAAATACTAATTTCTAACCTATGCTTGTCTATCTTATTCTGACACAGCCACAGTGGAATGGAGGTTTGAGGTGATGTATGTCCATTGATGGCTCCTTAAGCACAGAACGATGGAGTTCAGTTGGGGAAGATTTGACTGATGGTGTATTTGACTGAGGAATCCTTTTTTTTTTTTTCATTTTTAAGAAAAAAACATGAATATACCAAGATATATTGTTATTGTAAAATCCTGAGAGTGTGAGGACAGGGAAAATAAGTGGAGACTGACTTAAGTTTTACAAATGGGAGCAGCATTCCTGAGCAAAGTTAAGCTAGTAAGTCAATCACCATCCATCTCCATATAGAGCAAAATTCAATCAAAAACAAAAGTATATTAAAAAGTAAGTTGCTACACGTCATTGATTTTTAATAGTTGCCGTATAAATAAAATCTCCATAACCAAGATGCAGTAGACATTCCTCTGGCAGGCTCACAAAAAGAAAACAGTCTCAAACAAGCCATTTATATCAATAAAAGTATGGAACTTGGCCTTTCTGAAACTCAGTATTCCTATCTCTTCCTGCCTTTACTAGACTGGGTTATTAAACTTGCATTGCTAACCCTCAAAAAAGAGTGTCTTTATACTTAATTATTAGTGTTTTGATTCTCATTTGCTAGTTAGAAGAGGAAATTATTAGTGTTTTGATTCTCATTTGCTAGTTAGAAGAGGAAGCTTTAAAACAAATTCATTTTAATGAACACATTCTGTTTTGCAACAGCTTTCCATTTTCTTTATCTTAGAATTTTTTAAACTGAAGTGCTCTTCACTATATCCAACCAGTAATACCCTCCTTTCTGTTTCCCTCCTGTTCTATTTTGATATCACTGAGGAACATTTTGTTTCTGGATACATGGGTAATTCTTGATACTGTGCCTGAACACTTGGATACTATTCTGTTTCTTAATTTTGCAGTGCATGTCTCTTCACTAAGAAGGTAACAATGTGAGAAAACAAAAGTGGATATTTTTCAATCACTTGTTCACTGTTGCTCACTCTATTATTTGAATATGAAGAATACAGGTGACAACTTCCACTAGTCAAGCAAAATTTTGAAATGTGTAAATCAAAGCATCTTTCTTTACAGAAAGAAAATGACAGTAAGTAGGAGAAGGTACATTTTATCCTAACATTTATCAATATGCTAACTTTAAAGGATCTTAGCAATATAGAGAACTGAAAATCTTTTTTTGTAGAACAAAAATGTATCTCCTCAGTATCATATAATTCTTAGTAATTTTCTTAAGACTCTTAGCCACCAGTCTTTAGCTTAGTCTACAGATACTTTGGTATTCTTGCAATATTTCTTAGTTGTAAAGAAGTGTTTCAAATAAGGACAGGGGAAATGTTTATGAATGTAAGAAGTTACAAAAGAAGTACAAACATTCTGATGAGTTATATATTTGGAAAAACAAATTTCAAAAAAATATAATTTTGGTCAGGAGAGAATGCCATATTTGGAGCTTTGATAAAATTAGGCAGATTAAGCTTTGAGAATTAACAGAAAGTGTTGTCCACAAAATTATTTCTAAAACTTATAAAACAGTGAACTAAATGTCAGCATGAATTGAAGAGCTCTAACATAAATGATAGATAAAATCTAGACTACTGACATAGTCATCAAAAATGTAATCTGTAAGACATTCCAAGCCAAGAAATTCCTGAAGCTATATTCTGTTTAACTTAGAATATTGTCATACACCACTAATTTTTTAACTTACTCTTCCTCATATAGGGGATTGGTATTGTTTTAAACTTTAAAGATACCATGTATTAACATTTGGATTCATCAGTTCACTATTAATTTGGCCTCGGACTTTTACATGTAATCTTTTTAATCTTGTTGTATAATTTTAAATGCTATGTGCAATAGTCAAAGACTCTATAATACATCAAATCATAATTATATAGTTTAATCCAGTTCCAAAATATGACAATTTCATAGTAAGTACTTTAAAGCACTTAAGAAGAAGCAAAGACAATGCTTCCTGTTTTCTAAAATGTTAACTTCTATGCATTTTTACATACAAATAAATGAAGTAGGAAATTGACTATTGAATTGCAAGATTGATAATTTCATATTATTATCAACTTGATATAAAATCATTCTATATCATTATTATGAGATTTATTGAAAAATAGTAAAGGTTTATGGTTAAATATTTTGGAAATTTTAACAAATGTATGTAGGCCATAAAAATTTATTTAATTAAATAATCTATTTAACTAAGACATTAAAAAAGAATTCTCTGAAGTAGTTACAGTACTGAAACTTTTCTTTTCCTATGAGTCATAGACTAGAGGTTTCCTAAGGTTTTTTCCTATCTTGAAACCTTTGCTTCTATGACTCTACCTTACATACATCTACATGTCAGTTGGATATCAAGCTAGAGGAAACATAGGTCAATTTTATGCATATGAAGTCTTCAGGGTGGCCAGATGGAGAACTTTGGGTCTACCAGTGGTTTACTGTCAGAGTCCAAGTATTTCAATCTCACTCTAATTTTGGTTTAAAAAACCTCTAAAACACTAGACTAATTTTAGGGTAATTATGACACATTTAATTCAATTCAGAAATGAGGGAAAAAATAAAGCCATGTGTTCTGAGAAGATAGTTTATATAGGTTTCAGAGAGCATAGGCTGAGGATCTTCCAGGAAAGAGAAATATCCCCCTAAGGAGTAAAGCTACATACTTTCCCATTTAAGAAAGAAGTACCAAACAAACAAAAAAAGAGGCAAATTACCATTTTCTCTGAGCATACTTTACATTCTGTATTTACTCGTAGGAATAAGGATGGGGAAACTATGAAGTCATCACCTATAGCACTTGCATATTTAGACATCCCACTTCTACCCCTACACCCCTTAGGACAGTTCTGCACTGTCTTCGTCTTGTGGAGCCTTCTGAAAAGTGGACTTTTTTTTTTTTTAATCCTTTTGGCTAAGATAGTTGGCAAAACAGAGTTCAAAGCAGACTAATAGAATTCAATCAAGACATATTTGAGGTTCAGTGTAAGAACTGCATTTCTTAGCTCTAAAATTTTCAGCAAGTTGCTTAACATCATAAAACCTCATTAAAATGACATAAAAAGTTTGATAAGGTACAAAATAACAAAGGAAGGGACCAAGAGTTGAAAACCTTTGCATGAAGCAGTCTCCAAGATCAAGTTTCATAAACCTCCAGAAGAATGGAGTTTATTCTGATGAGATTGAACCCTGGAAACTCTGGACTAAAGAACATCAAGAAGAACTGAGGGCAGGAGTCCAAGATTCAGAGGAGAGAGATGAAGTGCAAGTCTGGTTAATCAACTGTGTTTAGTCACCCACTCCATAAAACCCTGAGAATGCTGGCAGACATGGGTTTAGATCCCATAGTCAAGAGACTGGAGAATTTGTCCCTGGGGAAAATAAGCCTAAAAGGAATAATGTGCAATTATTAACAGTATTCCCAACAAAAGAGCAGCCAATAGTGAAATCAACCATTTGATGAGACTCACCTTAGACAAAAGTGTCCAATCAGTTGTAAGGTGCCTTATTCCTAAATATGAATGGACAGCCGAAGATCACCCTTCACCTGAGAAAAACTCTAAGATATAAGATGAAAGAAGAAAAGAAAGTACAAAGAACAGATAAATGTTTTAAACATATTTCATGGTATTTCAGGGATAAGGGAAATGATTAAATGAAACAAGTCATAAAAATAGAACATACAGATAATACAAAGCATCTCTTAAAAAGTAGAAACATAATATGAGAATCAAATGAATATGAAAAACTAAAGCTGGAGAACAATTACTAGAAATAAGAATAAAAATACAAAGAGAATGAAATTGGAAAGGAAATACTAGAGAATGAGAAGATCGGTTAAGAAGTCCAGCATCCATATAATAAGAATCTCAAAAAGAACAGATAAAATGGTTGGAGTGTAGGCTATAAAAAACTAATTCAAGGAAATGTCTCAGAATTAAATGGATTACCCCAAATGTTATGGGCTGAATTATGTCCCCTCAAATTTATATGTTGAAATCTTAACGCACTGTACCTCAGAATGTAATTGTATTTAGAGATAGAGCTTTTCAAGAAGTGATTAAAATGGGGTCATTATCATGGACCCTAATCAAATCTGACTGGTTTCCTTACAAGAGGGAAATTTGGAGACACAAAAAGACACCAGGGGCCCACTTGCACAAAAGAAAGACCATGTAAGGATACAGCTGAAAGGCAACCATCTGCAAGTCAAGGAGAGAGACCTCAGAAGAAACTAAACTTGCTGGCACCTTGATCTTGGACCTCTAGCTTCCAGAACCATGGGAAAATAGATTTCTGTTGTTTCAGCTACCGAGTCTGTGGTATTTTGTTACAACTGCTCTAGCAAACAAATTTACCAGGGGATAAGGAAAAATCCTTACCGAGACACATCATAGTGAAGTTTCAAAACACAAAGTTCAATAAAGAGTCAGAAAAGTTTCCAGAGAAACAAGTCCTCAAAATAGCAATCATCCAAACTATGATATGCTTCACAAAAGCAACCCTGGAAACCAGAATGCATCTGAGTAATGCCTTGACAATTCTAAGGGGAATTAATTTCCAAACTAGAATTTTATATTCAGCCATCCTATCAAGAATGGAAGAAAGAATTTTTAGCAATGTAAGGCCTGAAAGTATTTACCTCCCATCCATTTCTTCTCAAGAACATATTGAAATATACATTCACCAAAGTAGATGAGGTAATCAAGTAAGAAGGCATGGAACTGAGAACACCAGAGATTTAACCCAGGTGGGAGGTAAAGGGAATCCTGGAGGTGATGATGAAGTGCTCAGAGAAAATCTGGGGCTTATTGTAGTGGGGACAGAAGGCTCCAATAGTGATGCCCTGAAGAGGTGAAACTAAAATGAAAATGAAACCTTTTAAAAAGCATATTCTGAGTATGAGAGTGAATTCATGATAAAAGTACAGAAAACTAAAGAATGAAAATGTAGGCAATCTTTAACTTAAGCAAAAATAAGTATAAGAAAGGAACTTTAATATTTATATGCCAAAGGGCTCAGTTGTGAACAATAGTTACATAGAGATAATAATGTATACATGGGATAATAGCTTTATGTTCTCACTGACTGTATTGAGAGGGCAGGGGAAAGGCCAATGCATGTGAGGTGAAGTACTGGTCTAGTATAAGAAGCTACATCCTCATCTTTAGTAGGAAGATAATAGATAATATCCAAAATTAAAATTACAAACTCACAGAACATTATGTAAGCATTCTGTTTAGAAATATGAAGGTGATTACTAGGAGAAATATTTAAAACAGCTGTCTCCATGAAGCAAGAATCAGAAGTGAAGAGGGATAGGGCAGGGACTGCTTTTTGTTGCTCTTATAAACTTGTGAAACTTCTTGAATTTTATAACGTTGTGCATTGGATAATTTGACCAAAAAACTTTTTTTGAAGAAAACTCAGGTGCTCTGAGTCAAGACAAGTATACTGGTAATCCTGATTTGAGCGAATCCTGTTTTCAGAGCATTTCTGCTTCCTGCCAGGCCAAGCCCCACTCTGGCCCAGTCTTTCTTGACTTCGGCTTCACCAGCAGAATCATTATTGGGTTTCCAAAAGTCTTTTTACCCTTGTATCCCCTTCTGACATCCTTGGATCCTTTTTCAGATAAAATGGTTCTTACAAATTCTCCTTGTATTAGAAATTGGAACAGATTCTTTGTTTCCTGTTTCCATGTAGGAACCCAAAACAAGACAGAAATTCACTTATTATTATATTCACTGGTGCCCTGAATTAGAACAGGGAACATGTCTCTTTATCACTCTTCTAAATAGGAGTCTTAAAATGCCCCTGGCTAACAGCAAATGGACAGTCTGAAGAACTAGGCCCCTATCTTACTGCTGCTTGTCTGCACTCCAGTTACATAAACTCTCAGCAGTGGTTTGTTGTTGGCATTTGGAATGAGGGCCTGCTCTTGAACTCTTGCTGGTTGGAGTTCCCCTACATTCTTCATTCCTTCCTTCCTTCCATTCATCCAATCATTCATGATTCATGCAACACACAGTGGCAGTTTATCTGTTGTCAGGCCTCACTGATGACGTTCTTCTTTAAAGAGGATTTGAAAAATCTCTGCCTCTTAAGCCCTGCCTGGACACAAAGTTGTTAGCTCTTTGCTGATTTGACTGCCTGGACTGAGTCTCCTCCTATCATCAGTATTTAGAACTTCTCTCCCATAAACCACTGATTAAAGTCATGCGGGATTTAGGATAACCTCCTTAAAATGAGTGTGGTATAAATATGCCTGCCTGAAGACAGGAAAGCTTGAAAAATATGTCTTGAAGTTTATTCCAGCTTCAAAAATCTTTGTTCTTAAATGTTATTGGTCTTTTCAGACATACCTTACTATAAGAATATACTATGCTAAAAAGTAACACGGAAGCAAAGAAATGTCTAAAACCTCTGACAATAACAACCAACAGGATAAATATTTTAGAAAAATGTTTCCAACTGTTATTCTTTGATCACTACTGAGTAACTAACATTCAGGAATAGACAGAAAAGGTTTTTGGCAATTGAGCTCTTGAACAAAGAAAGCTGATGGATTTCTCAGTGGGGAAATCAGAGACACATCGTTGGCTCCTTTTTAGATCTTGTAAGTACATTAATGAGTCTTGTTCTCTGGTTCTTATGAATATAAAACTCTCATTGACTTGCATGCCCTTCAGTTTTCCTAGACTGCAGTTGGAGCTTTGCCTGGGAAGGGACCCAGAACAGTGCTCCTGTGCTGTAGGTCCTTAGGGGTAGGGGCCCTGGAGTGTACACAGGATCATGTCTTTCTTTTTGTCCCTCAAACATGTTATATTTTCATAAATTATAAATATATGTAAAATTATATGTGTTACTTTTCAGTATTTTTTCAACTTTTACTGGGGCATTTCTACTAAAGGACAAATGCTTGCTTTCTAGAGGAGTCGTGCTTCTAAACTAGCAAAGAGAACAAAGGCATTTTGACTTGTGAAAGATAGATGTTTCCCTACATGTACTATTAGAGGTTGTAAAAGCTAAAATCAATTTCACTACTTCCTTGATGGCCATGTATCCAAGTCCTGGCCAGTGAAAGAGTTCTGCTGTTTCTGCCTTATGCATGGAATGACAGCAGCCATATTGAAAATGCTAGAACAGGAGGAAAGGATACTTGTTCCTTGATGGCATCATTGAGCAGGTAATGATAGCCTAAATTTTGTCTGGAAATTTGTCTTTTTAATAGATGCTAGAGACTGAATTTTTGTGTCCCCCCCAAAAAAAATTCATCTGTTGAAACCTAATTCCCAATGTGATGGTTCTTGGACTTGGAGACTTCTGGAAGGTGACTAGGTCTTAATGACAGAGCCCTCATGAGTAGTATCCTTATTAAAAATAGAGACTCCAGAGAACTTTCTTGCCCTGTCATATGAGGACATAGTGTAAAGATGGCTGTGAACCAGGAAGCAGATCCTTACCAGACACCAAATCTGCCAGCATCTAGATCTTGGACTTCCCAGCCTCCAGAACTGCGAGAAATAAATTTCAGTTTATAAGCCAAACTGTCTATGGTATTCTGATATAGCAGCCTGAATGGACTAAAGCAATAGCTGCAGAACATAGTCCATACATGGAAACGTGGACTGGGAATAGAAATTAATGGAAAATCATGGTTTACAAAGGCCAAGCCCTTCATTTGAGTGCTGTATTCTGAAAGTACATGTCAGGCTTTTGGAAAAGTGATGTAATCTTTACAGACCTGTAAGATGAGTTTACCAAACTCTACAATGTACCCTTGACAGTACATATTTGAGGGAAAATTATTTCATACTGGATAAAAGGCTTGTCTTGCTCCCCTATTTATTCTGCTTTATAACACAATATGCAAATTTAACATTTCAGAAAAATTTTAGGAAGAAGGAATATTTTTATAGAACTCTTCCAGAAAAGATAAAGGGTATGTGTGTGTGTGTGTGTGTGTGTATTCTCAAAGTTAGCACAAAAATGAGATCATATTAAATACATTAGTGTATATACCTAGAGTATAACTGCTATATAGACAAATGTCTCTTTCTTTATAGAAATTTAGGTTATGGAGTCTGCTCATCACATAGGCCCGTGTTCATTCTACTGCTGACCAGTCAGCAGAGATTCCCGAAGCTATTTAAGCAGATCAGTTGGAGAGGATCAGATTGATCAGGGTTTCCCTGCTCTGCCTGAATTATTTCCTGCTGGGGGATCACCTCTCATTACTAGCTGCTTAAAGAGCAGAGGTTTACAGTAAAAGAAATAGATAATTTAATGAGGGGGGAGTGAGGCACTGGGTGGAAAAAATCTCAACTGCTAATACTCCTCAAGCAAACTTTTTGCATCTAAAAATGTCATTGTATATATAAAATATTAAGTGACTACTTCTGGGTGTACACAGGCACACATGCACACACACATACAAAGATAACAAGTGAAATAAGAACGACTAGAGAGAGGATTTTGTTCGTCTGGCCTTTTGTAAGTCAAGACAGGAGCCTGTGAATTAGTATTGACACAGAGAACAAGCATTTGTACTCTTGTGGGTTAAAGTTCCAATGAGCACTAATGAGCATGCCTTCTAGCACGTCCTCATTAGACTCCAATTCTTTTCTTCCATTTTCTGAACAGTTTCCATTACAAACTCCATGTTCAATTAATATTAAAATATTCAGAAATCATTATTTTCAGGAAAAGTCAGCAAACTGCATCATCTTCAGTGTTTTCAATAATACATTGCACAGTGACCTTCCTTCACAGATAATTCATTTACCAACTAAAATGCCACATTCTGAAACTAGATATGTAATCTTAAGAAATCTGTCACAAAGACATTGCAAACAAGAGGAAGCTTTCCCAAAAACTGTCCCAGTCACTGCCCATGAGATATACCTTCTGAGCCAGTGCAAAAGGAAGCTTGGGTTAAATAAAGACTTTCTCATCCAGCCTCGAAAATAATAAATCATGACAATTTCAATTATGGATCGTGAAAACAACTAACACAGAACACCATAGAATTGAAAACAGGTTTGCACATACATTTCACCCTATGAAATCTCATTATTGTTAATAATTGTTTTGCCAGCTAGCTACAAAACAGGGTTCCTCAGGGTGTTTTATAACTTTTCAAGCTAAAGAAATAATGATTTGTGACAATTACTCAGATGTCAAGCTGCAGGAGATAGCAGGAGATTTTGCGGAATTTTCAGTTTCATTGTTAAAAGGAAATGGAGCCCCTTACTCGAGGTCCAGGCAGCTCTTTTAAACCTCTTCATCAGTGTCAGTGAAAGTCACCTTTAAAGGTATCTAAACATCAATAAAGCTACAGAACATTTTTTTACACCCCAGTTACTAATATTCTAAGTCATCTTAAATAAATTAGGAGCTGGTTAAAATTTTCCCAAGGATTTTTAGACTTGTCAAAAGTGCAGGAATTGCCAACATTTTGACAGGTTTAAATCTTAAGAACAATTTTACAGATAAAAAATTAAAAGGCAGTTTTCAAGCACTCCAGGATTAAATGAAGTCTAGATCCACTTTGGTGGGTGTGAGGTTGGGGGTGGTAGGGGGTGGTTTACCAGGTAGAGAAAATGCAGAGCCAAGAAGATAAGTAGAAGAGTGATTGGCCAAAGGGGATCCTTAAGATTTGCTTTTAAGATTAGATTTCCAACCTCTGCCCTCAGAGCCATTCCAGAAGAGAACTTGAGTATTTACTCCAATTTTTTTCTACTTCAGTGTTTTGCTTCTTGTGTAGGAAAAAAAAAAAAAATAGAGACAAAAAACAATAATATTAATCCCAAAAAACAACAGAATCAACCTACTTTATCTTGTAAAAACGTTCTCATTTTCATTGTTTTGTTCCCACAAAAGCAATCCTTGTCAACTCTGTTTTTATATGTTGTTTCCCTTGAATTAAAATGAAGTAATCTCTGTCTTCTCGGAGGAATATATGGTTAATCAAAAGCAAAAGAGAACACATTGAATTATGGGGTTGATATTCTAAACTTTTATGACTACTGACCTGATAGTCAAGAAGTGATTATTTAGACTTTCAGCAAAAGCTTTTTGAGTGTCTACTATGGGTCAAGCATTATTTCTAGACCTTTTAGATTACAACAGTGAATAAGGCAAACAAAAATTCTGTTCCTTGTGGAAATTACATTTTAGGGCCACTTATCATAAGTAACATGCAGAGTGTTCTTGTGAAAACTAGGAGTTTCTCTGTAAAACACAAAGGAAAAATAGTAACTGATTTCCACCATCAAATCTTCAGTAAAAAAATCATTTATTATAGCTTTTGGCTTTTTTATTATAATTGTTTTTAATTTAAGTAAGCACTTATTTCATATTTGTAAATTAAACATTATATATCTTTAGCCTTAATGCATTAAGAGAAAGCTATTTAAAAATACATTTATAGGGACTTCCCTGATGGCACAGTGGATAAGACTCCATGCTCCCTATGCAGGGGTCTGGGTTCAATCCCTGGTCAGGGAACTAGATCCCACGTGCATGCCACAGCTAAGAGTTCACGTGCTGCAACTAAGGAGCCCTGGAGCCGCAACTGAGACCCAGCATAACCAACATAAATAAATAAATTAATTTAAAAAATATATTTATATTCAGCATTCAATAATTTCAATAGTAGCATCAATAGTTTCAAATCCTTGAAGACAAAATATATAAATGAATAGGTAACAATTCTTAGAGGCAATATTTTCTCACCTGAGAAATTTTTTTCAAAAAAAAAAAAAGATTGAGAATGAAGTTTCCTTAATGTCTTCTAGATTATATGCATACACACACACACTCACACACATATACTGTTATATTCTAACAATGACTATAAAAATGATCATTTGACGTTTATAGTTCAAGTACAGTATTTTGAAATACAAATTCTTAGATCTATTATTAGAATAGAAGTTATCATAGCAGAAGCATGGTGGGTAGAAGCTTTCAAAATCTGCTAGCTGGGGACTATAATAGAAAGATCCAGAGAATTCTCTAGAGTGATCTTAATACCTGTCACATCTGAAAGAATATTTATTAAAGCAGTGTGTTTAGGGAGGCTAAGTTAAAAATATTCTGGATCAAGAACATTGGAAATGCAATGAACTAAATGCAAACCTTGAGTGTCAAGAGCCCATGTTTATGTTTGCTCTAGTACTGCCAAGAAATAAATGTCTATCCCAGGGCAGACTGCAGAAAGAACCACCTGGAAATAGCATCATGAATTTCTTTAAAAAATAATGTGCTGATATTTTTTTTTAGTTTTGGCATCATGGGAATTTTTTTAACAAAATATTCACTCTTAAGTAGAGGCAACTAAGAAGATTGACAAGAGAAAACTAATGAAATTATTAGATCTGCATCCTTTTTTTTGTTTTTCTAAAGTAATAATTGACTTTGAACCCAGAAGAAATACTCTCCTTTCCAACTCCTATCACTCTTAAAATGACCTCATGATTTTCTACACATTAAATGAAATCTCTGCATTAGCTTCTATAAAGCCAGAAGCCCAGGAGCAATGTGGGGGTGGGGGAGGGTGGAGCTGTCTGAAACCCAGTCTGTTACTGTGATATACATCCTAGCTTGGCTTAATGTCTGCTCTTTTCAGTTGATACCAAAGCAGATGGCGAAAGAAAGGGGGAAATTATTATATGTATGTCTAGAATTTTAATAGCTAAGAAAACTCAGAATTTTAGCATAAACATTATTATCAAGTGAACATATATAGAGTAAAATAACAGCTTTGCTTAATGCCACATAAACAAAAAATATGTTAACACACTTACCAAAGCCCCAAGTCAAAAACATGGGTACTTGATTTATTTAATGATTTGTAAGTGTCTAGATTTTAAATGAAGATACATTATGATTAGATCCCTATCTTTAGTGAGCTCAAAATCTAGTAGGAGAGAGAAACATATAATCACCATATTAAAAATGCTATAATATGGGAACCTACTTTAAGGTACTCTATCTAAATAGCAGTTACAGGATTGGGGAAGAGAAAAAAGGATTAAAGTATGAATAGGTGTTCTATGTTGATAAGGAAGGGATGGGCATTCCAGACAATGGACATAAAATGTACAAGGGCAAAGGAAAAAAAAGAAAAATTTTTTCAGAAAAATGTAAGTAGTTCAGTGCAATTTAATCAGAGGTTATGAATTGGGGAATTGTTGGAAAACCATTCTAGGCCCATGCAATAGAGCCTTTTGTATCCAGAAGAGAAACTCAAACACTTCTACAAGGGATACTAAGCTCATTATGGGTCTTAAGAAGGGGTAAACCTGATTTACTTTTTTTAAAAAAAATCACACAGAGAAATAGGGAAATGGAAAAAAAAAAAAAAAACATAGTGTTTAACCCATGGGTTCAAAATTAGATTTTGCCACTTTGTTATAGAACCTCTTTAGATCCTAGTTTTACCTTCTGGGGATAAAAAATTACTTATAGGATTAGTGTGAGGATTAAATGAGATGTTTAAATAAAGTATCTGGCAGATGGATATATGGGGTAGATAAGGAAAGATATTTAAGATAAAGATATATTTATGGACATTAGTTGGATAGAGGTGGTAGTTGAAGTTATAGGAATAGACAGAAAAGGAGGCAAAAAAACATGAGATGGGAAGAGAACAGAGTTTGGAGACCTACTGAGCCCCCAGGTAGAAAGGATGGGTAGAATAAGAGGACTCCACGAGAGAAATAGGGATGGCATAGTCTGCGAAGCAAGAGGGAAACTTGAGAAATATGTATTAGTGGACAGACAACCAGTGAAGAATCCTTCTCTCAGGAACTCAACTTACCAAATTCTGGAAGATGTTTCATACCACCTTTTCTAATTGGATGACTACCAAGATGTATAATTAATGAATTAGTTATCCTTCCAGTGATCTCTCTTGTAACTAAAGGTAGCCTGTTTCAAAGATATTCTTATAGAAGTCTGCATGGTCTAGTGGTAGTGTTTACTTTGACACTTGAAAGACTTTTATGGCTGCCCCCAGGACGAAAGCTACTATGTTTTGGGGGGCAGAGAAACTAATTCCTGGCCTCTATAAAAGATGCACAGTTCTAAGTGCACATGTGTGTCCCCTGCAAAGAAAATGCTGTTAGTTACTGTACACTCCTTCCACATGGGACATACAGCAGCTGGGATACCCAAGTTGAATGACCTTCAACGTGGCCTCTCAGATGGCTCATAAGCCTTAGTGTTCCCAACTCTGTTTAGATCATTGAGCCTAGTACTTGACTTTGGAAGGACTGTGTCTTAGTCCACTCATGCTGCTATAACAAAATACCACAGACTTGATAGCTTATGAACAACAGAAGTTTATTTCTCACAGTTCTGGTGTCTGGAAGTCTGAGATCAGGGTGCCAGCATGGTCAAGTGAGGGCTCTCTTCAAGGTTGTAGACTTCTTATTCTCACATGGCAGAAGGGGCCAGGGAGCTCCATAGGGTCTCTTTCATAGAGCACTAAGGCTCTGCTATTCCATTCACAAGGGCTGTCCCCTAATGACCTAATAACATCCCACTCCTAATACCACTACATTGAGCATTAAGATTTCATTATATGAATTTGGTGGGGAATAAACATTCAGACCATAGCAGACTGTTTGAGAGCAGTAAGTTTGACTGGTCCTATTTTCTACAGGGTATTGGGGCAGGTGTTCAGTTTTGATGAGAACACAGTAGCAGGCTGTTATGGACTAAGCGTTTATGCCCCTGCAAATTCCTATGTTGAAGCTCCAACTCCAATGTGATGGTAATTAGGGTGAGATGAGGTCATGAGGGTGGGGCCCTCAGGATGGAATTAATGGCCTTTTAAGAAGCGATACCAGAGTATTCTCTCTCTCTCCTCTCTGCCATGTGAAGACACAACAAGAAAGCAGCCATATGAAACACTAGAATAGAGCTCTCACCAGAAACCGACCATACAGGCTAATAACTGTTGTTGTTGTGTTTTTTTATCAAAAAAAAGCATATTGATGGGAAATGATATTTATAGTGGAAATAATGA
Organism: Hyperoodon ampullatus; assembly: GCF_949752795.1. Taxonomy (NCBI): domain Eukaryota; kingdom Metazoa; phylum Chordata; class Mammalia; order Artiodactyla; family Ziphiidae; genus Hyperoodon; species Hyperoodon ampullatus. The sequence continues at coordinate 99,215,621 of NC_136914.1, forward strand.
ATCCAAAACTTAAGGATAATATCCAGTTTAAGGATGTCTATCTTTTCCAAAGTCTCCAAGTGGAAAAAGCATCTAACATACTTGTACTTCCAAAAGGTCACTGGGTTGCATGGTTCCAATGGTAAAAATTGTGCCACGTCTTGATGGAATGCTTCCTCTGGAGCCAGCTGGTTTGAACTCCACTCAAAAGATGCTGTAGGCATATTAGTCCACACAAAGAACCAAGAAACATGCCTGAGTGGGGCACGTACTGTCTCCAATACCCAAGAATCCAACAAAGTAATGGCTTCCTTTTTGATCGAGGAGACCTGAAGGGACAGTAGTCTTTCTTTGACTGACCCAGAGGTTGAGTGTTGTGAGTCTGCTCATAAAGCCCCAACAAACTTTACTTGGTGGGTAGGTCCCTGAACTTTATTCTGGGTATTTCTGTTTTTAAATTACTCAAATTAAGAACTCAGTCTTAAAATAACAGAATATTCCCAATAACATGCATAGTCATATAAACATTGGGATTTAGTTACAAAAATATCATCACAGTTCCAGAAAAAGTAACTATATTTATTTCTGGTATAAAGTGTACAATAAAAAGATAATACACTATTTCAAAAAAGGGCTGTTCTTCTAATTATCAATACATAAGTTAGCCAGGTTTCAACCTAGCTCTCTCTGGCTCCCAGGCTCAGAATCTTTTCCTTATGTGACACAGCCTTACTGTTCAAAAGAAAAAAAAAGGAGTAAAACAGGACTGCAGGAAGAAAATGGGAAAGATCAAACACCAGGGGGATTTCAAAAAGTAGTTGAGGAAAAGGCAGTGAAAAACAGGTTAGGAAGGCACAAACAAGAGGCAAGAAGGAAAACAGAAGAGGGAGCTTGAGCAAGGAAGGAGCCAGGTGTCATGTGCCTCCAAAGAAATGCATTTTCCAAAATTCTTAATGGTGAAAAGAAAGCTGTTAGGGCTTCCCTGGTGGCGCAGTGGTTGAGAGTCCTCCTGCCGATGCAGGGGACATGGGTTCGTGCCCCGGTCCGGGAAGATCCCACATGCCTCGGAGTGGCTGGGCCCATGAGCCATGGCCGCTGAGCATGCGCGTCCGGAGCTTGTGCTCCGCAACAGGAGAGGCCACAACAGTGAGAGGCCCGCGTACCGAAAAAAAAAAAAAAAGGTGTTAGGTAAAACATATAAAGAACAAATGGAGAGAAATACGTAAAGGGAAAAAGTTAAAGGGCTCATTAAAAATTGAAACAAAACCTATTAGAGGAGAGACAGAGAGAGGGAGAAAGACAGGGAAAGCAATTAAGCAGGCAACTGAAAGATAAATCAGACTCAAAAGAAGTAAGTTAATGGAAACCAATTTTAAAAAATTAAAATGACTTCTGTATTTCAAACCAACTCAAAACCACATATAACCAACACACACACACACACACACACACAAGCACATGCCTACACTCTCATTCTACAATTTCAGAAGTTATTGTGAAGTGATTTGAAATTTTATTGGGAATTCCAAGTAGTCAGGGGTCTGTGTATAATGTTTAAATGAGAGAAGAATCGCGTTTTCTAGCTAGAACTAACTCTTTTGATAGATGTAATAAATCCAGTAATTAAAGGGATATCTACTGTTTTATATTATTAAAGTGGTCATTTTAAGGTCCTAAAGTGATAATCCTACATACCTAAATATAAAGAACTATGTTTCTGCACATTTCAGAAAGGTAAGATATTGGCCAGCTACATTCATTTCCTTTAGATCTATGATTGCTAATTCTTGTGGCTTGTCACTGAGGGCCACACTGGCTTTTATTCTCTCCACAAGATACTTCCTGACTTCGTGAAGTTTGCCATATGTTTATGTGCAGAAAACACTTGCATGGACTGAAATGTTTCTTAAATGAATATAGGACTTATTAAGAGGTCTGTGGACATTGTTTTAAATTATACACAACATTTTAAAAATATTAATTCATGTTCTTTGCTTTAATGTGCAATGTCATAAGGGCTATGACTCTTCACATGCTGAGTATTACAAATGGGGTACACTGTCTTTTTTTGTCCCATTAGACTTTGAATATTTACTATATTCCTGACATTACTTTGTTCCTATACCTTTCAAAGGCTAACAATTTTTATCTGTGTTAATAGTTTACTCTCAAAATTTAGATTTGCCTGTTGAAAAAGTGGAGAATAATTTCTTAGAAATAAGATCCAGAATCTTCCCTTTCTTAAAAATGTGTCTTTCATGCAACATCCAATAGTAAATATTTGAGCAGCTTCTAAGTTTCATATTCTGTGTTAGGTATGGAGAATATGAGGTTGAGCAAGGGACACATGCTTCATTCACAAAGATTACAGAGTAGTTGGACATAGAATAGTTAATAATGCCATATTTTATGAGTACATAAATTAGAGGAAGTATAAGGTTCAATGCAAGTTCATGTCAGGGACATCTGTGCTAGACTTGGAAAGTTAAAAGTTCCCCCAAAAGTTGTGACCTCAAAGTTGAAACAGTCAAGTTGGATAGATCTTAGCTAGATAAAGAACATAATGTGAGGTCGGTTGAATAGGCATATCCCAGGGGTGCAAAGAAACTGATAATAATTCATTATGATTGCATCATAGATTGCAAGTGATGAGAGAAGAATCTGGAAAGGCAAGCAAATACCAGATTACAAAGGGTCTAGTAAAACATGCTTAGGACTTTGAACCATAGAGCAATAGGTGTCTCTCAATTAAACAGGTCTGATTTGATGGGTTTTCAACTTACACAGTCTCACAGTGATGTGGGCTTAAAGGGGACCCATGCTTGGTTTAAAGCGCTGATATTGCCACCTTGAAAGTCTTAGTAATTTTTCAACAAGATGCCCTGCATTTTTATTTTGTACTCTTTCCCACAGTTATACAGCTCATCCTACAATTGGGATTATATTTGGCTGCATGTAATGAAAATCCAAGTATGTGAATAAATAAGATAAAGGTTTGTTTCTTTCATGTAAAAAAGATGAAAGTAAGCAGACCAGGTCTGGTGTGACTATTCCATAGATATAAAGGACTCAGCTTGCATTTTTGTAGCCTATCCACAATCCTTAGTATATTTTATGGCTTCTATCCTCGTAGCCTCATAGTCCAAAATGGCTGCTGAAGTTCCAATATCATAGCTATCTTCCAGGTACAAAAAGGAAGAATGACAAAAGTGCACACCTCCTTTCTGAGCCTATACTCTTTAAGGAGCTACCCTGAATACAATTGTGGTTCTGTTTTTAAGGAAGAAGAAGGAAATGAATATTATGTAGTCAATTAAGAAACTCTCATACAGGAAGTCATAGAATGCATTCAGAAGGGGAATGCCAAGATCAGATTTGCATTTTATAAAAATCATCCTAGCAGAAGTGTGGAGGAAGTTGAACTCGGAGACAAAAATGCTAGGCTGATAACGTAATCTTGCCCTGAGTTGATGGTGGACTGAAAGAAAGTTGGCAACCGGTAGAAAGAAGTGACAAGTTCACCAACCAGCTAGGACTAGATACACAGGATTTGGTTTTTGAAAGTGCAGAGCAAAGAAGAAGAAGAAATTGAGCTGAAGCTCAGGTTCTTTTGGGGTAGTTCTTAGTGCCATTCAATGAAATAGAGAACAAAACAGGTCAGGAGATCAGGTCAATTTTTAAAGATCTGTGGTAAATTTAAGTGACAGTATTTAGGATTTGGTTTTATCTGTAGCCTGGAGCTCAGGGCAGGTTGGGAACTAGAGACAGGTTTAAGACATCAGCATAGAAGCAGTACTGAAATGGGAGCAGTTAGTTGAGTTCCCTCATGGAGGCCTAGCCTAAGAAGAGGAATTGAGAAAACACATAGGGGATACAGCCATAAATTCATTTAAAGTGCTTGATGCAGCATAGAGAAAAAATGTTTAAATTTTAATTGACCAGAAAGAGAAGATTGTATCATACCTAAAGTTGAAAAAGGAATCAGTCACAGTAAATAAAGATCTTTAGTCCAGCACCATCATTGCATAGAGTGGAGAAATCAAGTGCCATGCAGAGCCCACCTACATGTCATTTCCTCTGTCTGGAAGGCCACTGCTCCAACTCCTGAATAACTCCTATTCTCCTCATACTTCAAAAACTAATTTATATGTGACAGATGATGTCAGAGTCACTCGGGCTATTGTGGAGAGCAAGATAGACAAGGTCCTGCCTTTATGGACTTCACAGGAGAACACCATTTCTGACAGTCATTATCACTGTGTCGTGACTAAAGGGGAAGTACATGGGTTTCTCTAATCTCTGTGAAGAGAAAGACATAACGTCCCTTCCCTTCAGTTACCTCTCTGTCGTGTCCCATTATAACAGTTATAACATTGTGCTATATACATCTTTATTTGTGTGTTTTCTTGTATTTTGTGTGCGTGCACATCCAGATTGATGCTTCCAGAGCATGAATCATAGTACATTCCTCCTCTGCTCAAAATACCTCACTCATAGTAAAAGCCAGAGTCCTTAAAATCACCTACAGCACCTGTCCCTTGTTACCACTCTGACCTCATCTCCTACTTCTCTCTCCCTTGTTTAAACTAATCCATTTACACTGGCCTTTTACATTAAACACATACCAAAAGCTTGGCCTGATCTACCTTAACCTTAACCTTTTTTTCTAGCAATTCCCTCTGCTTAGGACTCTCTTTCTCCAGACATCTGCTTGGTTAATGCCCTCATTTCCTTCAGATCTTTCCAAAGTCTTAACCTTCTCAGCGTGAATTTCCTGACTAGCCTGTTTAATACTGTGCACTTCCCTTTCTCCCCACATTTTAATACCTGTTAACCTACTGTAATTTTTCTAAAGCACTTATTACCATGTAATAAACTGTGCACTTTACTTATTATTGTTGTTGTTCCTTGCTTATCTACCCCTCTACCCACTAAAATATGAGTCCCATATGGACAGGAATAGTTACCTCTTTTGTCACCCTTGTATCCTAAGCACCTAGAACAGTGGCTGGCCCCTAATAATTAGTTGCTCAATAAATATGTATTGAATGATAGAGGGTCTTCCAAATGTACTGAGAGCTCCTTGAGAACAGACAGCATATTTACTTGTCTTTTTATCCAGAGCATCTGCCACAGTTCCTGGTATGTGTAAGCCTCTCAAAACAATACTTGCAGAATAAACGAATGAATGAATGATTATAGCTTTAGCTCACAGCAGTTTTACCATATGTATATAGGTACTTGGAATATATGAACATTTTATTTGACATTTTTTAAAATGTCAGGAGTCAGGATGAAAAAATATCAGGGTTCTAATTTGTATATCATCAAGAGATGGGAAAAAGTTTCTTTAAGGATATGATGCCATTTCTTCAATGAACACAGTTTGAATATTGAAAAGGGATATCAACTAAATCTAGAATAGAGTAAAAAGTAAATAAAAGTTTATTGTAGGCCCATGCTATACACTGCCCAGAATTTATTCATCTTATAACTAGAAGTTTGTACCCTTTGACCAACATCACCTCATTTCTGCCACCCCCTAGGCCCTGGCAACCACCATTTTACTCCCTATATCTATGAGTTTGGCTTTCTTTCCACATGTAAGTGAGATTATACACTATTAGTCTTTTTCCATCTGACTTATCTTACTTAACGTAATGCCTTCAAGGTCCATCCATTTTGTTGCAAATGGCAGGATTTCCTTCTATCTCATGGCTGAGTAATATTCCATTGTGTATGTGTGTGTGAGTGTGTGTGTGTGTGTGTGTGTGTGTGTCTCCATTCATCTGTAGACAGGCACTTTAGTTTTTTCCCATATCTTGGCTATTGTGAATAATGCTGCAATGAACATGGGAGCGCAGATGTCTCTTCAAGATCTTGGTTTCATTTCCTTTGGATATACCCAGAAGTGGGATTGCTGGATGATATGGTAGTTGTTTTTAATTTTTGAGGAACCTCCATAATGTTTTCCATTGTAGAAGCACCAATTACATTCCGAACAACAGTGCACAAGTGTTCCCTTTTCTCCATGTCCTCATCAACACTTGTCATTGTCTTTTTGATAATACTCATTCTAACAGCTGTAAGGTGATATCTCATTGTGGTTTTGATTTGCACTTCCCTGATGATTAGTGATTTTGAGCACCTTTTCATGTACCTATGGGCCATTTGTAGGTCTTCTTTGGAAAAAAGTCTATTCAGGTCCTTTTCCAACTTTTTAATCAAGATTGTTTCTTTTTTTGCTATTGACTATAGTTAACAATACTGTATTATACACAGCTGTCTCTCAGTATCTGTGGAGGACTGTTTCCAGGACCTTTTGTGGATAACAAAACCCATTGATGCTCAGGTCCCTTACAGTCAGCCCTCAGTATTCATGGGTTCCACATCTGTGGATTCAGTTAACAGTGGATAGAAAATATTGTTTGATCTTCAGTTGGCTGAATCCACTGATGGGGAACCCACAGATATGGAGGGCCAACTGTACTTGAAACTTGCTTACATATATTATATGTTAATTATATCTCAATAAAGCTGGAAAAGGCACATGTTTAAAAAAGTCTATTGTATCATACAGTAGAAATATTCTATAAGAATAAAGTATTGAATAAATGTCTCCGGATATACTTTTTTATTTTTTTTATTTTTTTAAATTTTTATTGGAGTATAATTGATTTATAGTGTTATGTTACTTTCTTCTGTACAGAAAAGTGAATCAATTATACATATACATATATCTACTCTTTTTTAGATTATTTTCCCACATAGGTCATTACAGAGTATTGATTAGAGTTCCCAGTGCTATACAGTAGGTCCTTATTAGTTTATTTTATTATAGTAGTTTGTATATATTGATCTCAATCTCCATTTTATCCCTCCCCTTCCTCCCCCCTGGTAACCATAAGATGTTTTTCTAATCTGTAATTCTATTTCTGATTTGTAAATAAGTTCATTTGTACCGTTTTTTAGATTCCATATATAGCGATATCATACAATGTATATATGTACCACATTTTCTTTATCCATTCTGTCTCTGGATATACAGTGCTGACTGAAGACAACAAAAGATGTAAATGGATCAGCAGAATTGAAACAAAGTTCTTAGAAAATCATATTGTTGGCAATTTAAAAATATCTACTTTTCTCACTACAGAAATAAAACCTGGAAAATTTGAAGCATTTTGAAGGAGAACAAATTCTGATTTATATGGAAAGCATTTCTTTTAATTATTGGAGGAATAAGCAAGGGAAGGCACTTAATTGTCTGTTCAAGAGTCTATAAAATAATGGACTACAGTCACTGTATAAAAGAAATTTTTTGAAAAAAATTAGTACGGGCAAGATTTCTAACAAACAATGACATTTTATTTGCTTTATTAAGTAGTAGAAGGTATAGATTTTTACGTTGGGAAAAAAGCAAAAACAACAACCACAACAAAAACAGAAGATGAATTAAAGATATTTTTAAAGACAAAGGTAAAAGGGACTTCCCTGGTGGCACAGTGGTTAAGAATCTGCCTGCCAATGCAGGGGACATGGGTTCAAGCCCTGGTCCAGGAAGATCCCATTTGCCGTGGAGCAACTAAGCCCACGAGCCACAACTACTGAGCCTGGGTGCTACAGCTATTGAAGCCTGCATGCCTAGAGCCTATCCTCTGCAACAAGAGAAGCCACTGCAGTGAGAAGCCTGCACACCACAATGAAGAGTGGCCCCTACTGACCGTAACTGAGAAAGCCCACGAGCAGCAATGAAGACCCAACTAATTTAATTAATTCATTTTTCAAAAAACGACAAAAGTAAAAAATAATCAGGAAGCCAGAAAGCCAAACATTTGTAGAAAGCCCAGTAAATGATAGACCTCCCATAATTTATAAAGAATAAAGAATGGTGGTCAATTTCCAAGGCAAAAAAAAATGAGTAAATTTGAGAAACTATCAATAATAAGTTATTTATAGAACAATTTCAAGAAAAAGAAAAATAAATGAGGAAGAAGGCCAGGACTTCACCTATTTCCAGGATACCATTCCAGAGAAGTCAAAGCTCGTAGAGTGAGTAATATTTTCAAGGGACAATTGTTTCTGGATTCTATAAGATTCAGGTATTGTATAAGTAAAGCTTTCTTCCTTTAGTTCTATTGAAAAGAGAAAAAAGAACTAGGGGACTGCTTTGGCTATTTGGGGTCTTTTGTGTTTCCATACAAATTGTGAAATTTTTTGTTCTAGTTCTGTGAAAAAATGCCAGTGGTAGTTTGATAGGTATTGCATTGAATCTGTAGATTGCTTTGGGTAGTAGAGTCATTTTCACTATGTTGATTCTTCCAATCCAAGAACATGGCATATCTCTCCATCTATTTGTATCATCTTTAATTTCTTTCATCAGTGTCTTATAATTTTCTATGTACAGGTTTTTTGTCTCCTTAGGTAGGTTTATTCCTAGATATTTTATTCTTTTTGTTGCAGTGGTAAATGGGAATGTTTTCTTGATTTCACTTTCAGATTTTTCATCATTAGTGTACAGGAATGCCAGAGATTTCTGTGCATTGATTTTGTATCCTGCTACTTTACCAAATTCATTGATTAGCTCTAGTAGTTTTCTGGTATCATCTATAGGATTCTCTATGTAGAGTATCATGTCATCTGCAAACAGTGACAGCTTTACTACTTCTTTTCTGATTTGGATTCCTTTTATTTCTTTTTCTTCTCTGATTGCTGTGGCTAAAACTTCCAAAACTATGTTGAATAAGAGTGCTGAGAGTGGGCAACCTTGTCTTGTTCCTGATCTTAGTGGAAATGCTTTCATTTTTTCACCATTGAGGACGATGCTGCCTGTGTGTTTGTCATATATGGCCTTTATTATTTGAGGAAAGTTCCCTCTATGCCTACTTTCTGGAGGTTTTTAAATCATAAATGGGTGTTGAATTTTGTCGAAAGCTTTCTCTGCATCTATTGAGATGATCATATGGTTTTTCTCCTTCAATTTGTTAATATGGTGTATCACGTTGATTGATTTGCGTATACTGAAGCATCCTTGCATTCCTGGGATAAACCCCACTTGATCATGGTGTATGATCCTTTTAATGTGCTGTTGGATTCTGTTTACTAGTATTTTTTTTTTTTGCGGTATGTGGGCCTCTCACTGTTGTGGCCTCTCCCGCTGCGGAGCACAGGCTCCAGACACACAGGCCCAGCGACCATGGCTCATGGGCCCAGCTGCTCCGCCGCACGTGGGATCCTCCCAGACCGGGGCACGAACCCATCTCCCCTGCATCGGCAGGCGGACTCCCAACCACTGCGCCACCAGGGAAGCCCTGTTTACTAGTATTTTGTTGAGGATTTTTGCATCTATTTTTATCAGTGATATTGGCCTGTAGTTTTCTTTCTTCATGACATCCTTGTCTGGTTTTGGTATCAAGGTGATGGTGGCCTCGTAGAATGAGCTTGGGAGTGTTCCTCCCTCTGCTATATTTTGGAAGAATTTGAGTAGGATAGGTGTTAGCTCTTCTCTAAATGTTTGATAGAATTCGCCTGTGAAGCCATCTGGTCCTGAGCTTTTGTTTGTTGAAAGATTTTTAATCACAGTTTCAATTTCAGTGCTTGTGAATGGTCTGTTCATATTTTCTATTTCTTCCTGATTCAGTTGTGGCAGGTTGTGCATTTCTAAGAGTTTGTCCATTTCTTCCAGGTTGTCCATTTTATTGGCATAGAGTTGCTTGTAGTAATCTCTCATGATCCTTTGTATTTCTGCAGTGTCAGTTGTTACTTCTCCTTTTTCATTTCTAATTCTATTGATTTGAGTCTTCTCCCTTTTTTTCTTTATGAATCTGGCTAATGGTTTATCAATTTTGTTTAATTCTCAAAGAACCAACTTTTAGTTGCATTGATCTTTGCTATTGTTTCCTTCATTTGTTTTTCATTTATTTCTGATCTGATCTTTATGATTTCTTTCCTTCTGCTGACTTTGGGGGTTTTTTGTTCTTCTTTCTCTAATTGCTTTAGGTGTAAGTTTAGGTTGTTTATTTGAGATGTTTCTTGTTTCTTAAGGGAGGCTTGTATAGCTATAAACTTCCCTCTTAGAACTATTTTTGCTGCATCCCATACATTTTGGGTCATTGTGTTTTCATTGTCATTTCTTTCTAGGTATTTTTTGATTTTCTCTTTGATTTCTTCAGTGATCCCTTGGTTATTAAGTAGTGTGTAGTTTAGCCTCCATGTGTTTGTATTTCTTACAGATTTTTTGCTGTAATTGAAATGTAGTCTCATAGCATTGTGGTCAGAAAAGATACTTGATACAATTTCAATTTTCTTAAATTTACCAAGGCTTAATTTGTGACCCAAGATATGATCTATCCTGGAGAATTTTCCATAAGCACATGATAAAAATGTTTATTCTGTTGTTTTTGGATGGAGTGTCCTATAAATATCAAGTAAGTCCATCTTCTTTAATGTATCATTTAAAGCTTGTGTTTCCTTATTTATTTTCATTTTGGATGATCTGCCCTTTGGTGAAAGTGGGGTGTTAAAGTCCCCCACTATGATGTGTTACTGTCAATTTCCCCTTTTATGGATATACCATTTGCCTTATATATTGAGGTGCTCCTATGTTGGGTGCATAAATATTTACAATTGTTATATCTTCTTCTTGGATTGATCCCTTGATCATTATGTAGTGTCCTTCTTTGTCTCTTGTAATAGTCTTTGTTTTAAAGCCTGTTTTGTCTGATATGAGAATTGCTACTCTAGCTTTCTTTTGATTTCCATTTGCAGGTAATATCTGTTTCCATCTGCTCACTTTCAGTCTGTATGTGTCCCTAGGTCTGAAGTGAGTCTCTTGTAGACAGCATATATACGTGTCTTGTTTTTGTATTCATTCAACCAGTCTATGTCTTTTGGTTGGAGCATTTACTCCATTTACATTTAAGGTAATTATCGATATGTATGTTCCTATTACCATTTTCTTAATTGTTTTGGGTTTGTCATTGTAGGTCTTTTCCTTCTCTTGTGTTTCCTGCCTAGAGAAGTTCCTTTAGCATTTGTTGTAGAGATGGTTTGGTGGTGCTGCATTCTCTTAGCTTTTGCTTGTCTGTAAAGGTTTTAATTTCTCTGTCAAACCTAAATGAAATCCTTGCTGGGTAGAGTAATCTTTGTTGTAGGTTTTTCCCTTTCATCACTTTAAATATGTCCTGCCACACCCTCTGGCTTGCAGAGTTTTTCTTTGTATTTAATTTTTGATAGTTTGATTAATATGTGTCTTGGTGTGTTTCTCCTTGGATTTATCTTGTATGGGACTCTCTCCACTTCCTGGACTTGATTGACTATTTCCTTACGTATATTAGGGTGTTTTCAACTATAATCTCTTCAAATATTTTCTCAGTCACTTTTTTTTTTCTCTTCGTCTTTTGGCACTCCTATAGTTCGGATGTTGGTGCATGTAATGTTGTCCCAGAGGTCTCTGAGATTGTCCTGAATGTCCTTTTCATTCTTTTTTCTTTATTCTGCTCTGCAGGAGTTATTTCCACTATTTTATCTTCCATGTCACTTATCTATTCTTCTGCCTCAGTTATTCTGCTATTAATTCCTTCTAGAGAATTTTAAATTTCATTCATGGTGTTGTTCATCATTGTTTGTTTGCTCTTTAGTTCTTCTAGGTCCTTGTTAAACGTTTCTTGTATTTTCTCCATTCTATATCCAAGATTTTGAATCATCTTTACTATCATTACTCTGAATTCTTTTTCAGGTAGACTGCCTATTTCCTCTTCATTTGTTTGGTCTGGTGGGTTTTTACCTTGCTCCCTCATCTGCTGTGTGTTCCTGTGTCTTCTCATTTTGCTTAACTTACTGTGTTTGGGGTTTTCTTTTCACAGGCTTCAGGCTCGTAGTTCCCGTTGCTTTTGGTGTCTGCCCCCAGTGGGTAAGGTTGGTTCAGTGGGTTGTGCAGGCCATCTGGTGGAGGGGCCTGGTGCCTGTGTTCTGGTGGATGAGGCTGCATCTTGTCTTCCTGGTGGGCAGGAGTACATCCAGTGGTGTGTTTTGGGGTGTCTGAACTTATTATGATTTTAGGCAGCCTCTCTGCTAATGGGTGGGTCTGTGTTCCTGTCTTGCTAGTTGTTTTGTATAGGGTGTCCAGCACTCTAGCTTACTGGTCATTGAGTGGAGCTGGGTCTTAGTGTTGAGATGGAGATCTCTGGGAGAGCTTTCGCCGTTTGATATTACGTGGCACTGGGAGGTCTCTGGTGGACCAGTGTCCTAAACTTGGCTCTCCCACCTCAGATGCTGAGGCCTGACACCAACCAGAGCACCAAGACAGTGCCTGCCACACAATTTCTGATGACGGGGGAAGTGGGGCCTGAAATGAGCACAATTAGAAGAGAATCCTCCAGTGTAATCCAAATAAGTGTGGCCATGAAGAATATTTAATCTATCCGAGTCCAGTCTCACTCTGCTCACCCCACAACAGGCTGATGAATAGGAGACGAGATGTTGAGGCAAGGAAGACAACTTTATTTAGAAAGCTGGTAGACTGATAAGATGGCAGACTATAGCCTCTGAAAAACCATCTTCTAGTTATCTATTTTAAATATAGCAGAGTGTATATGTCAATCCCCAAATCCCAGTCTATCCCTCCCCCATCCCTTCCCCTTTGGTAAACGTAAACTAAGTCTGCGAGCCTGTTTACATTTTGTAAATAAGTTCATTTGTATCATTTTTTAGATTCCACATATGTGATATCATATGATATGTGTCTTTCTCTTTCTGTCTCATTTCACCTAGTATGACAATCTCCAGGTCCATCACAAATGGCATTATTTCATTCTTTTTAATGGCTGAGTAATATTCCATTGTATACATGTACCACATCTTCTTTATCCATTCATCTGTCGATGGACATTTAGGGTGCTTCCATATCTTGGCTATTATAAAGAGCTCTGCAATGAACATTAAGGTGCATGTATCCTTTCAAACCATGTTTATCTCCAGATATATGTCCAGGAGGAGGATTGCTGGATCATAGAGGGCTCTACTTTTACTTTTTTAAGGAACATCCAGACTGTTCTCCATAGTGGACATACCAATTTACATTCCCACCAACAGTGTAGGAGTGTTCCCTTTTCTCCTCACCCACTGAAGCATTTTTTGTCTGTAGACTTTTTGATGATGGCTGTTCTGACTTGCATTCAGTGATATCTCATTGTAGTTTTGATTTGCATTTCTCTAATAATTAACTGTGTTGAACATCTCTTCATGTGCCTCTTGGCCATTTTTATGTCTTCTTTAGAGAGATGTCGATTTAGGTCTTCTGCCCATTTTTTGATTGGGCTTTTTTTTATTTGATACTGAGCTGCATGTGCTGCTTGTAAATTTTGGAGATTAATCTCTGGCGATGGCTTCATTTGCAAATATATTCTCCCATTCTGTGGATTGCCTTTTCAGTTGGTTTATCGTTTCCTTTGCTGTGCAAAAGCTATTGAGTTTAATTAGGTCCCATTTATTTATTTATTTTATAAATTTATTTTATTTATTTATTTTTGGCTGTGTTGGGTCTACATTGCTGTGCACGGGCCTTTTCTAGTTGTGGCGAGCTGGGGCTACTCTTCATAGAGGTGCGCAGGCTTCTCATTGTGATGGCTTCTCTCATTGTGGAACATGGGCTCTAGGCATGTGGGCTTCAGTAGTTGTGGCTTGCAGTCTTTAGAGTGCAGGCTCAGTAGTTGTGGCTTGCAGTCTTTAGAGTGCAGGCTCAATAGTTGTGGTGCATGGGCTTAGTTGCTCCACAGCATGTGGGATCTTCCTGGACCAGGGCTCAAACCTGTGTCCCCTTCATTGGCAGGTGGATTCTTAACCACTGCACCATCAGGGAAGCCCTGGTCCCATTTATTTATTTTTGTTTTTATTTTCAGTTGCTTTAGGAGATGAATCGAAAAAGATATTGCTGTGATTTATGTCGAATAGTGTTCTGCCTATGTATTCCTCTAAGAGTTTTAGAGTGTCTGGCCTTACATTCAGGTCTTTAATCCATTTTGAGTTTATTTTTGTGTATGCTGTAAAAGAATGTTCTAATTTTCATCATTTTAATGTAGCTGTCCAGTCTTCTCAGCATCATTTATTGAAGAGAATGTCTTTTCTCCATTGTATAGTCTTGCCTCCTTTGTAATAGATTAGGTGACCATAGTGCATGGGTTTATCTCTGGGCTTTCTATCCTGTTCCATTGATCTATACTTCTGTTTTTGCTCCAGTACCATACTGCCTTGATTACTGTAGCTTTGTAGTATAGTCTAAAGTCAGGGAGCCTGATTTCTCCAGCTCCGTTTTTCTTTCTCAAGATTGCTTTGGCTATTCAGGGTCTCTTCTGTCTCCATACAAATTTTAAGATTTTTTGCTCTAATTCTGTGAAAAATACAATTGGTAATTTTATAGGGATTGCATTTTATCTGTAGAGTGCTTTGTGTAGTATAGTCATTTTGACAATATTGATTCTTCCAATCCAAGAACATGGTATATCCTTCTATCTGTTTGTGTCATCTTCGATTTCTTTCATCAGCATCTTATTGTTTTCAGAGCACAGGTCTTTTGACTCCTTAGGTAGGTTTAGTCCTAGGTATTTTTTCTTTTTAATACAATGGTAAATGGGATTGTTTCTTTAATTTCTCATTCTGATTATTTTGTATCCTGCAACTTTACTGAATTCATTAATGAGCTCTAGTAGTTTTCTGGTAGCATCTTTAGGATTTTTTATGTATACTATCATGTCATCTGCAAAAATGACAGTTTTACTTCATCTTTTCAAATTTAGATTCCCTTTACTTCTTTTTCTTCATTGATTGCCATGGCTAGAACTTCCAAAACTATGTTGAGTAAAAGTGGTGAGAGTGGATATCCTTGTCTTGTTCCTGATCTTAAAGGAAATGCTTTCAGCTTTTCACCCTTGAGTATGATGTTAGCTGTAGGTTTGTCATATGTGGCCTTTATTATATTGAGATATGTTCCCTGTACCCCCACTTTCTGGAGAGGTGTGGGGTTTTTTTTTTGTCATAAATGGGTGTTGAATTTTGTCAAAAGCTTTTTCTGCATCTATTGAGATGGTCATATTGTTTTTATTCTTCAATTTGTTGATGTGATGTATCACACTCTTTGATTCGTGGATTGAAAAATCCTTGGATCACTGGGATAAATCCCACTTGATCATGGTGTATGATCCTTTTAATGTGTTGTTGGATTCAGTTTGCTAATACTTTGTTGAGGATTTTTGCATCTATGTTCATCAGTGGTATTGGCCTCTAATTTTCTTATTTTGAGGTATCTTTGTCTGGTTTTGATATCAGACTGATGGTGGCCTCATTGAATCAGTTTGGCAGTGTTCCTTCCTCTGCAATTTTTTTGAATAGTTTCAGAAGGATATGTGTTAACGCTTCTCTAAATTTTTGCTAGAATTCACCTGTGAAGCCATCTGGTCCTGGACTGTTGTTTGCTGGGAGTTTTTTTTTATCACAATTTCAATTTCAGTACTTGTGACTGGTCTGCTCAAAGTTTGTATTTCTTCCTGGTTCATTCTTGGGAGATTGTACCTTTCTAGGAATTTGTCCATTTCATCTAGGTTGTCCATTTTATTGGAATATCGTTGCTGGTAGTAGTCTCTTATGAGCCTTTGTATTTCTGTGGTGTCAGTTGTAATTCATCCTTTTTTTTTCTAATTTTATTGATTTGAGCTCTCTCCTTTTTCTTCTTGATGAGTCTGTCTAAAGGTTTATCTATTTTGTTTCTCTTTTCAAAGGACCAGCTTCTAGTTTCATTGATCATTTCTATTGTTCTTTTGTCTCTGTTTCATTTATTTCTGTTCTGATCTTTATGATTTCTTTCCTTGTACTTTTGGTTTTGTTTATTCTTCTTTCTCTTTTTGCTTTAGGTGTAAGGTTTGGATTTTTGTTTGAGATTTTTCTTGTTTCCTGAGGTAAGATTGTATTGCTATAAACTTCTTTCTTAAAAATGCTTTTGCTGCATCCCATAGGTTTTAGATTTTCGTGCTTTCATTTTCATTTGTCTCTGTGTATTTTTTTATTTCCTCTTTGATTTCTTCAGTGATCCATTGGTTGTTTATTAGCATGTTGCTTAGCCTCCACGTGTTTGTGTTTTTTACAGTAGTTGATTTCTAATCTCATAGCGTTATGGTCGGAAAAGATCTCTGATATGATTTCTGTTTTCTTAAACTTTACCAAGGCTCACTTTGTGGCCCAACGTATTATCTCTCCTGGAGAATATTCCATGTGCACTTGAAAATATTGTGTATTCTACTGTTTTTGTATGGAATGCTCTATAAATATCATTTAAATCCATCTAGTCCAATGTGTTATTTAAGACCTGTGGTTCCTTATTGACCTTCTATCTGGATGATCTGCCCATGGTTGAAAGTGGTGTGTTAAAGTCCCCCACTATTATTGTGTTACTGTCAGTTTTTCCTTTTATGACTGTTAGTATTTGCCTTACATATTGAGGTGCTCCTATGTTGGGTGCATATATATTTACAATTGTTATATGTTCTACTTTGATTGATCCCTTGATTATTATGTGGTGTCCTTCTTTGTCTCTTGTAACAGTCTTTATTTTAAAGTCTATTTTGTCTAATATGAGTATTGCTACTCCAGCTTTCTTTTGATTTCCATTTGCATGGAATAACTTTTTCTATCCCCTCACTTTCAGTTTGTATGTGTCCCTAGATCTGAAGTGGGTTACTTGTTGACAGCACATATATGGGTCTTCTTTTTGTATCCATTCAGCCAGTCTATGTCTTTTAGTTGGAGCATTTAATCCATTTATGTTTAAGGTAATTATCCATATATATGTTCTTATTGCCATTTTGTTAATTGTTTGGATTTATATTTGTTGGTCTTTTTTCCTTCCCTCCCTCTTTTGCTCTCTTCTCTTGTGATATGATGACTAACTTTAGTGTTGTGTTTGGATTCCTTTTTCTTTTTAGTGGGTGTATCTAAAGTAGATTTTCAGTTTACAGTTACCATGAGGTTTTGATATAGCAGTCTATATGTAAACAAGACTGTTTTAAGTTGCTGGTCTTTTAATTTCAAATGAATTTCCGGTATTCTATATTTGTACTCTCTTTTCTCATGATTGCTGATTTTGATATCATATTTGTGTGTGGATGATTTCCTACCTTTAATGTATGTTTGCCTTTATTGGTGAGCTTTTCCATTTGTAATTTTCTTGTTTATAGTCATGGACTTTTCTTTTCTGCCTCATCAATACACTCTCCCAGAATTTTGGGCTCCTCCTCAGCTTTTTCCCTTCTCAACCTCTGCTCCTTTAGATTTAACTTGCCAAAACAGTTCTGACCCTCCCTTCCTTCCTTGTTTCACAAAGTATAACCTTAAGTATCATAGCAGAGACTGTGCTACATGTTTTACCAGTTTCTATTTCATTTCCATCTTCCTGGTCACAAAGGAAGACTAGATTTTCCAGTTTTGGTGCTTGTGATTGGGTCGAGGCTGTGTGATGGAGTTTTGACAAATGACATAGCAGGTTTCCCCTGCTATCTGAAAGTAGAGGTTTCCTATGAAAACTCTTGTAAGTTGAAATGGCATAAAGCTAAGAAAAAATTACCTTAGGTCACATATTAATAATGGATGCACAAAATAAATTGAGATTAAGTGCAGATGCTCACAGACAGTTTAAAGCTATGGCAGCTTGATGCTGAGATGCTGAGTGTAGCTTCTGAGGAGGGAGCTTGACAGTGCCACTCTGCTCTGAGTGTGCACTGCCTCTATAATGGCTCACTGCAAAACAACCACTGAATGCTACTTTTACTTTTCACCTTTTCCTTAAAAGTGAAAATCCTCTTTGGATTTCTTCCAGTTAGCAAAAATGGGTACTAATATAGGTCTTTTGTAAAAGCAAAGTGGCATAAAGCAATCTTTGAAAAAGCAGGGGATACCTGTATTTGCAGGACACAGATTATTTAGAAGCTTGGTTCTAAAATGTCCTATATACATCTTCTCCTCCCGTTCTGTGGTGACACCAGAAAGCAAGTATTTATGAAAGCAACACCATAGAATGGAAGGCACCTTGTATTACCATATGAGGATAGATTCCAAGGAAATCCACTACAGCCACACTAGACACAAAATGAACAATAAATCTATGTGGTCCTCATCACTGAAATTTCAGTTCATTTGCTACTGCAATATAAACTATCCTAATTGTGACTAATAAAAATGTGAAAATAAATCAAGAGATAAAAAATGGTTGCAATGGTAATGCCCATAAAAAAGAAGCAACCTTTGTTTAGTTGAATTTAAATTATTTTAAATTTTATAGAATTTAAACTTTATAAAATTGATGATGTGTTAAAATAATCAGTGTAAAAAGTACAAAATTAAACATGTCATTAGTTTCAGGGGAAATAATATTTGAACGAGGTGGAAAGTTACTAAAGTTATTTTCCCTTATAGAACTCAGGAAATATCTAACATTCTAAAGAATTTCAGTTTATTTTCAGATACTTTATATGTATAGACTTTGCCCTGTACTGCAGTGTTCTGAATGATCTCACTCCCTCATAGCCCCACCATCTACAGTCTTTTCCCTTTGGCTTTCCACACATGTGCATCTTCTACACCCTGGCACTGCTTATCACCTGAAGCTCATTACAATTACTATTTAGTGTTTCCTTCATTTAAGAATATTCTTGTATCCAAGTAACTATAACATTTTTCACTTTAAAATGATTTATTTTTTAGCTCTTTAAATTCTAAATAGTGCTTCCATCATTATGCTGAAAACCCTCATTCTAGCATCATGTATGACCTACTCCCAGAAAAATATAAAACTTTAAGCAATAACATCACAGTTTCAACATTGGAGTATACCTAGAAGTCATTTAGACCAACCTATCACACAACGACATCCCACAATGTGAAGTCTACCTTTTTCTTGAAATGTTTCCAGGATGGGAACCTTAACACTTTTTAAAGAAACCTATTCTATGATTGAAAGTAGAATGTTTCTACTCAGTACTTCTACCAGATTATCCAAATTCTGTCTTTGTAAACAAAAGAAAATAACTCTACTCCCTGTTTTACAAAATACATTAAAAATGTTTTCAAAGTAGCTTTTCTTGATATTATTCCCCAAATGTTCTTGAAAATATTCTCCAGACATTTCCTCCTACAAAGTAAACAAGCATACATTCAGAATTGCATGGGTTGTTTGATTTCATTAGTCACTCTGCATATGAATTAATGTCCTATCCATTATCATTCAAGATTTTTAATGTCACCTCTAAATGATAGTGAGAGCAATGATGATTGTGATATGATAATTATGTAATGATAGATAATTTTCTTGAGCATTTCTAGGTTTTAGTTATTACACTATGGATTTTATGTATATTATCTCACTTTTTCACCAGAATGTTGTGTTACAGACTAAGTTGTGTTTCCCCCAAATTCATAGGTTGAAGTCTTAGCCACCAATGTGACTGTATTTTGATATAGGGCCATTAAAAAGATAGTTAAGGTTAAATGGCTTAAAAACTCCATCCATGTGGCAACATAGGAAGTACAGGGAGGTAAATATATCAATAAGGTTTGTTATAAAAGTAGGAAAGAAGTACTAAGGTGTTACAAACTTGAGAAAAATGAGAAAAGCACACATTTTGAGTAACAAGCAATGTAGGCAAGAGGGGAATAAACAGTGGACAGGGAAGAACTGACAAGCCAGCTTATGACACACAGATTTCTAGTTCTTAATATATATAACACTCTAGTTCACTGGTACCCTCCAATACAAAGAAGGCTCTGGGTTGATCTGTGTTGGTGTAAAACCTTATTAAAGTCCTCTGGAAAACAAGAGCCATCTATCCCATGCCGTTACACTTTAACAACACAAAGGATTAACAGAAACGTTGAAACTAAATTTTACCTTTAAATATGATAAGATTCTTAGGCGAGGTTCACATTTCCAATAATCTCTATAAGTAGAATTACTGTTTAGAAATTTGTTTTCCCTAAATAAAATTTCCTCAGTTATATAATTGTTTAATATTTGAATTTGTTTTCTCATAAGGTACCCCTATATCCATATTAATTTATAATATTTCTTATTTTCATTCATCACTTATGCTATTACTTTTAAAAGATTTGGTGGATAGTATTAAGTTATAGTTTCCATGGCTTCCAAACATTAGTTGTCACCATTCTCCCATAGCTAATGCAGAAGAAAAAAACAACTAATTTGTTTTCAAAATACCAAGAAAATTTAAGCTCATATAGCCTATTCTGTGTTCTAAATGAAGAAGAAAAAATGTTAAACAAAATAGGTCTTTGTTCTTGGATGTCATTTTAAAAGAACTTCATGCAGTTTTACAAAGAACCCACTATGAATAAGCAGCTATTAATGAAGTTACACATGGGCTCAGCTGGAGACACCGAAGGGTTATATGTGCAGGGATCCAGCCAGCCCAGTTAGAAATTATGTTCGACTTCTTTCAGACATCACAGCTGGTACAAAGTACTAATAAGGAAATCTATTATTTCAAGATGTGCACCAACAATCATAATTTTATTGTTTTACATTTTATCTGTAGTATAGGCAACCACTACAATGTTTGGTGAATAAACATGATCTATAACAGAAAATGAAGACACATGGCTAGTACAGTTTAAGAGGAAACATAGCTGGTTCTCATTTTGGATTTAGTTTTTTTTTCTATACACACTCTTTCAAGCTGTGCCACTAACAATTCAGTTCAGACCTATTGACCTGTAAATATAATTACATATTTGATCACTAAATTAACAAAGTAAATTAACTTTTAATGAGTGGTATTATTCATTATACCTTGAAAAATATAAAAATCTTTACTAAAATCCATGTGTCATTCCACACTGACTTCTTGTTAAATGGGCATTTTGACCCAGATAATCATACGGTTGCCAAGGAATGCTGAAATTGCTGTATGCTATGAATCATTGTCTAAAATAAAATGAAAAAAATATTATATAATTAACTCCATATGGCTTTTCCTTTGACTCATTTGATAGAGGCCAAATTCTCACACTTTTCTCAATTAAACATCTTGAAATAAATTCTATTTAACAAACTTTTAAAAGTAACCTTGCAAATTTCATATAAGAATGTATAGAAATATGTAGTTAACATTCTGTGAATAATTAAAACTCATTTGTTAGTTGATGATTTATCTAGAAAGTCAAAAATACAGTTAATAATATTTCAAGTTCCAGAAAAACCAAAAAATAAGGGTTTATAATTTTTAACATGTTTAATGAAACACAATGCAAATTGCCACAGAGCTTTAATATTATCTTGTATTTTAAAGGTATTTCAGTTAACTTATTTAAAATTATCTGAAAATTAGATAACACTATTATTTTAAATACACCTGACTAGAAATGAGATGTGTTTGGTTTAATTTTAGTTCTGCCACCAAATAAATAAATCTGTATTTGTAAAATACTGATATTGCTGATTTATCAGCAATACCATTTATATCATTTATATCATTTATATCATTTTAGAATATAATACACTATCTGCTAAGAAATCTTTATCATAGTCTATTAATTACTCAAATCATATTTAGACTTTCTAAACAATTTTAGTTAACATATTTTGAGATGGGTAGGGAGATTCTGATTTTGTGAAGTTCCTTCCACATATATTATTCTGTTATTATATGATAAAAATGCCTCTAAGTTATTTCTGACCTGGAGGTTAAATAAGCATAAAATTTTAAATATGTAATTTATTCTAGTGACTTCAAAACTTCTTAATCACAATCTATAAGAATTACATTTTATATCATGAACCAATATATAAACATGCACTCACATACACACAATTATATATGTAAACTACACAGAAAAAAATGTCATGCCTGAAGTGTCTTCATATTCCTTCTAATTCTTTTCCTTTTTTTCAGCTTATTTAGATTTAATTGTTATAGAGCAGGGTATAAGGTTTAAGATGTACAGTATAATGGCTTATGTTTTCTTCTAATAGTTTTATGATTCCAGGATTTATATTTAAGTTTTTAATTCATTTCAAGTTAGTTTTTATGAGTGGTATAAGGGTCTAGTTTCATTCTTTAAGATGTGAATATGAAATTTTCCCAGCACCATTTATTGAAGAGACTGTCTTTCCTATAATGAGTATTCTCGTCTCTCTTGTCAAATATTCATTGACCATATATGCATGGTTTTATTTCTGGGCTCTTGATTCAGTTCCATTGGTCTGTGTGTCTGATTTTTGCTAGTACCATACAGTTTTGATTACTATAGCATTATACTATAGCTTCATATCAGGAAGTGTGATGCTTCCTGCTTTGTTCTTCTTTCTCAGGATTGCTTTGGCTAGTCCTGATCTTTTGTGGGCCCATATAAATTTTAGGATTGTGTTTCCTACTTCTGTAAAAAAATGCTATTGGAATCTTAATAGGGGTTGCTTTGAAAACATAAATGGCTTTAGATAGTATTCAGATTTTAACAATATTCTTCAAATCCACAAATAATTTTCCATTTATTTGTGTCTCTGATTTCTTTCATCACTGTTTTGTAGTTTTTACTGTAAAGATCTTTCACCATCTTGGTTAAATTTATTCCTAAGAATTTTATAGTTTTTGATGCTATTGTTAATGGGGATTATTTTCTTTATTTCTTTTTCAGATAATTTATTGTTAGTGTACAGAAAAGCTACTTTTTTTTTAGGTTTAAAACCATATCCATATTTATTTATTTATTTATTTTGTTTATTTTTCACACACACATGCTGTATTTTATTTTTACAAGAGATAAGTAAACTGACACCAAGCATTGTAAATGGATGACCACAACAAAAGCAACAATGATTGCAATTACCAAACATGAAACACACTCATACTATGTCATAATATTGACATTCAGTCCAGTAATCCTCTACTGTAACAGCTCCTTTACTTTGCAGTGAAAATTTATTTATATATTTTTTGCCTCTGAGTCCTTGTGGAATTTTTTTTTTTTTCCCAGTACGTGGGCCTCTCACTGTTGTGGCCTCTCCCGTTGCAGAGCACAGGATCTGGATGCGCAGGCTCAGTGGCCATGGCCCACGGTCCCAGCCGCTCTGTGGCATGTGGGATCTTCCCGGACTGGGGCACAAACCCATGTCCCCTGCATTGGCAGGCAGAATCTCAACCACTGTGCCATCAGGGAAGCCCCGAATTTTTTTTTTATTATTCAAACAGAAAGTCACAAAAATTATAATCATCCTCATCAGTTCACTCAGTCCCATGTAATTAATTTTTTGTTTCATCTTAATCTTTGTTAGCACTTTTATGAATTCATCAGTTTCCCATTAGAGTTCTGAAAATGCTTATTCATTCAGTTCAGCAGTATATAGTCAGTTATCAGAAACCTGTACTTGTCAGAGTCTTTTCAATGAATTCCTTGAAGATTAAACCCTTTTATAGGAACATTTTTGCAAAAGCATCGGAGTACACCCAGAACTGTCTGTAAATGACAAAAAACTTAAAAATGGCCACGGTTAAAGATTTGATGAAAGTTCATAATAATGCAATTGACAAGGAAATTTAGTTATTTCAGAGATATATATTTTAAAGTAATAACTAGAATTATGACTTTAACATTATACCAGAACATATAAGATTTTTAGAAATTTCATGTAATGTCTGAAACATTTATATTAACATATTTCTATACAAATAACCCAAAGAAAGTTTAGTATTAGTTGTTTGTTTTGTTTGTTTCTTTGTACTGCAGGTTCTTATCAGTCATCAATTTTATACACTTCAGTGTATACATGTCAATCCCAATCGCCCAATTCAGTGCACCACCATCCCCACCCCACTGCAGTTTTCCCCTCTTGGTGTCCATACGTTTGTTCTCTACATCTGTGTCTCAACTTCTGCCCTGCAAACCGGTTCATCTGTACCATTTTTCTAGGTTCCACATACATGCGTTAATATATGATATTTGTTTTTTCTCCTCTGACTTACTTCACTCTGTATGACAGTCTCTAGATCCATCCACATCTCAACAAATGACTCAATTTCATTCCTTTTATGGCTGAGTAATATTCCATTGTATATATGTACCACATTTTCTTTGTCCATTCATCTGTCGATGGGCATTTAGGTTGCTTCCATGACCTGGCTATTGTAAATAGTGCTGCAATGAACATTGGGGTGCATGTGTCTTTTTGAATTATGGTTTTCTCAGGATATATGCCCAGTAGTGGGATTGCTGGGTCATATGGTAATTCTATATTTAGTTTTTTAAGGAACCTCCATACTGTTATCCATAGTGGCTGTATAAATTGACATTCCCACCAACAATGCAAGAGGGTTCCCTTTTCTCCACACCCTCTCCAGCATTTGTTGTTTGTAGATTTTCTGATGATGCCCATTCTAACTATTGTGAGGTGATTCCTCATTGTAGTTTTGATATGCATTTCTCTAAAAATTAGTGATGTTGAGCACCTTTTCATTTGCTTCTTGGCCATCTGTAGGTCTTCTTTGGAGAAATGTCTATTTATGTCTTCTGCCCATTTTTGGATTGGGTTGTTTATTTCTTTAATATTGAGCTGCATGAACTGTTTGTATATTTTGGAGATTAATCCTTTGTCTGTTGATTCGTTTGCAAATATTTTCTCCCATTCTGAGGGCTGTCTTTTCATCTTCTTTATGGTTTCCTTTGCTGTGCAATAGCTTTGAAGTTTCATTAGGTCCCATTTGTTTATTTTTGTTTTTATTTCCATTACTCTAGGAGGTGGATCAAAAAAGATCCTGCTGTGATTTATGTCAAAGAGTGTTCTTCCTATGTTTTCTTCTAATTTTATACTGTCTGGCCTTACATTTAGGTCTCCAATCCATTTTGTCTTTATTTTTGTGTATGGTGTTAGGGAGTGTTCTAATTTCATTCATTACATGTAGCTGTCCAGTTGTCCCAGCACCACTGACTGAAGAGACTGTCTTTCCTCCATTGTATATGTTTGCCTCCTTTGTCACAGATTAGTTGACCATAGGTGTGTGGGTTTATCTCTGGGCTTTCTCTCTTGTTCCATTGATCTGTGTTTCTGTTTTTCTGGAGTACCATACTGTCTTGATTACTGTAGCTTTGTAGTATAGTCTGAAGTCAGGGAGTCTGATTCCTCCAGCTCAGTTTTTTTACCTCAAGACTGCTTTGGCTCTTCGGGGTCTTTTGTGTCTCCATACAAATTTTAAGATGATTTGTTCTAGTTCCATAAAAAATGCCATTGGGAGACTTCCAGGAAGATGGTGGAAGAGTAAGATGCGGAGATCACCTTCCTCCCCACAGATACACCAGAAATACAGCTACACGTGGAACAACTACTACAGAACACCTACTGAACACTGGCAGAAGACCCCAGACCTCCCAAAAGGCAAGAAACTCCCCACGTACCTGGGTAGGGCAAAGCGGAGAGATTCCCGCACAGAGGATCGGTGCCAAGCGGCACTCACCAGCCCGAGAGGCTTGTCTGCTCGCCCGCCGGGGCGGGCAGCGCTGGAAGCTGAGGCTCGGGCTTCGGTCAGAGCGCAGGGAGAGGACTGGGGCTGGCGGCGAGAACTCAGCCTGAAGGGGGCTAATGTGCCACAGCTAGCCGGGAAGGAGTCCGGGAAAACTCTGGGGCTGCCAAAGAGGCAAGAGACTTTTTCTTCCTTCTTGGATTCCTGGTGCGTGAGGAGAGGGGATTAAGAGCGCTGCTTAAAGGAGCTCAACAGACGGGCGCGAGTCGCGGAAGTAAGCACGGAGCCCAGAGACGGGCGTGGGACGCTGGGGCTGCTGCTGCCGCCGCCAAGAAGCCTGTGTGCGAGCGCAGGTCACTGTCCACACCGCCCTTCCGGGAGCCTGTGCAGCCCGCCACTGCCGGGGTCCCGGGATCCAGGGGCGGCTTCCCTGGGAGAACGCAAGGCGCGCCTCGGGCTGGTGCAACGTCATGCCAGCCTCTGCCGCTGCAGGCTCGACCCGCACTCCGTGCCCCTCCCTCCCCCCAGGACTGAGTGAGCCAGAGTCTCCAAAGAGGCTGCTCCTTTAACCCTGTCCTGCCTGAGCGAAGAACAGACGCCCTCCAGCGACCTACACGCAGAGGCGGGGCCAAATCCAAAGCTGAGACCCAGGAGCTGTGAGAACAAAGAAGAGAAAGGGTAACCTCTCCCAGCAGCCTCAGAAGCAGCGGATTAAAGCTCCACAATCAACTTGATGTACCCTGTATCTGAGGAATACATGAATAGACAACAAATCATCCCAAATTGAGGAGCCAGGAGTCAGTGCTGTGCCTCTGAGGTGGGAGAGCCAACTTCAGGACACTGGTCCACAAGAGACCTCCCAGCTCCACATAATATTAAATGGCGAAAATCTTCCAGAGATCTCCATCTTAACACCAGCACCCAGCTTCACTCAACGACCAGCAAGCTACAGTGCTGGACACCCTATGCCAAACAACTAGCAAGACAGGAACACAACGCCACCCATTAGCAGAGAGGCTGCCTAAAATCATAAAAAGTCCGCAGACACCCCAAAACACACCACCAGACGTGGACCTGCCCACCAAAAAGACAGGATCCAGCCACATCCACCAGAACACAGGCACCAGTCCGCCCCACCAGGAAGCCGACACAACCCACTAAACCAACATTAGCCACGAGGGACAGACACCAAAAACAACGGGAACTAAGAACCTGCAGCCTGCAAAAAGGAGACCGCAAACACAGTAACATAAGCAAAATGAGAAGACAGAAAAACACACAGCAGGAGAAGGAGCAAGATAAAAACCCACCAGACCTAACAAATGAAGAGGTAATAGGCAGTCTACCTGAAAAGGAATTCAGAATAATGATGGTAAAGATGATCCAAGATTCTATATACAAGACCCAAAATCTTGGAAATAGAACAGACAAAATGCAAGAAACAGTTAACAAGGACCTAGAAGAACTAAAGATGAATCAAGCATCGATTAAAAACACAATAAATGAAATAAAAAATACTCTAGATGGGATCATTAGCAGAATAACTGAGGCAGAAGAACGGATAAGTGAGGTGGAAGATAAAATAGTGGAAATAACTGCTGCAGAGCAAAATAAAGAAAAAAGAATGAAAAGAACAGAAGACAGTCTCAGAGACCTCTGGGACAACATTAAACGCGCCAACATTCGAATTATAGGGCTTCCAGAAGAAGAAAAGAAAAAGAAAGGGACTGAGAAAATATTTGAAGAGATTATAGTTGAAAACTTCCCTAATATGGGAAAGGAAATAGTTAATCAAGTCCAGGAGGCACAGAGAGTCCCATACAGAATAAATCCAAGGAGAAATACGCCAAGACACATATTAATCAAACTGTCAAAAATTAAACACAAAGAAATCATATTAAAAGCAGCAAGGCAAAAACAACAAATAACACACAAGGGAATCCCCATCAGGATAACAGCTGATCTCTCAGCAGAAACTCTACAAGCCAGAAGGAAGTGGCAGGACATAATTAAAGTGATGAAGGAGAAAAACCTGCAACCAAGATTACTCCACCCAGCAAGGATCTCATTCAGATTTGATGGAGAAATTAAAACGTTCACAGACAAGCAAAAGCTGAGAGAGTTCAGCACCACCAAACCAGCTTTACAACAAATGCTAAAGGAACTTCTCTAGGCAAGAAACACAACAGAGGGCTTCCCTGGTGGCGCAGTTGTTGAGAGTCCGCCTGCCGATGCAGGGGACATGGGTTCGTGCCCTGGTCCGGGAAGATCCCACATGCCGCAGAGCGGCTGGGCCTGTGAGCCATGGCCGGTAAGCCTGCGTGTCCGGAGCCTGTGCTCCGCAACGGGAGAGGCCACAACAGTGAGAGGCCCACGTACCGCAAAAAAAAATAAATAAATAAAAATAAAACACAACAGAAGGAAAAGACCTACAATAACGAACCCAAAACAATTAAGAAAATGGGAATAGGAACATACATATCGATAATTACCTTAAATGTAAATGGACTAAATGCTCCCACCAAAGGACACAGATTGGCTGAATGGATACAAAAACAAGACCCATATATATGTTGTCTACAAGAGACCCACTTCAGACCTATAGACACATACAGACTGAAAGTAAGGGGATGGAAAAAGATATTCCGTGCAAATGGAAACCAAAAGAAAGCTGGAGTAGCAATTCTCATATCAGACAAAATAGACTTTAAAATAAAGACTACTAGAAGAGCCAAAGAAGGACACTACATAATGATCAAGGGATCGATCCAAGAAGAAGATATAACAATTGTAAATATTTATGCACCCAACATAGGAGCACCTCAATACATAAGGCAAATACTAACAGCCATAAAAGGGGAAATCGACAGTAACACAATCATAGTAGGGGGCTTTAACACCCCACTTTCACCAATGGACAGATCATCCAAAATGAAAATAAATAAGGAAACACAAGCTTTAAATGATACATTAAACAAGATGGACTTAATTGATATTTATAGGACATTCCATCCAAAAACAACAGAATACACATTTTTCTCAAGTGCTCATGGAACATTCTCCAGGATAGATCATATCTTGGGTCACAAATCAAACCTTGGTAAATTTAAGAAAATTGAAATTGTATCAAGTATCTTTTCCGACCACAATGCTATGAGACTAGATATCAGTTATAGGAAAAGAGCTGTAAAAAATACAAACACATGGAGGCTAAACAATACACTACTTAATAACGAAGTGATCACTGAAGAAATCAAAGAGAAAATTAAAAAATACCTAGAAACAAATGACAATGGAGACACGACGACCCAAAACCTATGGGATGCAGCAAAAACAGTTTTAAGAGGGAAGTTTATAGCAATACAATCCCACCTTAAGAAACAGGAAACATCTCGAATAAACAACCTAACCTTGCACCTAAAGCAATTAGAGAAAGAAGAACAAAAACATCCCAAAGTTAGCAGAAGGAAAGAAATCATAAAAATCCGATCAGAAATAAATGAAAAAGAAATGAAGGAAACGATAGCAAAGATCAATAAAACTAAAAGCTGGTTCTTTGAGAAGATAAACAAAATTGATAAACCATTAGCCAGACTCATCAAGAAAAAAAGGGAGAAGACTCAATTCAATAAGGAGAAGTAACAACTGACACTGGAGAAATACAAAAGATTATGAGAGATTACTACAAACAACTCTATGCAAATAAAATTGACAACCTGGAAGAAATGGACAAATTCTTAGAAATGCACAACCTGCCAAGACTGAATCAGGAAGAAATAGAAAATATGAACAGATCAATCACAAGCACTGAAATTGAAACTGTGATAAAAAATCTTCCAAAAAACAAAAGCCCAGGACCAGATGGCTTCACAGGCGAATTCTATCAAGTATTTAGAGAAGAGCTAACACCTATCCTTCTCAAACTCTTCCAAAAGATAGCAGAGGGAGGAACACTCCCAAACTCATTCTACGAGGCCACCATCACCTTGATACCAAAACCAGACAAGGATGTCACAAAGAAAGAAAACTACAGGCCAATATCACTGATGAACATAGATGCAAAAATCCTCAACAAAATACTAGCAAACAGAATCCAACAGCACAATAAAAGGATCATACACCATGATCAAGTGGGGTTTATTCCAGGAATGCAAGGATTCTTCAATATACGCAAATCAATCAACGTGATACACCATATTAACAAATTGAAGGAGAAAAAACATATGATCATCTCAACAGATGCAGAGAAAGCTTTCGACAAAATTCAACACCCATTTATGATAAAAACCCTGCAGAAAGTAGGCATAGAGGGAACTTTCCTCAACATAATAAAGGCCATATATGACAAACCCACAGCCAGCATCGTCCTCAATGGTGAAAAACTGAAACCATTTCCACTAAGATCAGGAACAAGACAAGGATGCCCACTCTCACCACTATTACTCAACATAGTTTTGGAAGTTTTAGCCACAGCAATCAGAGAAGAAAAGGAAATAAAAGGAATCCAAATCAGAAAAGAAGAAGTAAAGCTGTCACTGTTTGCAGATGACATGATACTATACATAGAGAATCCTAAAGATGCTACCAGAAAACTACTAGAGCTAATCAGTGAATTTGGTAAAGTTGCAGGATACAAAATTAATGCACAGAAATCTCTGGCATTCCTATATACTAATGATGAAAAATCTGAAAGTGAAATCCAAGAAACACTCCCATTTACCATTGCAACAAAAAGAATAAAATATCTAGGAATAAACCTACCTAAGGAGACAAAAGACCTGTATGCAGAAAATTATAAGACACTGATGAAAGAAATTAAAGATGATACAAATAGATGGAGAGATGTACCATGTTCTTGGATTGGAAGAATCAGCATTGTGAAAATGACTCTACTACCCAAAGCAATCTACAGATTCAATGCAATCCCTATCAAACTACCACTGGCATTTTTCACAGAACTAGAACAAAAAATTTCACAATTTGTATGGAAACACAAAAGACCCCGAATAGCCAAAGCAATCTTGAGAACGAAAAATGGAGCTGGAGGAATCAGGCTCCCTGACTTCAGACTATACTGCAAAGCTACAGTAATCAAGACAGTATGGTACTGGTACAAAAACAGAAAGATAGATCAATGGAACAGGATAGAAAGCCCAGAGATAAACCCACGGACATATGGTCACCTTATCTTTGATAAAGGAGGCAGGAATGTACAGTGGAGAAAGGACAGTCTCTTCAATAAGTGGTGCTGGGAAAACTGGACAGGGACATGTAAAAGTATGAGATTAGATCACTCCCTAACACCATACACAAAAATAAGCTCAAAATGGATTAAAGACCTAAATGTAAGGCCAGACACTATCAAACTCTTAGAGGAAAACATAGGCAGAACACTCTATGACATAAATCACAGCAAGTTCCTTTTTGACCCACCTCCTAGAGAAATGGAAATAAAGACAGAAATAAACACATGGGACCTAATGAAACTTCAAAGGTTTTGCACAGCAAAGGAAACGATAAACAAGACCAAAAGACAACCCTCAGAATGGGAGAAAATATTTGCAAATGAAGCAACTGACAAAGGATTAATCTCCAAAATTTATAAGCAGCTCATGCAGCTCAATAACAAAAAAACAAACAACCCAATCCAAAAATGGGCAGAAGACCTAAATAGACATTTCTCCACAGAAGATATACAGACTGCCAACAAACACATGAAAGGATGCTCAACATCTTTACTCGTTAGAGAAATGCAAATCAAAACTACAATGAGATATCATCTCACACCAGTCAGAATGGCCATCATCAAAAAATCTAGAAACAGTAAATGCTGGAGAGGGTGTGGAAAAAAGGGAAAACTCTTGCACTACTGGTGGGAATGTGAATTGGTACAGCCACTATGGAGAACGGTATGGAGGTTCCTTAAAAAACTACAAATAGAACTACCATATGACCCAGCAATCCCACTACTGGGCATATACCCTGAGAAAACCATAATTCAAAAAGAGACATGTACCAAAATGTTCATAGCAGCCCTATTTACAATAGCCCGGAGGTGGAAACAACCTAAGTGTCCATCATCGGATGAATGGGTAAAGAAGATGTGGCACATATATACAATGGAATATTACTCAGCCATAAAAAGAAACGAAATTGAGCTATTTGTAATGAGGTGGATGGACCTAGAGTTTGTCATACAGAGTGAAGTAAGTCAGAAAGAGAAAGACAAATACTGTATGCTGACACATATATATGGAATTTAAGAAAAAAAATGTCATGATGAACATAGGGGTAAGACAGGAATAAAGACACAGACCTACTAGAGAATGGACTTGAGGATATGGGGAGGGGGAAGGGTAATCTGTGACAAAGTGAAAGAGCGGCGTGGACATATATACACTATCAAACATAAGGTAGATTGCTAGTGGGAAGCAGCCGCATAGCACAGGGAGATCAGCTCGGTGCTTTGTGACCACCTGGAGGGGTGGGATAGGGAGGGTGGGAGGGAGACGCAAAAGGGAGGGGATATGGGAACATATGTATATGTATAACTGATTAAATTTGTTATAAAACAAAAAAATAAAAAATAAAAAATAAATGCCATTGGTAATTTGATAGGGATTGCATTGAATCTGTAGATTGCTTTGGGTAGTATAGTCATTTTCACCATATTGATTCTTCCAATACAAGAACATGGTATATCCCTCCATCTGCTGGTATCATCTTTAATTTCTTTCATCAGTGTCTTACAGTTTTCTGCATACAGCTCTTTTGTCTCACTAGGTAGGTTTATTCCTAGGTATTTTATTCTTTTTGTTGCAGTGGTCAATGGGAGTGTTTCCATAATTTCTCTTTCAGATTTTTCATCATTAGTGTATAGGAATGCAAGAGATTTCTGTGCATTAATTTTGTATCCTGCCACATTACCAAATTCATTGATTAGCTCTAATAGTTTTCTGGTGGCATTTTTAGGATTCTTTATGTATAGTATCATGTCATCTGCAAACAGTGAAAGTTTTACTTCTTCTTTTCCAATTTGTATTCCTTTTATTTCTTTTTCTTCTCTGATTGCCATGGCTACGACTTCCAAAACTATGTTGAATACTGGTGGTGAGAGTGGACATCCTCGTCTCGTTCCTGATCTTAGAGGAACTGTTTTCAGTTTTTCACCATTGAGAATGATGTTTGCTGTGGGTTTGACATATATGGCCTTTATTAGGTTGAGGTAGGTTCCCTCTGTGCCCACTTTCTGGAGAGTTTTTATCATAAATGGGTGTTGAATTTTGTCAAAAGCTTTTTCTGCATCTGTTGAGATGATCATATGGTTTTTATTCTTCAGTTTGTTATTATGGTGCATCACATTGATTGATTTGCATTTATTGAAGAATCCTTGCATCCCTGGGATAAATCCCACTTGATCGTGGTGTATAATCCTTTTAATGTGTTGTTGGATTCTGTTTGCTAGTATTTTGTTGAGGATTTTTGCATCTATATTCATCAGTGATATTCTTTAATTTTCTTTTTTTGTACTACGTTTGTCTGGTTTTGGTATCAGTGTGATGGTGACCTCATAGAATGAGTTTGAGAGTGCTCCTTCCTCTGCAATTTTTTGGAAGAGTTTGAGAAGGATGGATGTTACCTCTTCTCTAAATGTTTGATAGAATTCACCTCTGAAGCCATCTGGTCCTGGACCTTAGTTTGTTGGAAGATTTTTGATCACAGTTTCAATTTCATTACTTGTGATTGGTCTGCTCATATTGTCTGTTTTCTTCCTGGTTCAGTCTTGGAAGGTTATACCTTTGTAAGAATTTGTCCATTTCTTCCAGGTTGTCCATTTTAATGGCATAGAGTTGCTTGTAGTAGTCTCTTTGGATGCTTTGTATTTCTGCAGTGGCTGTTGTAACTTCTCCATTTTCATTTCTAATTTTATTGATTTGAGTCCTCTCCCTCTTTTTCTTGATGAGTCTGGCTAATGGTTTATCAATTTTGTTTATCTTCTCAAAGAACCAGCTCTTAGTTTTATTGATCTTTGCTATTGTTTTCTTTGTTTCTATTTCATTTATTTCTGCTCTGATCTTTATGATTTCTTTCCTCCTGCTAACTTTGGGTTTTGTTTGTTCTTCTTTCTCTAGTTCCTTTAGGTGTAAGGTTAAATTGTTTACTTGAGATTTTTCTTGTTTCTTGAGGTAGGCTTGTATAGCTATAAACTGCTTTTGCCTCATCCTGTAGGTTTTGGATTGTCATGTTTTCATTGTCTTTTGTCTCTAGGTGTTTTTTGATTTCCTCTTTGATTTCTTCAGTGATCTCTTGGTTATTTAGTAACGTATATTTTAGCCTCCATGTGTTTGTGATTTTTATGTTGTTTTTTTCCCTGTAATTCATTTCTAGTCTCAGAGCATTTTGGTCAGAAAAGATGCTTGATATGATTTCAATTTTCTTAAGTTTACTGAGGCTTGATTTGTGACCCAAGATGTTATCTATCCTGGAGAATGTTCCATGCACACTTGCGAAGAAAATGTAATCTGTTTTTGGATGGAATGTCCTATAAATATCATTTAATTCTATCTGGTCTATTGTGTCATTTAAAGCTTCTATTTCCTTATTTATTTTCATTTTGAATGATCTGTCCATTGGTGTAAGTGAGGTGTTAAAGTCCCCCACTATTATTGTGTTACTGTCGATTTCCTCTTTTAGAGCTGTTAGCAGTTGCCTTATGTATTGAGGTGCTCCTATGTTGGGTGCATATATATATATATTTATAATTGCTATATCTTCTTCTTGGATTGATCCCTTGATCATTATATAGTATCCTTCCTTGTGTCTTGTAACATTCTTTATTTTAAAGTCTATTTTATCTGATATGAGTATTGCTATTCCAGCTTTCTTTTGATTTCCATTTGCATGGAATATCTTTTTCCATCCCCACACTTTCAGTCTGTATGTGTCCCTAGGTCTGAAGTGGGTCTCTTGTAGACAGCATATATATGGGTCTTGTTTTAGTATCCATTCAGCAAGCCTGTGTCTTTTGGTTGGAGCATTTAATCCATTCACGTTTAAGGTAATCATCGATATGTATGTTCCTATGACCATTTTTTAATTGTTTTGCATTTGTTTTTGTAGGTCCTTTTCTTCTCTTCTGTTTCCCACTTAGAGAAGTTCCTTTAGCATTTGTTGTAGAGCTTGTTTGGTGGTGCTGAATTCTCTTAGCTTTTGCTTTTCTGTAAAGCTTTTGATTTCTCAGTGGAATCTGAATGAAATCCTTGCTGGGTAGAGTAATCTTGGTTGTAGGTTCTTCCGTTTCATCACTTTAAGTATATCATGCCACTCCCTTCTGACTTGTAGAGTTTCTGCTGAGAAATCAGCTGTTGACCTTATGGTAGTTCCCTTGTATGTTATTTGCCGTTTTTCCCTTGCTGCTTTCAATAATTTTTCTTTGTCTTTAATTTTTGCCAATTTGATTACTGTGTGTCTCGGCGTGTTTCTCCTTGGGTTTATCCTGTATGAGACTCGCTCTGCTTCCTGGACTTGGGTGGTATTTCCTTGCCCATGTTAGGGAAATTTTAAACTATAATCTCTTCAAATATTTTCTCTGTTCCCTTTCTCTTTCTTCTACTTCTGGGACCCCTATAATGTGAATGTTTTTGTATTTAATGTGGTCCCAGAGGTCTCTTAGGCTGTCTTCATTTCTTTTCATTCTTTTTTCTTTAGTCTCTTCCACAGCAGTGAATTCCACCATTCTATCTCCCAGGTCATGTATCCTTTTTTCTGCCTAAGTTTTTCTGCTATTGATTTCTTCTAGTGTAGTTTTCATTTCAGTTATTGTATTGTTCATCTCTGTTTGTTTGGTCTTTAATTCTTCTAGGTCTTTGTTAAACATTTCTTGCATCTTCTCAGTCTTTGCCTTCATTCTTTTTCCGAGGTCCTGGATCATCTTCACTATCATTATTCTGAATTCTTTTTCTGGAAGGTTGCCTATCTCCACTTCATTTAGTTGTTTTTCTGGTGTTTTGTCTTGTTCCTTCATCTGGTACATAGCCCTCTGCCTTTTCATCTTGTCTATCTTTCTGTGCATGTGGTTTTTGTTCCACAGGCTGCAGGATTGTAGTTCTTCTTGCTTCTGCTGTCTGCCCTTGGTTGGATGAGGCTATCTGAGAGGATTGTGCAAGTCTCCTGATTGGAGGGACTGGTGGTGTGTAGAACTGGCTGTTGCTCTGGTGGGCCAAGCTCAGTAAAACTTTAATCTGCTTGACTGCTGATGGGTGGGGCTGGGTTCCCTCCCTGTTCATTGTTTTGGCCTGAGGCAACCCTACACTGGAGCCTAACTGCATTCTTTGGTGGGGCTAATGGTGGACTCTGGGAGCCCTCACGCCAAGGACTACTTCCCAGAACTTCTGCTACCAGTGTCCTTGTCCTCACGGTGAGCCACAGCTGCACGCTGCCTCTGCAGGAGACCCTCCAGCACTAGCAGGTACATCTGGTTCAGTCTCCCCTGGGGTCACTGCTCCTTTCCCTGGGTCCTGATGCGCCCACTACTTTGTGTGTGCCCTCCAAGAGTGGAGTCTCTGTTTCCTCCAGTCCTGGCAGAGTCCTGCAATCAAATCCCACTAGCCTTCAAAGTCTAATTCTCTAGGAATTCCTCCTCCCCTTGCCATACCCCCGCTTGGGAAGCCTGATGTGGGGCTCAGAACCGTCGCTCCATTTGGTTGACTTCTGTGGTATAAGTTTTCTCCAGTTGGTGAATCACCCACCCAGCAGTTAAGGGATTTGATTTTATTGTGATTGCACCCCTCCTACCATCTCGTTGTGGCTTCTCCTTTGTCTTTGGATGTGGCGTATCTTTCTGGGTGAGTTCCAGTGTCTTCCTGTCGATGATTGTCCAGCAGCTAGTTGTGATTTTCGTGTTCTTGCAAGAGGGAGTGAGCGCACGTCCTACTCTGCCATCCTGATTCCTCCACCCATATCCAAATTTTTAAAAAGCTACTGGTTTTTATAAGTTATTTTGTATCCTGTAACTTTACTGAGTTTGATTATATTTAGCAGTTTTATGGAGTCTTTAGGATTTTCTATATATAAAATCACATCATCTGCAAATAGAGACCATTTTACTTCTTCTTTTCTAATTTTGATACCTTTTATTTCTTTTTCTTAGTAATTGCTCTGGCTATGACTTCTGTACTATGTTGATTTGGAGTGGTAAATGTGGGGACACTTGTCTTGTTCCTGATCTTAGAGGAAAAGCTTTCAATCTTTCACTATTGAGTATGATGTTAGCTGTTCATTTGTCATATATGGCCTTTATTACATTGTGGTACATTCCTTCCATACCTAAATTGTTAAGAGTTTTTATCATTAACATAATTATTTTACTTTAAACATTTTCTGGATCTTCATCATCTTGTTTTCTATATCATAGGCAGGCAGATACCTTTCAGGTTTATGTTTTTCAGTCTAACTAACTTTAATTTTTCCTTATTACCTTACCTCCATTCATACGCAATATCTCCAAATGAGTCATCATAACTGACCTATAAAGAAATTAAGAGACTTCCATTTTCCTGTACAGAACATACTGAGCTTAGAAATCATCACCCCATCTTAACAACAAGTAAAAATCTGAAAAAAAAAAAAACCTTAAGAAATCAATGCTTCTTAGATCCATCTGAGAAGTTAGGTCACAGGGTAAACCACTGGCCCCCAAATTAGAGAGAAAGATAGGTGAATACAGAGAATCACAACCTACCAGCAAAGAAACCCACAAGCATAAGCATCTGGGATAACCAGTGCCAAGGTAGGAAAATCTAAACTGTAACTGACAAATTGCTGGAGGCTCAATGTGGACAATTCCAAAAGTTAAAAACTTCAGTGGGGGTGCCTTCCCTGGTGGCTC
Source organism: Hyperoodon ampullatus (assembly GCF_949752795.1). Lineage (NCBI taxonomy): Eukaryota > Metazoa > Chordata > Mammalia > Artiodactyla > Ziphiidae > Hyperoodon > Hyperoodon ampullatus. Next base: position 99,252,992 of record NC_136914.1, read on the forward strand.
AGTGGTTAAGAATCTGCCTTCCAATGCAGGGGACATGGGTACGAGCCCTGGTCCAGGAAGATCCCACCTGCCACAGAGCAGCTGAGCCCATGCGCCACAACTACTGAGCCTGCACTCTAGAGCCCAGAAGCTACAACTACTGAGCCTGCATGCCACAACTACTGAAGCCCACACACCTAGATCCCATGCTCTGCAAAAAGAGAAGTCACCACGATGAGAAGCCCACGCACCGCAATGAAGAGTAACCCCTGTTCGACACAACTAGAGAAAGTCAATGCTCAGCAGCGAAGACCCAACACAGCCAATGAATGAATGAATGAATGAATTTATTTAAAAAAAAAAACTTCAGTGGGAATGAGTTCTTGGGGGTCTCCAAACTTTTTTTACCTCTAGGATTTCTACCAGGTTTTCTTGGTGAAGATTGGAGAAAAATTCCCTTGTGATTCCAGCAGTAGGTGAGGAAAAGTAACCATTTTGAAATGCATCTGGGCATGCTGTTCTTCTAACAGGACCTGCCTTGAGGAGGAACTATTTTGCCAGAACCTCACATATTGCAGTTTAATCAAAGCCTAACTGAACATGGAGGAAAAGAAAAACCCAATTCCAGACTCCTCTAGCAATCCTGTCCCACTTAATGATGAGTGTGGAGGAGGAAGGAGCAAGTGAGGGAGCAAACAGAGAGCCCTTGTGAAGTTCACAGCCCAGTGGAAGGCTCACTAAAAGGCTAAGATTTAACCGTAGGAATACATAGTGCTTCCCTTCCCTCCATACCTGAACACCGTATTGCTAATGGGCTATTTACTGAGTTCCTTTACTGAGTACATCATTTCTGGCTTTTAACAAAAAATTACAAAGCACACTAAAAGGCAAAACTCAAAGTTTAAGAAGACAGTGTAAACATTAGAACCAAATTCAGATATGGCAGGTATTTTTAAATTATCAGACTAAGAATTTAAAACAACTATCATTAATGTGCTGAGGGCTCTAATGGAAAAAGTAGCCACCATGCAGGAACAAATGGGTAACATAAGCAGACAGATGGAAATTCTAAGAATCAAATAGGAATGCTAGAGAGTAAAAAGAAAATAATATCACTAGGTTTTATCTAATATGGTAGTCTTAGAAATCATTAAAACAAAACTTTTGTATACTAAGATAAAACAGTATTTCAAGGAGGACTTGATAAGCTACATTTGAAAACAAAGAACCACAGATATTAATTATTAATTAAATATATTTCAATGTGTCAAATTATCAGACGCTGAGAAATATTACCGAAACATGCTTGAAAATGAAGGAAAGAGCAAAAATTTATAAAATAAAGTTGAAATAGCTAATGCAATAGCAAATATTGAATAGTTTCAAAGTAATTGTAAAGTGTGTCATAATTATTCACCTATATATCTATCCTTTCAAGATTATAGGTCATATTTCCAGAATTAATAGTAATGTGTCAGACTGTATCAGTTTTTCATATTCCTAATTTACAACTTAAGGAAAGATATGTTTTTGTAGATAAAATAAGAGAAGGAACAGAAGCATGAGGAAAGCATTATTCAGTGCAAAAGACATGAAAAAGTTTGATCACATTACTTTCAGTAAAATATTTTACTTCATAGAACAAAATGCAAAGCATGAAATAAACTCATCTTTAAAACAATAATGATGAAGTTTCTGCCCAGTGTCATTATAAGGATTCCTGGTTTAATCTAATTTAATCTTCACCATCATTATATGAGTGTTGGTTAATGGAGTGCCTACTCCAATTCTTTTGATTTTACAAATGAGTAAACAGAGTTTAGAGAGTTGATATCCTCTCTAAGGTCATAGATTAAGTAAGTGGAAGAGCTGGATACAAACTGAAGTCATCTGACTCCAGAGCCTGTACTACTTACAGGCTCTATTTATTAGTGCCTGAAATTACTGCAGTATACCTACATGATGGCTGAACTCCCTCAGCTTGTTAGTCTTCTCTGAAACTGTACAATTTAAGGAAGTTTTAGGCACTTCTCAGGCAACTAAGCTGTGGATTATCTGGCCATTGTTGGACTAGTGTTATTCCCTAACTGTTCTATTTACCCTGTCACTCCTTCTCTGATCCATCATCTACAATACCACAGGAATAACTTAACTGATTGTGTTACCCTTGCCTATAAATCTTCAGTGATTCCAATTGATATTTAGAATAAACAATACAGAATCAACTTGTTCTAATGAAAATAATTATATGCTTTGCAAGATTACACTGCTACAGCTATTACAGCTATATCCGGCCTTCATGGAAATAATTGATTATTTCATAAACTTAAATTGGAGGAAGTCCACTTGAGTGGAATACAGATTGATACATGATTCTTCACTACAGAAACTTCCACATCAATTTTCATTTGCTAGTCACATTTCTTCTTTGTGTTCCCAATATATAACTCATGGATGGGTGATGAATAAAATGGTGAATGAATTAAAATACGGCATATTTTAAATTTAAAAAAATTATATTAATCACTATTCAGATTATATGTGATATACCCATATGCACATTTATATCTTAATACTATGAGATGAAAATATAATCATTAACCAGTCTCTTCAAAAAGTATAACACTGTAGAGAGTCTTCTTAAAATATTGCCATGGAAGGAGAAACAATTTAATTACAAAGTAGCAATTACTTTTTATTGAAAAAATATAGATTGAAATTTAAATATATATTGAAGTTTCTCTTTTGGAGAGATTTTCTTATGGAAACGCAAATCTTTCTGAATATTGGTTTATTTAATGTTTAAAATTTTAGAATATTAGTTAAAAAGATTAAATGTAAGGGGGGGAAACTTTAAAATCTTAGAGTAAAAGATGTTGAACTTGAACCTCAAAGGAACTGTAGGTGAGAAACCTTCAGTCACACTCAAGTGAGTGTTGCTTTAGTTACCAAAGCAGAGAACTGAAGCCAAAGAAGTAAGAATGAGGAACAATGTTAAAAGAGCAGAGAGATCTTGGACAACAGAAGCCAAAATGCTCCAGTCTATGTATTCTGTCTGGCAGAAAGTCAAACTCCAGTTGTGTCAGAGAGCCATAAGAAGAGGGTGAGAGAAAAGTTAAAGAAACAGACATTGGATTCATTCATTCATAAATACATTTGAAAATAATTCCTTTAAAACATACAGGACCCAGCTGAAGACTGTGCCTATCAAAGGACAGTGGTAAGTGTGTGTGTGTACTGTAGGACAGAGAAAAACAAGAACAGTGGTCTCAGTAATGAACTATATACTCCATCATCTTCCTGAAATAACAGAATATTTTGATACTTACGGAGAAAAACAGTGTTGAGGTGAACATTTACTTGTCATCATTTTCAGCTGACATACTGATTTGTCATATGTTGAAATGATGACAAACTAGGAGTATATTAATGCAAAATAATATGCCATATATGCCATAATATGCCATATATGCCATAATATATGCCATAATATGCCATAATATGCCAAGACATTAGGTTTACTCAAATTCTCCTGAAGCAATGTTCTCTGCAGCATTTAAAAAAATTGTTTCTGCTCAAGTTAATAAAATTTTGTTTAATACAATCCCACCTACTCTTTCATCATTCCTTAAATATGAACATCTCATCCTCTACATTCTGATTTAGACATCAGCTTGATTCCCCTACAGTAACTGTGGCCCAAAAAAAAAAAAAATCAGTTGCCTATTCAACATCTGTTTCCCCTTTTCCTTCCTTATAGATGCTGATTTAGTTGGCGTGGGAAAAAAATATGCCCTGTTCCAGGTGCTTAATTAATTGGTTTAAGCCAACTGTATTAATTTCATCCCTCCTTGAAATTCTAGGAGTAATCAAGTGAAAAATATTTGGACAATGAAAATAAAGGGCTTAGGAAAGATTTTTAAATCTCTAACATAAATGGAGAAAAGAAAGTCAAGCAGCAATTTCCTCCATCCACTTTTGTCAGGATGCAATGCTTGGAGTGCTACCAAGAACAGGGTGAAAATATAGAAGACCTTAGCCTCCTGTTGATATGTTGAGTTTCTGAACTAATCCTCTAAAATGTTTGTCTCACACATCACTGATAAGTGAAGTCTACATCATTTAAGTTACTTTCAGGGTAGTCTCTTACTTGAAGCTGAAAGCATGATAATTGATATTACTTCAATATTCTTTAAAAACCAGATGAATGGAAAGAGAAAACTTTTTATCAACATTAAAATGTTTATAGATACATTATTTGAGATTTATAATTGTTCATTCAATATATCACTACCATACAGGCTAAAAATATTACATTTCACTCTATTGCCCTATTATGCTATATTTTTACCCCATGGAAACAAGTTTTATTCTGTTGTGTTGTAAACATCATGAGATCAGAGAGTGGATGCTGTACTGCACTGACCAGATAATCCCTTACAGATTGAGACATACATTCCCTCAGCCGCTGGGAAAGTTATAGGCTATCAGTTCACAGCTAAGAATTTCCTTGGCCAGGAGAGCTGCCTCTTCCAAGAATATGCCCTGTCTTGAGGGCAGAACATCACTGAAGAATGATCCCAACTTCAGTGCTCCCTGTGGGATTGGCTGAATTCTCTGTTGTCTTTGTATCAAAGTTCAAATTTTGTCTTATTTCAATCTTGCCTCCCTCTCTCTCTCACAGGTGTTTCTAAGAGCACACTGGAATAATCCACCTATTTGCAGATTCCGATTTCTGGGAAATCTGACCTACAACATTTGGTGCCAGGAGTCATAGGAAGCAGATTCTAAACTGGCTTTTGGAAGCTGGATTTCCAGTCAGTCAGCTCACTGGTAAGAGGAATACTGATAGCCCTTAGCATGTAGTCTTGGTGAAATTGTTGAAGCTCTCACTGGTGATAAACTGGGATTGTTATACGAATGTAAAGGAATGCACTGGCAGATAGACTATCTCAGGTGTTTGTGAAGTTTGGGGAAGAAAACGTACTTATAAGAACGGAAATTGGGGGATTATTTTGGAGGTGTGTGTGTGTATAGACAATAAAAGGTGATCACTCATCAACTTCAGGTGAAATGTGAGGGTGACATGGTTCCCTTGGGAGCTTATTAAAGAGACTACCATCTCCTGCAACCAAACAACAGAAAATTTAAGATCTTATCTAAAATTTTCTTATAAGGGTAGTATAGCTAATAGATTGAAATCAAGGTCCTGGTTAAGAATTAGACTCGGAAATTTGGAATAGAAGCATTAAGATTATCGTATTCAAAATTTTTGAAACCCTAGATCCCTCTGAACCCTCTGGGCTTACAGAAGTAATGCACTTCTCTCAGTTAAGTTAGTATCCCTTCCTTCCATGAAGATGATTCAGAGGCCCCTGCCTTAACTGACAATATGCCACTCACCTTCAGGCTCTATCCTCATCTTTCATCCCGGCCACTTGACCAATAACTAGAACTAAGTGGCAATATAATTAGGTCAGGAAAATGTCAGGTCTGCTAAGAGAGAAGTGATTATAACCCAGAAGAGCTGTAGTACATGTACCAGCTGAGTAGAGAAAACATGCTTGAGAAAGGACCCTGAGGGTGCTGGATCAGGAGGGTGGTATATAAAGTTGGATAAATGACAATTTATCAATATGGGGGCACTCTACCACAATATGGAATTTAACACGCTGATAAGGCCCCAGGACACAGTGCTAATACAAAGCTAGGATGGCTTTTGGAAGCAGCAGTGATTGATGACCTGTGCAAAGCAGAAATGCCAGAACTGCCATGGTAGAGAATAGAGGAAGAGATCATGGGCTCAGAGAAGCTGACATGCCAGTATAGATGTACAGCATAAAGCTAGAAAATCCACAAACTAACATCAATAAGAGAATCCAGAGGACACTCCATTTATTACAGTGATAAGGAATGCTCTAGGGAGAACACACTAGCTGTACTGATAATCTCAACAGAGGCTGTCCTCTGTAGGCTAGGGATGAAAGTAGATGATGCTATTACAGAACTGGGTCCCCTAATAACAGAGGCCAAGTAGAGGCACAATAACTCAGCATAATTATCAGATGAGTGGCCGTGTCGGATGCCATCCAGGGTAGTCTGAGATACACAGCACAATGAAAATGATTACTAGAACAGAACAACCCTAGGAACAAAAGAGAAGGGCAACAAAGATGTTAATGTATAAGAAATCAAGGTTAAATATCAGGAGCTTAGAGCAGTTGATCCTCAAAAATTTGAAGACTCCAGCCAATCAGGCTTTGACTCTCTTGACTGAGAGACCAGATTCCCCAAGAACAAGGACCCTGCAAGACTGCAGCAAATGTACAAGGTAATAATCTTACATTCCTTCCCTAATGGGACCTATGGTCATTTATTCATACAAAGTGTGCATGGATAAAAAGGGAGCAGTGAATACTGTGACATTTGAAGGACTGTTGGGTACAGGGTCTGAGTTGAAATTGATAGGCTGTGACCAGAATCGTCAGGAGAAGATAGGTTGCTATTATATTATCGGGCCAAGAAAGAATATGTTTGCCATGTTACTGATCCATAGGAGCTTCTATGGGTATTCTCCTGCTCAGATTTTATCATAAATTGACAAATATAGCAGGTACAGCATGAGAAATGCATAAGTGAGGGTGCAGAACTTTTAGGGATGAGGGTCTGGGTCACCCCACCAAGTAAGGCACCTAAGACCATCAGAGTTTCTAAACAAAGATGAGGAGACTCTAGGGCTTCCCTGGTGGCACAGTGGTTGAGATTCCGCCTACCGATGCAGGGGACACGGGATCGTGCCCTGGTCCGCGAAGATCCCACATGCCGCACAGCGGCTGGGCCCATGAGCCATGGCCGCTGGGCCGCGCCTCCGGAGCCTTGCTCCGCAACGGGAGAGGCCACAACAGTGAGAGGCCCACGTACTGCAAAATAATAATAATAATAAATTAATTAATTAAAAAGATGAGGAGACTCTAGAATGAGCAGTAGAGTAGAGAAAAGATGAGTATCAGTTGTTGTCCTAAGACAAACTATGGTGGGTGGTTTATAGTTTGTCCCATTAACCTTTCTCCTGTTATTTTGCCCAGGAATTGGAACTAATCAGAATTCCAGAGGATCACTTCAAAGATGGAATCAGTTGAATATGTGAAGCAAATGGGTCTTTGTAGTGCAAAGGGTGAATTATGGTAGATGCTATGGTGTTCCTTCCAGATAACCCTTAGGACTGAGGCATTCATTTTCCAAAAACTGCCCTCAACCAAAGCGAACTGCCTCACCTGAGGTTTACTCCTCTTCCCAGGGTCAGTCTTCATCTGTGTCCGGTAAACACAAGGGAATGAAATCTCAATCACTTTCCCTAAAGTAAGGGCATCTCAGATTCAGAGCTTCCTGTATAGCATTACCACCTCCTTCATCCCAAGTCTCTTGTGCTTCACTTTATAATAGGAGTTGATGCTGAGAATACGCCCTAATAAACAACAGGCATGCAAATCTCCATCTCAGAGTCTGTTCCCCAGGAAAAACTACTTAAGACAGGGGTTATTCATTTTTAATTTCAGAATTCTTAGAATAATTTTGGACATACTGTCATATAATTATGCTGAGGAAACTCTAAATACTAAAGTTAAAATGCACAATTCCTTTCAAAGTTACCCATTCAAACCATATTTAAGGAAGTCCAAATAGTATTTTCTTTTTTTTTTTTTTTCCTTTCGGTACACGGGCCTCTCACTGTTGTGGCCTCTCCCGTTGCGGAGCACAGGCTCCAGACGCGCAGGCTCAGCGGCCATGGCTCACGGGCCTAGCTGCTCCGCGGCATATGGGATCTTCCCGGACCGGGGCACAAACCCGTGTCCCCTGCATCTGCAGGCGGACTCTCAACCACTGCGCCACTAGGGAAGCCCGCAAATGGTATTTTCTTTGACACGGAATATAGCCAACATGTCTAATAATTATCAGAGAACAAGTATTTGAGTATACATTATAGTTAAAATTAGATGCCAGACATCTTTGGTTATACTTAAAGATTGACTCCTTTGTGAAAGGAAGTATGATGTACAGCCCGGGACAAGTATACCTACCCAGAATGACTTACCTTATAAAAAGTAAGGTAGAAAAGGGAAAGAGGATGAGATGTTGCTAGATACACTAGACTAAGAAGAACAAAGAAAGGATATACTCACAGCTTAGACTAAATTTAGCAGACAGAGGGAGTTATATGTCTTGAATTTTGCTTCCCTTGCCTCTGCCAAGGAGCACACCCCTTCAGCCTAGAAAAAGGAGGATAAACGTATAATCTGAACAGAAACTAAAGATGATTGAGGAAATAGTAAAAGAAACTCACGTGTTCTTCAGTGAGTTCAATCTCCAACCACAGAAACAATCCTACCAGGTCACCACAAAGATTTGTAGTAAGACTATAAAGGCATTGGTAGTAATTTTTGAGTAATCATGGCTAGCTGGAAAGTGTGAAAGAAAAGGTATGGGAGAATGATATTTCAGTTTTTGAAAGGGCAAAAATAATAGAAGAATTTACAGACCAGTGAACCTGGAACCAGACCAAATCTTCAAATGGATTATTTAAAGAAGAGCCTGTAAATATTTGGAAAGGGAAGTAGACATGGTTAGATATTAGAATGCTAGACTGACATCAATTCCTATATTGATTCAGACATTAGAATGACAGATCAAGTGAACCCCATACACAGAGTAGTTCAGAATTTCAGCAAGGCATTAACAAAGTCTCATGGGAATTATACACACAAGATAAAATCCATGAGCTAGATGATGGTGAAGTTCGAAATTTCATGTAAAAAGAACAATTCAGGTCAATTGGGAAGAAAAAGTCTAGAGCACTATGGCTCAAGCTTCATCCACTGCAAAAACTTAGGACACACTTTTTATGTATTTACCACAATGATATACATGGCCCACATATCACCTTTAAGCATAGTAACAAATTGAGAAAGAGACAAAAAATTCAAAATCCAAAAGACTTCTATACATTATCAGGATAATATTAACCCAACAAATGAGATTATACATAATTAGCCATATATTTAAATAACAACATTCCATCATGAGAACACTAGCTTACTGTTGCTATTCATGTGAAAGAGATTGATGACTAGAAATATTAACTAAATCACTATGAAGAAGCGTCCCAAAAGGATAAGTCACAGGTCTGTCACATTGACAGTAGGATTATTATACAAATCAACACAAAGATAGTCCCAACTATGGACTTGTGAAAGTGAATCTTGAATTCTGTGTATGGTCCTAATTGTCATTAGTTAAGAGAAAAAGAAAGAGCCCCAGCATTTATTATATACCAAGCACTATGTTAAAGTCACCAGAGCAGCCAATGTTATTTCATTTAATTTTTATAATAATTAACTGGGGTAGATAAAATTATTTGAGTTTTACAGCTGAACAAACCAAATCTCAAGTTGTTTAATAAATTTGGCCAAGCAAACAAAGCTGTAAGTAAAGGGAGTAAGATTTAACCAAAGTCTGTCAAACTCTGAAACTTTCTAAATTAGAGTTCCTGATATGAAACTCTGTCCTTAATAAAGAAACACAAACCCATGGAAGGTATAGCTTCTATAACCTATAATAACTGACCTCTTAGCACTTCTCTTACTTTCATTGTGATACTGTAAGAGTCATAATTCTCCTGCTTCGAGTTAGGATATTTTTTTTCCCCTACACAGCTTTCTTCTGTCTCCTACACAACTTCTCTCCGTCTCTTTCTCTCTCTGTCTCTCCACCCTCCCCATGAGTGTGAATAAATGCTAAAATATTATTTATAGGAAATAAAATTATGAGACAAATGCATATGTCCTCAACTGTTTTCATTTCATTCAGATTCATATCTACAAGTTAATGAATATAGTCATCACGATTCCTTAAGTAAGCTTATTCTATATATTTTCAATATCAAACAAATTGAAACATATTGATAAACTGCTATAGATTCCTTCATATTATTTAATTGCAAATATTTTTATCAAGTGATGTCTCGGGGATTCTTTCTGTAGCTTGTATGTTTACACACATATATACAAGTTATTTTACAGTTGTTTTTAAATTGCAATTTCTTGAGTTTTATCTGGATCACTGTAGTATAAAATCCAAGTGAAAGTGATGAGTGAGAATACTGCAAGCCCAAATGCCTAATCTCCAGGACAGACCTTTAAGTTAATAAAGACAATTGAGAACGATTTAAGTAGCTAGCCAGTAATGACCAAGGTAAACAGGTTGATTTTGAGTCTACTGGTTTTAAAAAAATGTATAATATCTATAACAGAAGACATTTATTTTTGACATGAGGTCTCTTGACTCATAAGACTGCAGGCTTCAGGAAGGTTACTACATTTATATTTAACCTCAGTTCACAATACACTCCTGCAATCCTTGGAGGTTGTTCATTTAGGCCTTGAAATACAAAGGCTACCACTCCTTCAATTCTGGCCTACTACCTAGCTTCAGGGTGCCTGGCCTACACTATTTCACCATGCTATTTACTGTCTTGCCCTTTGCATTTAACTAGATATTCCCTCACTGAAGACCCTGAGGCATTTTAATAGCAGCATATGTTGCCTGGCTGACTCAAGAGTAATACTTTTCAAAATTTGTATTTTAAATTCTGCTGCTTGGTAAGAATAGCTTACAAAATGTTCATGTATTTACACAATGTTTAGAAAAGGTTCTTTTACTTTGATGTGGTAGAGAATGTGATTCACCATTAAACTAGTACATATTAAGCTAGTACTAAAATATTTAAATCTTATATTAATAAGATTATAGCAACCAGCGGACTTATGATGTTTTATAGCTTGTAAGTTCTAACAGAGGCAGTGGCTTCATAAACCAGAAAATAACTCAGCTATCAAAATCCTAATCCTCAAGGGATGCATATTTGAAATAGAAAGTTTGTGTTATTCACTGTAGAAAAGAATTATTAAATGCCTAAGTATAGCATGAAAATGGAAAAATTTTCCAGACTTTAAGCATGTACTGTGTTTTTGTTGCTGTGGCCTATGATGTTTTATTTATTAATGATTTATATTTATGAACTAAAGTAAATAACTGTAATCTGTTAAATATGAATTTAAGTATGTTTTCTTCAATTTGTGAGAAAATGGAGCCCAAGAAGCATCTCATATTGGTTTACTTTCAAAAAAAAAGACAAAAAAATACTATGAAAAATTGTAGTGTTTCTCTGTTGAAAATAGATTGTGATCATTTTTCAATCCTTAAATATTTCTTGTATTCTCGTGTAAATTGCTTTACTCGATATAAATAGTAATGCTAACTTATTACAATTTGTGTTATACTTAAATTGCTCAGTTAACTGTAGCCTCTGTACTTATTAATGTATTTAGAAGTGCTGTCATTGACAGCACATAGGAACCATATATGGTATTTGCTTCCATTATACTCCTGGAGTATGTTAACAGCTGTTGTCAGCACAGGAACCAATACAAATGAAAATCTAGCTTGAGTTGTTTGAAAAGTGAAAATTATTACAGTGGTATTAATGATGAATATACAAATTTAGAATTATGTATAACATTATATATATATATATGGTTGCCACTTACTATTGATGAATGATACAAAAACCCAAAATTAATTCAAGTATCAATGATATGTCTCATCTATGTTGAGCTCTTAGTTCTAACAGAACCCCTGTGAGGTAGATATTTTTATTATCCATTTTACAGATTAAAAGTCTGAAATTAAGAATTTAAGGAAAATTCCCTTAATCAGCCAGTAGATAAATGAAGTAGTCAAGATGAAAAACAAGGTTGTTGACTTTAGCAGTCCTGTTCTTGAATACCCCTCATTTTATTCTAAACAGAGCCTTTCTTCTTTAAGGATTCCTATATTTAATGAAATATTTTTTTAAGAACACAAAGAATATGTGTGTGTGTGTGTGTGTGTGTGTGTGTGTGTATGTGTGTGTCTAATGAATAAAATAGCTACAGCAAGAAAAAAGCCTCATGAAGAATGATTTAAGTTCTGGGCAAAATAGGGTGATTTAGAGTGAGTTTATAAATAAAATAATATAGAATCAAATCTTCAAATAAAGCTATATCACAGTTTTCCCTCATACACTGATTCACAGAAAAGGTATTTATTTGGCACCTCATTAGATACTCTGGGAACAGATGAGGATTAGTCAGGTGCCAGCCCTATCTTCAAAAATCTTACTATAATAAAAGAGATAATGTATTACACAAAGAATAAGAGTAGAATATAATAATGAAATGCAAAAGAAAAATATAAATATCAATAAAACAAATGCAGTGGGAATTCTAACAGGAGAGACATCTAATTGGGGGATGAAGAACAATTTCATTAGGGAAAGAGGAAAAGTATCATTTCAGCTAGCTGTGAATATGGGTATATCAAACTGGAAGGAAAAGAATGACCAAAGAGAATGAGGCAGTATTTCAGTTTAATAAGATGTATTAAGGGGCATAGGAGGAGGTAATTTTAAGGAGGTTTGGAGGCTGGGAGGCTGGTGTTTGAACTTTCCTCCCTTTTTAGTGGGAAATCCTATCAAGATATTTTTGCAGGAAACTAACATGTTCAGAACTGTAACTTTATGACAAGGATGGATTTTCCTCCAGTTTCCAATAGCATGTTTCTCTTTTCCATCTGAGACTTCACCAGAAGAGCCATTAATATTCATGTTTCTAGCAACATTCTCTTTATGATAATATTATCATATTAATAGCAAATTAATATTCTCTAAGGTGGTAGAAACTTTTGTATAGTTCTCTTTATTTCTTTGAGTCCTCACCAGAATTACCTTTAATGTCTCTGTTTCTACCAACAGTCCCTTCAAGGCGGTCTAGATTTTAATGTGCTTCCTAGCACTTTCACCCTCTATCTGTTACCTTTAAGAGAACATATTCTCTTTGCGAATGAGAAATATCTCCATGCGTTTAATAAAGCCACTTCCACATTTGAGTATTTGGCACAGTAGCACTCAACTTCCCAGCACTAAAGTCTAAATTTGTTTCCTAAGACAAATTTGGTGGGTTAAAAAAACAGAATCTTTGTCTCACAGTTGTGGAACGTAGAAGTTCAAATCAAGTTGTCAGCAAGACCATGTTCTCTCTGAGGCTTGGGGTGGTGAGGGAGGCGAGAATTCTAATTTTGTTTCTCCCAGCTTCTGTTAATTATCAGCAATCATTGGCATTCCAATCTTTGTTTCCATTTTTTAAACTTTTTTATTGAAGTATAGTTAATTTACAATATTCCAAGTGTACAGCACAGTGATTCAGTTATACATATATATCTATTCTTCTTCCAATTATTTTCCATTATAGGTTATTTCAAGATATTGAGTATAACTCCCTATGGTATACAGTAGGTCCCTGTTGTTTATTTTAGTTATAGTACTGTGTATATGTTAATCCAAAACTCCCAATTTATTCCTTTCCCCCCTTTCCCCTTTGGTAAGTTTCATAATTTTGTTTTCTATGTCTGTGAGTCTGTTTCAGTTTTGTAAATAAGTTCATTTGTATCACTTTTCTTAGATTCCACATATAAGTGATATCATATATTTGTCTTTCTCTGTCTGACATACATCAGTTAGTATGATAATCTCTAGGTCCCCATCCATGTTACTACAAATAGCATTGTTTCTTATGGCTGAGTAATATTCCTTTGCATATACATACATATGTGTGTATATATATATACATATATAAATATCATATCTTCTTTATCCATTCCTCTGTTTATGGACATTTAGGTTGCTTCCATTTCTTGGCTACTGTAAATAGTGTTGCTATGAACATTGGGGTGCATGTATCTTTTCAAATTATGGTTTTCTCCAGCTATATGCCCAGGAGTGTGATTGTTGGATCATATGGTAACCCTATTTTTAGAGTTTTAAGGAACCTCCATACTGTTTTCCATAGTGGCTGCACCACTTTACATTCCCATGAGCAGTGTAGGAGGGTTCCTTTTTCTCCACACCCTCCCCAGCATTTATTATTTGTAGACTTTTTAATGATGGCCATTCTGACTGGTATGAGGTCATACCTCATTGTGGATTTGGTTTTCATTTCTCTAATAATTATCAAAGTTGAGCATCTTTTCATGTGCCTGTTGGCCATCTGTATCTCTTTGGAGAAATGTTTACTTAGGTCTTCTGCCCATTTTTGATTGGGTGGTTTGGTTCTTTTTTGATGTTGAGCTGTATGAGCTATTTGTATATTTTGGAAATTAATCTCTTGTTGGTAGCATTGTTTGCAAATATATTCTCCCAGTCCGTAGGTTGTCTTTTCATCTTGTTTATGGTTACCTTTGCTGTGCAAAAGATTGTAAGTTTAATTAGGTCCCATTTGTTTATTTTTGTTTTTGTTTCCAATACTCTAGGAGATGGAGCCAAAAAATATTGCTGTGATTTATGTCAAAGAGTGTCCTGCCTCTGTTTTCCTCTAGAAGTTATATAGTATCTGGCCTTACATTTAAGTCCTTAATCCATTTTGAATTTATTTTCATTTATGGTGTTAGAGAATGTTCTAATTTCATTCTTTACATATAGCTCTCCAGTTTTCTTTTCACCACTTATTGAAGAGCCTGCCTTTTCTCCAGTGTATATTCTGGCCTCCTTTGTTGTAGATTAATTGACCATAGCTGTGTGGCTTTGTTTCTTGGCTTTCTATCCTGTTCCATTGATCTATGTTTCTGTTTTTTGTGCCAGTACTATTCTGTTTACTGTAGCTTTGTAGTATAGTCTAAAGTCAGGGAGAGTGATTCATTCATTCAACTCAATTCTTCTTCCTCAAGATCATTTTGGCTATTCAGGGTCTTTTGTGTTTCCATACAAATTTAAAAAGTTTTTTGTTCCAGTTCTGTGAAAAATGACATTTCATTGAATCTGTAGATTGCCTTAGGTAGTATGGTCATTTTAGCAGTATTGATTCTTCCAGTCCAAGAACACAGTATATCTTTCCATCTGTTTGTGTCGTCTTCAGTTTCTTTCATCAGCATCTTATAGTTTGTGGAGCACAGGTCTTTTGCCTCCTTAGGTAGATTTATTCCTAGATATTTTATCCTTTTTTTTTTTTTTTTTTTTTTGCAGTACGCGGGCCTCTCACTGCTCTGGCTTCTCCCATTGTGGAGCACAGGCTCCAGACGTGCAGGCTCAGTGGCCATGGCTCATGGACCTAGCCACTCTGCGGCATGTGGGATCTTCCCAGACCGGGGCACGAACCCGTGCCCCCTGCATTGGCAGGCAGACTCTCAACCACTGCGCCACCAGGGAAGCCCGATATTTTATTCTTTTTGATGTGATGGTAAATGGGATTGTTTCCTAAATTTCTCTTTCTGATATTTCATTCTTTCTGTGTCTCAATTTTACATGGCCTTTTTCCTTGTGTGTTTGTGTCTCTGTGCCCAAATTTCCTTCCTCTTATAGGGACATGACTTATATTGGATTTATGGCTTATCCTGATCTTAACTTGATTACATTTAGCAAGACCCCATTTCCAAATAAGGTCACACTCACAAGTTCCAAATGAACTTAAAGTTTGCAGGGACACTCTTCAATTCAGTATAGAAGTTAATAAAACTGTCTTGAGAAACTTATGGAAATTCCTTTTGGAATAGCCTAACTCTAAAATTTTAACTTTCCCAGCAAAAGGATTTAGACAACTCTTGTTAACATTCATTAATCCCTTTCTAAAAAAAGACAGTTCAGGCTTTATGTAAGTCTTAAGTCATGTTTGGTTCTTCTTTTTTATGGAGGAGAGCCAAACATGAGGGTTTAGAGGGCCAGGTCCGGATTCTCTTACTTTGTAAAAGGAAAAAAAAAAAAAAAAACTATTTTAATGGATAAATTCTCAGAAAAATTGACATCAGCAACAAAAATCTAAATTCAGTCTGAGGTAGGAAGCCGTTCATGCCTCTGGGGGTATCAATTACCTTTTAAACACCAGCTTGATCAAACCAAACAAAGAATACAAAGCATCCCAATCTCTCTTCTTCTCAAGCCATTTTATTGCAGAGGTTGCTTGGCTTCAAGGATCCGTGCCCTGTGCCAAGGGTCTTTGTGTAAACATCAGGTTTTGTTATGGGTCTATATGACAACAGATCTCCTTCCTTTCCAGGTGATTGTGTTGGCACCCAAACATGAGCTGCCTTCATCAGTCACAAATCAAATTCCAATACCAACTGGACTGAACATTCACTAAAGAGAGACTTCCCGAAGGGAAAAGAATTGGCACATGATATGCCAGACAGGCTGCCAATACTCTCGTTTTATTTCTGTGCATCATTTTATGCTATTCCATTATAATGTGTGACTGGTCACTCAGAGATTACATTTCCCTTTCAGTACATTCTACCCAAAGCAAATTGAAGATGTCACACTATGTACATTATGAAACTTAGGTCTGCTGATGCAATAGCAAATTAACAAAAACATAAAGAACCAATTATAGTTACTAGGATGCCATTCATCCATTTAGGTATTTATTAATTCTTTTAATAATTGCATGTCTCCTGCATGCCAGGTATCGTCACATATGAAGAGGTCACAAATCTGATTTCATTATTCTTAAAATTTAGTTTTAGAAAAATAACAAATTTTATTTTACAGGATTTTTAATTGTTTTAGTCTTGTACATAAAACACTAACATAAAGCTTGATTTATCTACCTTGAATAAATAATTTGTCCAGACACATTCTGCATGCAAGGAATTTCTGGAATGTTAGCACAGACAAACCTCTTGTGGTATACATTTTCAATGAAAACAATGCAGGAAACCCTCATACAATTAAAAATAATTCACCTTTGTCATAGTAACGTTAAGTATAATTTCAAACTTCAGGAGGGTCTACAACATTGCCTATTTTACTGGAAATGTCCACCAAGAGTAGATAAATCATCATCCTGCATCTTGAAAAATGAAATAGAATTGTCTTCCAAGTAACTTCAACCATTCATTCATTTTATTTTGCTTGTTATGCTATTATGGTGATTTTGTGTCATATGCCATGCTAATTTATTCCTGTACTTTAAAAAAAAATAAAAATAAACTGGTGAATAAACACACAATTTGCTAATTAGCATCATAACGATTATCATAATATGGCAAGGAAAATCAAAGAGAAGTAACATATAATCTTTATTTATTATCAATGTGAAGAAAGCATAATGGCACTAATCCCCTGCAAGAAAATCCTCTATAGAGATGTCTGAATCTATCAGATCTTTGTTCCTGCTTCATTAACACCCATTAAGATCTGTGCTTAAACAATACTGTTGTCTTTCAGTATAGTTAAGGAAAAAAAAAACTTACAAAGAAAAAAGAGAAAAGGAGAAATAAAAATTTAAAAGACATCAATTCAAAAATTTCACCTTGGGCTTCCCTGGTGGTGCAGTGGTTGGGATTCCGCCTGCCGATGCAGGGGACGCGGGTTCGTGCCCCAGTCCGGGAGGATCCCACATGCCGTGGAGCGGCTGGGCCCGTGAGCCATGGCTGCTGAGCCTGCGCGTCCGGAGCCTGTGCTCCACAGCGGGAGAGGCCACAGCAGTGAGGGGCCTGCGTAATGCAAAAAAAAAAAAAAAAAAAAAAATTTCACCTTCCTTAATTTCATCAATTAACTTTCTACATAATGAAATTATAAATCCCAAATTCACTTTTTTGGTGACTTGAATTGTCACCTTTAAAATGTGGTCAATGTGTTGCACATCTATGCACAAATCCTTAGAGCTAAATCATTTTTGTTCACACACTTCTGAACAAATAACAGTGTAAATTTCTTCCATTTCAGTTCACAAAATGCTGCTGCTTTTCTCTTTTTTGTCTATGACAATTTATTATAGGTTATATAGCAAGGACAAAACGAAAAGTAGAGGATACAAAATATGGACCCTAATTCAGAATAGGTGATTAACTTCTTCAGTTGAACGGAATATTAAAATGTAATTCCGGATTTTCTTTTTTCTTTTTGTAGTTGTACAAAAAAAGGAATTTTGATTGCGATTGACTCCTAAGAGTAAAATGAATCTGTATTGTTTTAATTTAGACTATTCATTACTCAGTTGCCATGATTTCCTCCAGTTATGTTTGTAGTACAAGATTTCATCCTTCAAAAATTTCTAAACAACAGAGTTTAAAAAAATATGTTTTGTGATTATTATATTTTAAATAGACATTCATTCAAAACAGTTCTTGTTTTTCATTAAAAGATCTCCAATTTATGTCTTCAAATGATTAGGTTTTTTAAATTTTTATTTACTTGAAAATTTTATTTTACTAAGCAAGCTGCTTAATATTAATGTTATGAAATAATAGATAAATGGAGATAGAAAGTGAAATGTTTTCATATTAAATGATGTAATTTTTCTTAACATTTGCGTTTTCTTATTGCTTTATTTTTGTATATAATCATTGTCCATATATGCAGATAATTTTCTGTAATCCTCATCAGAGTTACAGTTTTTGCTATAGAGTTCATGTGTATTCTTTTAAAAATGAATTCCTATTTAGTTATGGTATTTGTTGTTCTATAGTTATTATTTTATTTTTTTAATTATATTTAACTGTTATTTCTGGTGTGGAAAATTCACTTTTTCTATTTGCCTGATTTTCAACAAACTTACTAAACTTTTAACTATAAAGTTTTTCTGTAGTTTCATGTATATATATAATCATATAATATGGAATATTAGTTTTCCTTATTTTCCTATGTTTATATTTTTCAGTTAATTTTCTTGTCTTACTGGGTTGGCTAAGACCTCCAGGAAATTATTGAATAAATATTCAAAAATTTATGAATAGAAATCAATGGTATTGGCTATTTTTGCCTATTTCTTGATTTTATAGGTAATTATTTTTATATTTCCTCATTGAACATAACATTTCCTATAAATGTCAGGCTGACATTGTTTATAAGGTTATGGAAGTTCTCTCCTTGTCCTAATTTGCTGTTCTTCTCATGATTGGATGTTGAATTTTATCATAGGATTATTTTCTGAACCTATTCATTTAATCATTTTTCCTACCTTTTTAATGTCAATATATAATACATTACAATGTAGTCAACATTTTTTTTTTTTCTAATTTTAAACCACCTTTGTATTCCTGGGCAAGACCAATTTGGCTAGGATGTAATTTCATTTCAAACCACTGATACAGTCTAATTGCTATTATTAAGGATTTTTGTGTCTATGTTTATGAACTTGTCTGCAATCTTCTGAATTTCCTTATCTGGTATGGTAGACAGCCTTTAAAATGGTCTCCTGTGAATCCCTGGCTCCTAGTAGTCACACATTTGTGTAACCCTTCTCTTTGGTTGTGGACAGAGTATTGCAGAAGGGATGGGATGCCACTTTCAATATCAGGTTCTAAAAATATTGTGACTTCTGTCTTGGTTACTGTCATGCATACTTCTCTCTCAGATACCTGTCTCTGGGAGAAGCAAGCTTCTATGAGGTGAGTGGCCCTATGAAGAGAACCATGAAGCAGGCAATGATGCCCTTCTCCAGTGATCAGCATGTATTCAACGCCTGCCAAGAGCCACAGGAGTGAACTTGGAAGTGGCTAGTTTTCCAGGTGAGTCCCGAGGTAACTGCAACCCCCTGCTGACATCTTGATTGCAGCCTAGAGAGAGATCCTGAGTCAGAACCTTACAGGTAAGCATCTCTGAGATTCGTGACCCACAGAAATAGATAATAAATGTTTATTATTCCAATCACTAAGATTTGGGGAATTTTTACATATGGTTTTAGAATTAAATATATATTAGCATTAAAGAATTTGAATTCCCTCTTTTTCTACTTCCTCTACTCTTTTTACTCTCTTGATGAGTTTGTAAAATATTAGAACTGTTTCTTGATTGTCTGATAGAGTATGATACACATCCTAAACTAGCTCAGATTTGTGTTTTCTTTGTTGGAAAATTTTAAATTTTTCATGATTTAATTTTAAATGTAGTGAGAGAAGGAAATGCAAAACCGAAGTGTGGATAAGCTAGTGACTTTTTTAAAATTCCACAAGAGTTTTATTGTTGTTACTGTTGTTGATATTGTTGTTTCTGCCTTTTCAAATTTCATGTTTTATCTCCATCCAAAGCTAAGTACAAGATAGAAAAGTACCCAACCTATCTGTGTTTACTGGGTAAGTTTTATTCTGACTCACCTTTTTTTTTTCTTTTTCTCAGACTGTGGCATTTTCAGAATCATGACTTTATATGTGTGTGTTGAAGGTGCAGGGTGTGGAAAGGGAACTTTTATCTAGCTTTTCATCCTAAGGGTGAGGATAGTTTAACCACAACCACATCCAAAAAACTTAGTCTTCGGAAGCTATTAAGCTACTTGATTCTAAAGATGCAGTCCAAAAGTACTGGGGTTCATCACCATGTTATCTCCTTGGATTGATGTGTATGATTAGTTCTAATCTTCTAAGTGATTCCCTTTTTTTAAAATTTCATCATTAATTACTTGATTAAAAATATGTGTGGTCTAATGTTTTTGTATATTTTATAACTAAACAGTCAGTGGATATCTAGAAATCATATTTCTGTAAAATAAATTTTCTTCCCTTGTTTTGTCTCTTATAAAATCCTACCTAAAATTTGTGGCCCAGCTATGTCTTTTTAAACCCACCTAAATTCTCTCAACTCCTCTTTGTTCTCAAGACACTTAGCACATCCCCAAATTTTAGTTACTAGTAACCAAGTATGGGAAATAGAGTGTATCATCAGAAATAGGTTAAATAAGAGAGAAGCATTTTTAATCACTAAAAATGCCATATTACCCAGTTGAAGCTACAATTCATTTGTCCAGGTACTAATAACAAAATGAAAAAAAAAATTAGGGTAGTCTGATGAAGACCAAACATTAGGCTTTTTTGCAGTTCATTATTAATCAACTGGATCCAAAAATAAGTTTATGAATTTGGCATAATTATAAGTTCAAAATTTTAAATATATTTCAAATTGTTTATAAAGTACAGATTTTGAGGGGCAATATTTTAACATTTGACTAGTGTTAGGATTTCAAAAAGAATTCAGCAATTTATAAATACACTGCATAGCAAATTCCAAATCTTAGTCCCAAGAGGAGAAGGAATTTTTGCCTAATATTATGCTCAAAATTTTGCAGAGAATATTTTATAAAGAGAATATTTTATAAATGTGAAACAGTTGGAGAATACTAATTACCAAATCCAAATAATCAAAATCTTCCTTTTGGTCCATATATATCAAAAACATATGAGAATCTAAGAGAAAACATCTATTAAATAATCATCAAGGGAATGTTTAATCTCATTAGTCCAAAAGGAAACATAAATGCTGAGCTGAATATATATCAGCATAAATGCAAATCTGAAGGCATATTTGAGAAATGTATAATGCAAATATTCTAAAGCCATAATAATGAAAAGATAATTTTTTGTAAATAATTAATTGAAAATAAAACATAAAGGCTATTATTAAATAGTTTGCTAAATATTTATATTAAAAGCATGTTACATACGTACTATTCTTTTCTAGCTACACAATCTTTTCTTTTTGCGAATCACTCTGTATTCCACTAACAAACTATGTCTGGCTTTATCTTCAAAGTCAAACACATGATATTAATATTTTCTATTTACCTGCTTATTTACTTTGCCAATTTTACATTGAGTGAGGACATGAACTTTAGTTATGTAGTTTAGTGCCATAAGTTTGTACCTGGCACAAAACCTAACATATAAAAAAATTTGCACCAAAGACATTAAAATAAACTCATTTTATGTAGGGTACGCATGTGTGGAAATAAAAAACAACCAAATGAGTACAGGCGAAGGTTATTTATTCAGAGTTTGTTCTAGGAAAGGAGTCAACCATAATCACTTGCATTTTGACAGAATCTCAAAGGCAGACAGAGGAATGGGGGAACTTTGTGGTGGAAAACAGGGAAGACTTCAAGTATGCCCTGATTGGAGGCTGTTGGCAAGAAGAAGGTGTAGACAAGCTTCCTGAAGGGTGCATCCTCTGTGTTTGGGTAGGAGTGCATATTTAGCTTTCTCTGGTTGATATTAAAATGGAAATAGGACAAATATTAGGAAAGCAATCAATTACTAGTCAAGTCCTGGCCACTTGGAGCCAACTGTTACAGGGGTTCTTGTTTGTCTATATAGATTATTTTTTAGAGATAGTGGTATGACTTCCTTTAAGTTTGACTTATAGATAATAAGATGGCTTCCTGGACTAGTTACTGTAGATAATGAGCTGGTTTCCTGGGCAAGTAACTGAAGACTGTGGGTCAGAGTCCTATTTTTATATATAATCTGGCCATCATCTGTTTTTATACCTAGTCTCTAACAAGCATCTAATTAAGAACATAAAGATTTTAACAGTTATTGTCCTGATATATAATACTTTACCAAAAAAAAAAAAACCTTTGAAAAAATCTTATATCTATAGAAAAACATAGAAATGCAATAAAAATAAAGCATGAAGTCCCTCAGTGACAATATTTGATCTAACTTCAGCTGCTATATACAAGCAATTTCAAAATTCTATTTTGGACCTGTATAAGATCATGAATCTTCAAAAACTTCTAAAAGTAGACCAGAATAGATAGGTTTCAGACATAAAAATGGGAACAGTAACTATACCTGAAAGGAAAAAAAGATACTGGACTGGCATTCATCTGTGTTAAGCTAGATATTAAAACATATAGATAAACCTTGATGTGGAATATATTGGTTTATTATGAATCACTGGTAAGTGGTTCACATGACTTTATCAGACTCTAGGACAGCAGGAAAAGCTGGTTTAGCACAGCTTTTTGTGATTACCAAATCATAGAGGTTAGCTTAAAAAATGCTGGTTCTGTTACTCTTGTTTGGATACCAGTGAGCAAGAAAATCTTCTTCATAAAACTCTGCATCTGGTTTGTGTGTCACAGATAGTTTAAAAAATTAATATGTAAATTGTATTAAAATAAAAAACATCCCAGATAAGAAGAAGTGTATTTGGTAACAATGGCCACAGAAGTCTAAAAATCTCTTCCTCATCAATATTGTGGTATAAATACATCTTGGCAAAAGAGCAAAAAGCGAATTAATTTCAACTCTATAGAAAAACAATTAGCAAATTTCAAATGGTATTTCATTTCACCCAATTTTCAGAGAAAATTTTTTTAAAACTTTGCCTTGATTGTAGTTTATATTCATATAATATATATGCAATTTAAATCACAAGAGGCAGTAATAACAATCCCTCCATCCTCTAATGAAAACCCCAAATACATTTGGCTAACCAGAAATAAAACAGGAAAATTTTGTTTCAATGCACTCTACTTATCTTGATTTATTTTCTTTTCCCTTGAGATGTGCCTCTTCAGTTCATGCTAACTCATGTCTTCCCAGAATGTCCCAGCATAGACTTACTTCAGCAAAACTCTTCTGTGTAGCCCTAAATCATACATACTTTTCCTAAGATTTCCCCCCATCAAAATATACAAACTGTTCCACTTTTTCATTCAGAGTATGGTTACTTTGTTAATATTATTCAAGTTCAGGAAGGGAACATTTTTAGGGGCAAACATAATTCAAGGTGCTGGCTCCATAATAAGAACGAACATAATTCCTGCTGTCCTGGAATCTGAGAAAGTCATTTGAGCTACTTATCACTGATTCATAATAAGCCAATGTATTCCATGTCAGAGTTTATCTGTATGTTTTTAAACTACACTTGTAATTAGTCTAATATTTATCAACTTTATACAATGTGCCAGCTGCTTTATTAGGTGCCTTGAAAAATTATCTCATTTATTGTTTATATCTGGAGGAATAGTGATCTCCACTTAGCAGATGATAAAACAGAGTGTCTAAAGGTTAATTGCTTTGTAAAGTTTGCACAGGCAGTAAGCAGTAAAACTGTTACTCAGTCCAGTTCTTTTCTGATCTTCTGATTCCAATGTCAACATTCTTTATACCCTCCCTACTGGCTTGTGCTATAACACAAAAAAGTGAGATAACTTATGAAGCTCAAACATGGCCTGGAAGGAAAATATGTTAAGAATAGAACTATACTTCCTACAATCTTCCCATAAATTTTATTGCCTTCCAGATATAGTTGACACTCTAAACACTGTAGTACATCAACATCCTTTTTTACTTTTTTGGAAATTAAACCTATAAAGTTATAAGTGTTTCTCAAGTTCCAAAAGCTACTCTACACACAGATGCAAAACTAGGATTCTGTTCTCCTGACATACTTTGCTCTGAAAGCTACGAGGCCATTATGAAGTCATACCTGTAGTAAGATGATTCTCATCTTAGGAAGAAGTGTGTCTGTGTCATTATAAATGCTCATTTTTTAATATAATGCCCTCTAAATTAACATAAGTGTGACAGGCTGTTAGATCCAGGCACAATTCATGTGCCTTGAAATATATCTTCTTAAGTGCTTGCTTATATATTTAATAATAACCATTTACATGTTTAAGTATTCACAACTTGAAGAATTCCTGAGAAGCAGGAGAAGGCCTGAAAACTTGAATGCAGTGATTACAAAACAAAGATTTTGCTTCACTCTTTACTAAATAAATGCTCCAATGTAAGCAACTTTACATAATGAAAAAGTAGAGCATTCTTATTCCAAGCAAAAGATGAGGCAGCAAGGTTTTAGCTTAGAATTAATCAAAAGGTTCCTTAATTTCAATAAAATCTGTCCCTCTTTTGGTATATTTAGTATTTTAATAAGGAATTAATGATCAAAATTAAATTATTTTAAGGTTGGTTAAGCAGAGGGACTTAATAAGAGTAAATTTTGCTCTTGGTAGAAGGATAATAAATTCAAAGCTATATCTCTTGTCATAGTGCAGTTTCAAAGGGTTATTGAATATTTCATGACTAGAGATCCCAATGTCCTCTCCATAGAGAATCATTAAAAAGTATATCATGGGCTTCCCTGGTGGCGCAGTGGTTGAGAGTCCGCCTGCCGATGCAGGGGACACGGGTTCATGCCCCAGTCTGGGAAGATCCCACATGCCGCGGAGCAGCTGGGCCCGTGAGCCATGGCCGCTGAGCCTGCGTTTCCGGAGCCTGTGCTCCACAACAGGAGAGGCCACAACAGTGAGAGGCTCACGTACCGCAAAAAAAAAAAAAAAAAAAAAGGCAAGAAACAGATTCTTCCAAAAACCTTTCTGATTTCCAAAAAGAAATCAGTCCTATGATATGTTGGAATAACAACTTGACTTCAGCCTAGTGAAACTAATTTCAGACTTCTGGCTTCCAGAACTGTAAAAGAAAAATCTGTGTTGTTGTATGCCACCAAGCTATGGTAATTTGTTACAGCACCAATACAGTGGGAAACTCATAAAGGGTGTGACTTACAAGTTTGTAATTTGCATGTGTTTCAGCAATATAATTAATTAATTTTCCTGCTTGCTTCTTTTTCTTTACCTCCAAATCTCCAAGGGATGCTTCCTCCTTCTAAATTAGCCCCTTATGATACAGAAGTGATGTCTTCCTATTACTGTTCCCTTGGGTCCCACAACCTTTCAACTTTCTTCCTTTTGATTTCTCAAGAGCTACTATTCTGATATATCAGACATCAGATTTCTTCTCAGTATTTATCATTCAGTGTGTGATCTGTCTTTCCGAAAGCAATTGTACCTGTGATCCATCACACCTACATATGGGATCTGGAGTTGTTTCTGGTAGATTGGGATATTTATTTTTCACATGTACAGGTAGTTTGAAGTTCACAGTGTTCTCCATCTCATAGTTCTGTTGAATATATGAGTTATTGTTTTATTGGTGGGAGTGGGTAGAGAGATTTAAATTTAGTGTATTATCACTATTCTGTGATAAACCAGAAATCCAAGCAGTGCCCACTGACTCCTTGATATGAATGACGATGATTTTGCTGTCTTCAACACTTTGTATCGTTAAATGAGGATTTCACATATATATTACTATGTTTCTATTGACTATCCCTATAATTGTTAATGATATTCTTGAATCTCTGTCAATATACGAAAAGTTCTTTTTGGATCTACACTTTGTCACATAATGTTATCTGCCCATATTTTCTCAGCTATGCATCTGATTTCACTTTTACATTGTCATGCTGATAATCATTTACCTTTTGTTCTCCAATAACTTACTTTTTCTTAAGTTTGCTCTAAAATTTATCTCCCAGTAATTTATGTTCATATCATTATGATTTTATGACTCTTACTCAATATCAAATTGTGAGTTAAAATTATATTTCTGTATCCATTAGAAAAATATAAGCCTGTCCCTCTAAAAGAACCTTGTACCTAGGATCAAAGCCAATTGGAAGTTTTGTTATTCTAAGTGATGCCATATTTTAGAAAATTAGTGATTCTTGTACATAGTTTTTCTAAATCCTTTGTTTTTCTTATTACACCTAGTTACACAAAATACACCTAATTCGTTTCTTAGTTTTCCTGGGATATATTCCAAAATAGTTCCCTAAGAAAAGGTACATGTCAGGTGAAAGGACTAAGTCCACAATGTTTTGTGAATTGTAGATGAGAATTCCTTTTTCCTTAGGATTTTTAAAAATATCATTGCAGTGCCGAAGAAATCAGTTTTACGTCATATTTAAATTTGAATCTGCTAAAACCACCATTTGTTTTTCTTAAATATCCCAATAGGATAAAAACTAGACACAAGAGACTGATATTTTCCACTAATAGAAAAGCCTAAACTCTTTTTATAGACCCAAGTAAGATTAACACAGTTCATTAACTTATTTTCCTATAACAATCTATAGATTAAATGAACAATGTTTTGCAATTTAAATAAGACCCCTTTTGCACTTGCCTAATATATTAATAGCAACCTGTTTTTACCATGCTCCTGAGATTATAGACTTTAAGTATCTGTATCTTACCAGTATAACAATATTTTATGTCCAAGGCCAAATACATTTAAGACAATTAATGTAAAATCAAAGAATTTGGCTAATAATTAGGATTTCCTTTGTCTTTAAACATCTAGTGGCCCTAATAGGAAGACATATACCAGTCTGTTTTTTGTTTTTGTCCAGAAAATTTGTTTAATTTCATTTAGCTTAACGTTATTTGGTTTGGTTTCTCTGGAAGCTTTCAGAACCTCTTCTTAATTTTTGGTGTTATGAAATTTCCTGTTGATATAACTAAATGTAGGTATGTATTCTGTTACTATGCTCGCACTAATTTAGATTTTTTAAAATTGAATATATGCATTCAACTTTGAGAAATCCCCTTCTTTAGTTACCTTCCCGCTACTTGCAAAGAAAACTGGGTGTTTTTTTTTCTGATAATGGCCCTCTTGGATTGACGCACCACGTCCTTTATCTTCTCCCATTATCTATCTCTGTGTTTTGTTTTTTTATTCTATATTCTGGGATATTTCTAAAATATATTTTTCTTTCTTTATTTTGATTTTTCAACTTGGCTGTCTTCTTTTAAATGTGGAAAAGCTGTTATCTCCTTAAATTTATTTTTTTAATATAGCAGTTTGTTCTTATATTTATGAAAATAATTATTCTTGAATTTCTCTGAATATGTTAATTTAACTAAAAAATAACCATAATTTTTTTTCAATTTTTTGAACAGTTTCTTCTGGAGTTCCTTTCATTTTTCTATTTACTTCCATTGTCTTTTATATTAGTCTTTGTTTTTATATGCCTGGGGATCCTCAATTTTCCATTATGAAGACTGGCCTATTGTTGGGTGTGTAGGAATCACTTTCTTTAAAGTTATCGACCTGATTGGAGTGCTGTATACACAAAAGGCATGCCAATCTCACAGGTCTTATTTTAGAATAGGCTTCCTATCAGGCAGCAATTTGCATCCCTTCAGACTCACACCAAATTTGCTTTGCTATTTTGTTTTCTTTTTTTAATATCTCATTCCCCTAAAATATTTTTATCCTCAGTTTCCCTTCCTACTCATTTACTGTATTTTTTAAAATCTGGAACAGCAATATATACATTAAAAGCTTTACCATTCTCCAATTTGCTTTAATATTTTGACATATATCTCTCTTTTCTGCCTGCTTCTCTCTTCTAAACTCCACAGACCTAAGAGCATCTTGGGGGTTCCAATGCCACACTTTTTTGTTCCTCTGCCACCACCCACTTGGCAGCCATTTCTTTTCTGCTTAACCTCAATCATTCCCTAAGTTTTTCTTCCTACAGAAATGTGCTGAAATATCTCATCCACTATTCACTATTGAATAGCCTACCAACTTCCCCTTCTCTTTGCAGAAATTGAATCATTTTCATAATTTTTTAAACTTTTTATTTTAGTAGAATTAGAGGAAAAACTGAAGCTAAGTACATGCGCCTAGTTTGCCATTTTGACGTTAAACATGCCTTTTGAAACTGTATGGCTAGGGGTTACTGACTGATCTTATAGGACCCCCAGAAGATGCAAAATTTAAAAAATAAGTATTTGGAGAAATAGTTAACCTATATGCAATGAGGAGAAATACTCAAATTCCTTTCTCAGTAAGATTTATATGGCTTCAGCTCTGATGATGATGCTGTCATTCCAGAGATCACATAGCAGGAATCTGCCTTGAACCAATATCACCCAGCACCTTTCTACATAGCTTGCAGTGTCAAGATTCAGATTCCTTGTCTCTCCCAAGATTGCACTGTGTGATTCTAAGAAGTAGATGCTGACTTTAGCCACTATCACAGATCACCATAATTCTCCCCCAGGCTGCAAAACAAGCATCTATACGTTAAAAATGCAAAAAGCTTCAAAATGAATCTGTTATTTCCAAACATCTAGAAATTCTGAGGCATCCCTTGAAAACTACATCTGCTACTTCTCTATCATTAACATTATTGTCCCTGTATCATCTAATTCCCTGTCATCTTCCCCAAACAACCTTATACACAGGAGTAAAACATTTACATCACTAAGTCTTAATTTGAAGTTTTCTATTTTTTAAATAGATATACAGAGGTATGCATAGTGCAGTAGAATTTTGCAAAGGAGGATTATCAGTTAGGGTGATATTAAAATAAATAGAAATGGTTAGCCGTTTCAATTTGTTTCAGTGGGGAATTCCTGTTAGAGTGCACCACTAAAACTTCTTTACTGTAAGACAGAAATAATAGCCTGTTTCTTTTGTCTTCTCAAGACCTGAAAACAATAAACCACCTAATTCTTAAATATGAAGGGTTGCTCCATGTACACTGAGTATAAAATTTTAATGATGTTATTGTTTAAGTGCTTGTCTATGATGGAAATGTTGTGAAGGAAAATTACTCTGGGTAAATTTTCTGAGAGTATTCATCAGTTTTCTTGTAGTTTATTTCTCCATCTATATGTATACTATAGTTGAATATTGTTGATAAATCTGTGGAAAGACAATATTCTTGTTTTAAGTATGATGGAATAAAATTCTTTCTTCATTATAAAAATATTTATACCAACAATTGTAATGTTTAAACTCTTAGAACACTGAAATATGCATACATTAAAACCAAATGTTATGCATAGTATCTTCCCTGGAATATTGAACTTTTCCTAAATAGTACTTCATTATAAAAACTACCCATTTCAAAGTAAAAAAAATATGTTCAGACTATCACTGAAATATAAGTGCTCTGTCAGAAATGTATTACATAACAAAAGCATATTTTTATATCTTAAAACAAACAAAAAACTAAACCCTGGAATCGTTCACATATTTTAGCAGTAAGTTGTGTGTATATATTTACCAAAATATTAAACTACAACATCCGTTTTACGGCATTTTTTTCCACAAAGAGAAGGCTCTTTGAAAAGAATATTCTCACAGATAGACCACTTAAATTGTCAAAATATCATGCATATATATTATAAACTTCCAAACATAGCATTTCCTGAGTAAAAACATACTGGCTTCAACTATGAAAATGTTGTCCCCCAATCTTCACAAGTGGATGTTCCCCCGAGCAACTTTTTTTTCATATTATGAGATAAAATACCTTAATCTAGAAAATTAATCTAGTACTTCTGTGCAGTAAGATAAAAAGCACTTGTTCTAGACTGAATCATAACCTATTAAAGTCATAACTATTAAAGTATATTTAAAAAAAGAATTTCAAATATGCTCTAAACATCCTGTTCTTTAAGTAGAAAAGCTTTGTGCTTTCATATGTGAAGTAATCATTTGCCTTAGCAATTTTTTTTTCTTATTGAGATATAATTGACATGTAAAATTGTATTAGTTTCAGTTGTACAACCTACGACTTGATATTTGTATATATTGCAAAACCTATCACCATGATATGACTAATTTACATCCATTACCACACAGTTACATTTTTTTTCTCGTGGTAAGAACTTTTAAGATATGCTCTCTTAGCAACTTTGAAATGTACAATACAGGATTGTTAACTATAGTCACCATGCTGTGCATTACAGCCCCATGAATAATTTACTTTATAAGCAGAAGCTTGTACATTTTGGTCCCCTTCACCCATTTAGTCCACCGCCCACTGTGTTCCTCTGGAAACCACCAATCTGTACTCTGTATCTATGAGTTTAAAGTTTGTTTTGTTTGCTGTTGTTTATTTTTTAAGATTTCACATATAAGTGAGATCATACAGCATCTGTGTTTCTCTGTTCAATCTATTTCACCTACCATAATGTCCTCAAGGTCCACCCATGATGTCATAAGTGGCAAGATTTCTCTTTTTTATGGCTGAATAATATTCCATTGCGGAGTTTGTGTGTGTGTGTGTGTGTGTGTGTGTGTGTGTGTGTGTGTGTGTGTGTGTATCCCATCTTGTTTATCCATTCATGCATTGATGGACACTTAGGCTGTTTCCATGTCTTGATTACTATAAATAATGCTGCAGTAAACAAGGGGTTTCATGTAACTTTTGGAGTTAGTGTTGTTTTTTCCTTTGGATAAATACCCAGACATAGAATTGCTAAATCACACAGTCATTCTGTTATAGTTTTTTGAGGAAACTCCATCCTGTTTTCCATGGTGGCTGCACCAATTTACAGTCTTGCCACCAGTGCATAAAGGTTTTCTTTTCTCCACACCATCTCCAAAATTTATCTGTTGTCCTATTGACAGTAGCCATTCTAATAAGTGTGAGGTGATATCTCATTGCGGTTCTGATTTGCATTTCCCTGATGACTAGTGATGTTGTGCATCTTCTCATGTACCTGTTAGCCATCTGTATTTCTTCTTTGGAAAACTGTCTATTCAGAACCTCTGCCCAATTTTAACCAGATCATTTGATTTTGCTATTGAGTTGTATGCATTCTTTATATTATATATTTTGGATATTAACTTGTTATCAGATATATGATTTGCAAATATTTTCTTCCATTCATTGACGGTGTTTTTATTTTGTTGATGGTTTTCTTTGCTGTGCAGAAACTAGTTAGTTTAAGATAGTCCCACTTGTTTATTTTTGCTTTTGTTGCCATTGCTTTTGGTATCAAATCCAAAAACTTGTCACCAAGTCAATGTCAAGGAGCTTAACATCCATGTTTTCTTCTAGGAGTTTTATGATTTCAGGTCTTACATTCAATTCTTCAATTCATTTTGATTTACTTTTTGTGTATGGTGTAAGATCACGGTCCAGTTTCATTCTTTTACATGTGACTGTCCTAACACCGTTTATTGAAGAGACTGTCCTTTCACCATTGTGCATCCTTGGCTCTATTGTCATAAATTAATTGACCAGATATATGTGAGGTTTTTTCCTGAGCTCTCTATTCTCTTCTATTGACCGATCTGTATATATTTATGCTAATACCATACTGTTTGATTACTGTAACTTTGTAATACAGTTTGAGATCAAGAAGCATGATGCCTTCAGCTTTCTGCTCTTTTTTCCCCTCATAAAGTTCATGCCTTATGGGTGAAAGGTAAGTTAGACAGGTGGAGTTTTAGCCAAGATGTAGAATTGTCTAGAGTGAGGCCATTATTTTCCAAATATGCTTCCTAGTCATGTGGTTTTAACCTCTGGCAAGCTATTGAACTTCCCTTTACCTTAGATTATTTTTTATTTACTTATTTATTGATCTATTTATTTATTTATTTATTTTCAGCTGCATTGGGTCTTGGTTGCTGCACAGGGGCTTTCTCTAGTTGCAGTGAGCAGGGGCTACTCTTCATTGTGGTGTGCAGGTTTCTCATTGTGGTGACTTCTCTTTGTTGCAGAGCACAGACTCTAGGCACACAGGCTTCAGTGGTTGTGGCTCCTGGGCTCTAGAGCACAGGCTCAGTAGTTGTGGCACACAGTCTTAGTTGCTCTGTGGCATGTGGGATCTTCCCAGTCCAGGGCTCAAACCCGTGTCCCCTGTATTGGCAGGCAGATTCTTAACTACTGCACTACCTGGGAAGTCCCTACCTTAGATTCTTAATCTATAAGAGAGAATTATAATAATAGTATTTATTTCATAATAAAGTTGACACAGGATTAAATGAATTAATATTTAGAAGGTACTTAGTATTGTGTCTGGCACATAGAACACACTAAAAAGTGTTTGCCATTTCAAAAGGTCTTAGACATAAGGAATCCTAAAAAGTTAGGAGGCCAGGTTATTTACAATTTTTTAAAAAATCTTTGTATGAGCTACCTGTGAATTATAACATTCTACAGAGCTTTGACATATATTACCTCATTTAATCCTTCCTGCCATTTATTATTCATCCCATTTTATTATGAAGTAAAGAGGTCTCCCCAAGGTCATGTGGCCAATGCATGTCACTTATGAAGAACAGCAGCAGGTGAGTGTTTCTTTTTTTTTTTTTACCTTTTATTGATCTTATTTTTTAAGTTCTATCTATATTCATAGTTGATTGCCTTTTTAAATTTTAAATTTTTATACAATTTTTAAAGGTTACTTTCCATTTGCAGTTATTATAAAATATTGGCTATATTCCCCATGTTGTACAATACATCCTTGAGACTCCCTTACACCCAATAGTTTGTACCTTCCACTTCCCCACCCCTATGTTGCCCCCGCTACTGGTAGCCACTAATTTGTTCTCTATATCTGTGAGTCTGCTTCTTTTGTATTCATTAGTCAGATTCCACATATAAGCAATACCATACTGTATTTCTCTTTCTCTGCCTAACTTATTTCACTTGGCATAATGCCCTTCAAGTCAATCCATGTTGCTAAAAATGGCAAAATTTCATTCTTTTTTATGGTCAAGTAGTATTCCATTGTATATACATACCCCATCTTCTTTATCCATTCATCTATTGATGGACACTTAGGTTGTTTCTATGTCTTGGCAATTGTAAATAATGCTGCTATGAACATTGGGGTGCATGTAGCTTTTTGAATTAGTGGGGGGATTTTTTTGGATATATATCTAGGACTGGAATTGCTGGGTCATATGGTAGTTCAACTTTTGGTTTTTTGAGAAACCTCTGTAGTGTATTCCACAGTGGCTGCACCAATTTACATCCCACCAGAAGTGTGTAAGTGTTCCCTTTTCTCCACATCCTCATCAACATTTATTATTTGTAAACTTTTTGATGATAGCCATTCTGACCCATGTGAGGTGACATCTCATTTTGGTTTTGATTTGCATTTCCCTTATGATTAGAAATGTTGAGCATATCTTCATGTGCCTGTTGGCCCTCTGTATTTTCTCTTTGGAAATACCAATTCAACTCTTCTGCCCATTTCTAATTGTTTTTTTTTTTTTTTTGATGTTGAGTTGTATGAGCTGTTTATATATTTTGGATATTAATCCCTTATCAGTCACATAATTTACAAGTATTTTCTCCTATTCAGTAGTTTGTCTTATCATTCTGTTTATGGTTTCCTTTGCTGTGAAAAACCTTTTAAGTTTAATTAGGTCCCTTTTGTTTACTTTGGCTTTTATTTCTTTTACTTTAGGAGACAGATCCAAAAAAAAATATTGCTGTGATTTATGTAAAAGAGTGTTCTGCCTTTGTTTTCCTCTAGGAGTTGTACAGTATAAGGTCTTACATTTGGGTCTTTAATCCATTTTGAGTTTATTTTCATGTATGGTATTAGACTATGTTCTAGTTTCATTCTTTTACATGTAGCTGTCCAGTTGTCCAAGTACAATTTATCGAACACACTGTCTTTTCTCCACTGTATATTCTTGCCTCCTTTGTTGTAGATTAATTGACCATAAGTGGGTGGGTTTATTTCCAGGCTCTCTATCCTGTTACATCAATCTATGTGTCTGTTTTTGTGCCAGTACCATCCTACTAGAACTCATCAATTTGGTAAAGTTGCAGGATACAAATTAATATACAGAAATCTGTTGCATTTCTATATATTAACAATGGAATATCAGAAAGATAAATTAAGGAAACAACCCCATTTACCATCACATCAAAAAGAATACAATACCTAGAAATAAAAATACATAAGGAGGCAAAGACCTGTACTCTGAAAACTATAAGATGAAGATGAAAGAAATTTAAGATAAAGCAAACAGATGGAAAGATATACGATGTTCTTAGATTGGAAGAATCAACATTGTAAAAATGACCATACTACACAAGCCAATTTACAGATTAAATGCAATCCCTATCAAAATACCAATGATATTTTTTGCAGAACTAGAACAAAAATGTTTTTTTAATTTGTATGGAAAGACAGAAAGCCCTGAATAGCCAAAACAAACTTGAGAAAGAACAGAATTGGAGGAATAATGCTCCCTGCCTTCAGACTATACTATACAGCTACAGTATTCAAAACAGTATGGTACTGTTCTCTTTCTTATGATTACCTTGGCTATTCAGGGTCTTTTGTGATTCCATAAAAATTTTAGGGTTGTTTGTTCTATTTTTGAAAAATACCATTGGAATTCTGGTAAGGATTGCATTGAATCTGTATTGATTTTGGTAGTATGGACATTTTAACAGTATTAATTATTCCAACCCATGAGCATGGAATATCTTTCCATTTTTTTGTGACTTCAATTTTTCATCAATGTCTTATAGTTTAGGGTTCAGGTATTGTACCTCCTTTGTTAAATGTATTCCTAGGAAGTTTTTTGATGTAATTGTCAGTGGGAAATTTTTCTTAAGTTTTCTTTTTGATAGTTCATTATTAGTGTATAGAAACATAAGTGATTTATAGAAATTGATTTTGAATCCTGCAACTGTACTGAATTTGGTTATTAGTTCCAACAGAGTTTTGGTCAAATCCTTAAAGATTTCTATATATAGTATCATGTCATCTGCAAATAGTGACAGTTTTACTTCTTCATTTCCAATTTGGTTGCCTTTATTTCTTTCTCTTGCTTAATTGCTCTGGCTAGGACTTCCAAAACTATGTTGAATAAAAGTGGCAATAGTGGATTTTTTTTTCTTGTTTATTATCTTAGATGAAAAATTTTCAGATCTTCACCATTGAGTATGATGTTAGCTATAGGCTTGTTACATATGGCCTTTATTATGTTGAGGTATATTCCCTCTAAAACTGCTTTCTTGAGAGTTTTTATCATAAATGGATATTAAGTTTTGTCAGATGTTTTTTTGTCTGCATCTATTTAGATGATCATATGATTTTTGTACTTTAGTAATATGGTATATCACATTGATTTGTGGATATTGAGCCATCCTTTCATGCCTGGAATAAAGGTCATTTGGTCATGGTATACGTGACTTTAATGTATTGTTGAATTTGTTATACTAACATTTTTTGAGGATTTTTGCATCTATGTTCCTAAGGGATAATGACCTGTAATTTTCTTTTCCTGTGGTGTCCTTGTCTAGTTTTAGTATCAGGGTAATGATGTCTCATAAATTGTGTTTGGAAGTGTTCACTCCTATTCTCTTTTTTTGAAAGAATTTGAGAAGGATGGTTTTTAATTGTCTTTGAATGTTTGGTAAAATTCACGAGTGAAGTCATCTGGTCCTGGACTTTTGTATGTTGAGAGGTTTTTGATTACTGATACAATCTCCTTACCAGTAATCAGTCTATTCAGATTTTCCACTTCTTCATGATTTGGTCTTGGTAGACATTATATTTCTAGGAATTTATCTATTTCCTCTAACTTGTCCAATTTGTTAGTGTTTAACTGTTTATAGTATTCTGTGATTCTTTCTATTTCTGTGGTATTGATTGTAAGTCTCTTTCATTTCTGATGTTGAGTCTTCTCTCTCGTTTGCTTGGTGATTCTAGCTAAGGGTTTGTCAGTTTGGTTTATCTTTTAAAAAAAAACAGTTCTTGGTTTCTTTGATATTTTCTATTGGTCTCTTTTATTTTTATTTCTACTCTGACCTTTGTTATCTTCTTTCTTCTACTAACTTTGGTCTTTGTTTCTTCTTCTTTTTCTATTTCCTTGAGGTATGAAATTAGGTTTTTTAAGATCTTTTTTGTTTCTTGATGCAGGGATTTATTACTATGAACTTCCCCCTTAGAACTGTTTTTGCTGCATCCCGTAAGTTTGAGTATGATGTGTTCCCATTTTTTAGGTATTTTTTGATTTCTCTTTTGTTGTTTTCTTTGAACCACTGATTGGTCAGTAGCATGTTGCTTAATCTCCACATATTTGTTAATTTGCTAGTTTTCTTGTATTTCTAGCTTCATACCATTGTGGTTAGAAAAGATACTTAATATGATTTCAGTCTTCTTAAATTTATTAAGACTTGTTTTCTGGCTAGCATGTGATCTGGAGAATGCTTCATGTGCAATTGAGAAGTATGTGCATTCGTTTGCTTTTGGATGGGCTGTTCTGTGTAAGTCTGTTAAGTCTATCTGGCCTAACATGTCATTTAAGGCCAATATTTCCTTAATGATTTTCTGTCTGGATGATATATCCATTGATCGTTATTAATTTTCCCTTCTATTATTGTATTGCTGTCTCTTTCTCCCTTTAGGTCTATTAATATTTTCCCTATGTATTTAGGTGTTCCTATGTTGAGTACAGAAATATTTACAAATATTATATCCTCCAGTTGGATTGACTCCTTTATCATTATGTAATGACCTTCTTTATCTCCTATTACAATCATTATCTTAAAGTTTATTTTGTCTGATATAAGTATTACTACACGAGCTCTCTTTTGGTTTCCATTTGTTTGGAATATCATTTTCCGTTTCTTAGCTTTCAGCCTGTGTGTGTCTTTAGGTTTGAAGTGAGTGTCTTGTAGGCAGCACATAGATGTCTTGTTTTTTTGTTGTTGTTGTTTTTTAATCTATGAGCCATTCTGTGTCTCTTGATTGAAGAATACAGTCCATTTACATTTAAAGTAATTACTGATGAGTGTGAACTTACTGCCATTTTGCTAATTATTTCCTGGCTGTTTTGTATTTCTTCTGTTCCTTTTTTCTTCTATTGTTCTCTTCCTTTGTGATTTGATGATTTTCTGTAGTGATATGTTTAGATTCCTTCCTTTATTTTCTTTTATATATCTAATACAGGTTTTTGCTTTGTGATTACCAGGAAGCTTACATAAAACTACTGATAACAGTAATTTTAAGTCAATAACCACTTAGTATGAACACATTCTAAAGCGCTACATTTTTACTCCCCCAGCCCCTCAAGTTCTATGTTTTTGATACCACAATTTACATCTTTTTTTATCTTGTGTATCCATTAACAATTATTGTAGTTATAGTTACTGTTACTACTTTTGTTAACCTTCATAGTAGTTTATAAATAATTAACCCACCAAGTTTACATTATTCTGATATTTACTATATACTTACATCTTTCAGTGAGATTTATGCTTTTATGTGTTTTCCTGTTACTAATTAGTATCCTTTCATTTCAGCCTAAAAAAATTCCTTTAACATCTCTCCTTTTTAATTAATTATTTTTATTGAAGTAAAATTGCTTTAGAACGTTGTGTTAGTTTCTGCTGTACAATGAAGATAATCAGCTATATGTATACCTATATCCCCTCCGTTTTAGACCTCCCTCCCAGCCCCAGCCCCATCCCACCCATCTAGGTCGTCACAGAGCACTGAGCTGAGTTCACTGTGCTATACAGCAGGTTCCCACTAGCTATCTATTTTACACATGGTAGTGTATTTATGTCAAACCTAATCTCCCAATTAGTCCCACCCTACCCTACCCTCCCCCACAGTGTCCACGTGTCTGTTCTCTATGTATACATCGCTATTCGTGCCCTACAAATAGGTTCATCTATACCATTTTTCTAAATTCCATATATATACATTAATATATGATATTTGTTTTTCTCCTTTTGACTTACTTCACTCTGTATGACAGAATCTAGGTCCATCCACATCTCTACAAATGACCCAGTTTTGTTCCTTTTTATGGATGAGTAATTCCATTGTATACATGTACCACAGCTTTTTTATCCATTCATCTATCATTGGATATTTAGTTGTTTCCATGTCCTGGCTATTATAAATAGTGCTGCAATGAATATTGGGGTACATGTGTCCTTTTGAATTATGGTTTTCTCAGGGTATATACCCAGTAGTGGGATTGCTGGGTCATATGGTAGTTCTATTTAGTTTTTTAAGGAACCTCCATACTGTTCTCCATAGTGGCTGTATCAATTTACATTCCCACGAACAGTGCAGGAGGGTTCCGTTTTCACCACATCCTTGCCAGCATTTATTGTTTCTAGATTTTTTGATAATGGCCATTCTAACCAATGTGAGGTGATACCTCATTGTAGTTTTGATTTGCATTTATCTAATAATTAGTGATGTTGAGCATCTTTTCATGTGCCTCTTAGCCATATGTATGTCTTCTTTGGTGAAATCTATTTAGGTCTTCTGCCTATTTTTGGATTGGGTTGCTTGTTTTTTTTTTATATTGAGCTCCATGAGCGCTTTCTATATTTTGGAGACTAATATTTTGTCTGTTGCTTCATTTGCAAATATTTTCTCCCATTCTGAGGGCTGTCTTTTCATCTTGTTTATGGTTTCTTTTGCTGTGCAAAAGATTTTAAGTTTCATTAGGTCTCATTTGTTTATTTTTGTTTTTATTTTCATTAGTCCAGGAGGTGGGTCAGAAAAGATCTTGTTGTGGTTTTTGTCAAAGAATTTTTTCCTATGTTTTCCTCTAAGAGTTTTATATTGTCTGGCATTACATTTAGGTCTTTAATCCATCTGGAGTTTATTTTTGTGTACCGTGTTAGGGAGTGTGCTAATTTCATTCTTTTACATGTACCTGTCCAGTTTTCCTAGCACCACGTATTGAAGAGGCTCTCTTTTCTCCATTGTATTTTCTTGCCTCCTTTGTCATAAATTGGGTGAGCATATGTGCATGGGTTTATCTCTGGGCATTATATCCTGTACCATTGATCTATATTTCTGTTTTTGAGCCAATACCATATTGTCTTGATTACTGTGGCTTTGTAGTATAGTCTGAAGTCAGGGAGCCTGATTCCTCCATCTCCGTTTTTCTTTCTCCAGATTGCTTTTGCTATTTGGGATCTTTTGTGTTTCCATGCAAATTGTAAAATTTTTTGTTCTAATTCTCTGAAGAATGCCATTGGTAGTTGGATAGGGATTGACTGTAGATTGCTTTGTGTAGTATAGTCATTTCACAATATTGGTTCTTCCAATCCAAGAACATGGTATATTTCTCCATCTGTTTATGTCATCTTTGACTTCTTTCATTAGTGTTTCATAGTTTTCTGAGTAGAAGTCTTTTGCCTCCTTAGGTAAGTTTATCCCTAAGTATTTTATTCTTTTTTTTTTGCTATGGTAAATGGGATTGCTTCCTTAAATTCTCTTCCTGATTTTTTGTTGTTAGTGTATATGAATGCCAGAGATTTCTGTGCACTAATTTTGTATCCTGCAACCTTACCAAATTCATTGATTAGTTCTAGTAGTTTTCTGGTCACATCTTTAGGATTTTCTATGTATAGTACCATGTCATCTGCAAAGAATGACAGTTTTATTTTTCTTTTCCAATTTGGATTCCTTTTATTTCTTTTGTTTTTTCTCTGATTGACATGGGTAGGGCTTCCCAAACTTTGTTGAACAAAAGTGGTGCGAGTGGACATCCTTGTCTTGTTCCTGATCTTAGAAGTAATGCTTCCAGCTTTTCACCATTGAGTATGATGCTATATGTAGGTTTGTCATATATGGCCTTTACTATGTTGAGGTAGGTTCCCTTCTATGCCCGTTTTCTGCAGAGTGTTTATCATAAATGGGCACTGAATTTTTCTAAAGCTTTTTCTGCATCTGTTGAGATGATCATATGGTTTTTATTGGTGTATAGTTGTTTGTAGTAGTGTCATAATCCTTTGTATTTCTGTGGTGTCAGTTGTGATTTCTCTGGTGTCAGTTGTGATTTCTCCTTTTTCATTTCTAATTTTATTGATTTGTATTTTCTCCTTTTTTTTCTTGAGTCTGGCTAAATGTTTATCAATTTTGTTTTTCTTCTCAAAGAACCAACTTTTAGTTTTACTGATCTTTGGGATTGTTTTCTTTGTTTCTATTTCATTTATTTCTGCATTGATCTTTATGATTTCTTTCCTTCTACTGAGTTTGGGTTTTCTTTGTTCTTCTCTCTTTAATTGCTTTAGGTGTAAGGTTAGATTGTTTATTTGAGATTTTTCTTTTTTCCTGACATGAGATTGAATTGCTATAAACTTCCCTCTGAGAACTGCTTTTGCTGCATCCCATAGGTTTTGGGTTGTTGTGTTTTTGTTGTCATTTCTTTCCAAGTATTTTTAAATTTCTTCCTTGGTTTCTTCAGTGATCTCTTGGTTATTTAGTAGCACACTGTTTGGCCTCCATGTATTTGGGTTTTTTAGGGGTTTTTTTCTGTAATTAATATCTAGTCTCATAGCATTGTGGTCAGAAAAGGTGCTTGATACAATTTCAGTTTTCTTAAATTTTCCGAGGCTTGATTTGTGACCCAAGATGTGATCTATCCTGGAGAATGTTCCGTGTGCACTTGAGAAGAAAATGTATTCTGCCACTTTCAGGTGGAATGTCCTGTAAATATCAATTAAATCTATCTGGTGTATTGTGTCATTTAAAGTTTGTGTTTCCTTATTTATTTTCTGTTTGGATGATCTGTCCATTGATGTAAATGCGGTGTTAAAGTTCCCTACTATTATTGTGTTACTGTTGATTTCCCCTTTTATGGTTGTTAGCATTTGCCTTATGTATTGAGGTGATCCTATAATGGGTGCATAAATATTTATAATTGTTATATCTTCTTCTTGGATTGATCCCTTGATCATT
This sequence comes from Hyperoodon ampullatus, assembly GCF_949752795.1. Classification (NCBI taxonomy): domain Eukaryota; kingdom Metazoa; phylum Chordata; class Mammalia; order Artiodactyla; family Ziphiidae; genus Hyperoodon; species Hyperoodon ampullatus. The sequence continues at coordinate 99,294,124 of NC_136914.1, forward strand.
ATGTAGTATCCTTCCTTATCTATTGTAACAATTTTTTTATTTTAAAGTCTATTTCATCTGATATGAGTATTGCTGCTCCAGTTTTCTTTTGATTTCCATTTGCATGGAATATCTTTTTCCATCCCTTCCCTTTCACTCTGTATGTGTCCCTGGATCTGAAGTCGGTCTCTTGTAAACAGCATACATATCAGTCCTGTTTTTGTATCCATTCAGCCAGTCTGTCTCTTTTTGGTTGGAGCATTTAATCAATTTACATTCAAGGCTATTATGATATGTATATTCCTATTCCCATTTTATTAATTGTTTTGGGTTTGTTTTTGTGGATCTATTTCTTCTTTTCTGTTTCCTGCCTAGAGAAGTTCCTTTAGCATTTGTTGTAAAGCTGGTTTGGTGGGGTTGAATTCTCTTAGCTTTTGCTTGTGTGTAAATCTTTTGATTTCTCTGTTGAATCTGAATGAGATCCTTATGGGGTAGAGTAATCTTGGTTGTAGATTTTTTCTCTTTCATCACTTCAAATATATCCTGCCACTCCCTTCTGGCCTTCAGAGCTTCTGCTGAAAAATAAGCTGATAACCTTATGGGGATTCTTTTGTATGTTATTTTTTGCTTTTCCCTTGCTACTTTTAATAGTTTTTCTTTGAATGTAATATTTGTTACTTTGATTAATAAGTGTCTTGCTGTGTTTCTCCTATGGTTTATCCTGTATGGGACTCTCTGCACTTCCTGGACTTGGGTGACTATTTCCTTCCCATGTTACAGAAGTTTTCCACTATAATCTCTTCAGTCCATTTTTATTGGTTTTTTTGTTTGTTTATACTTTTAAAAAACATTTTATTCTTAATAATTATTTTTTATTTTAATAACTTTATTTTATTTTATCTTACTTTATTTTATCTCCTCCCTTCCTCCCTCCTTCCCTCCCTCCCTCTCTCCCTCTCTCTCTCTCTTTCTACTTTTTCTTCCTTTTATTCTGAGCAAAGTGGATGAAAGGCTCTCTCAGTGCTTCTCACACAGAAGCATATACATACACACTCACAAAAAGGAAAAGGGGAAAAGATAATATATCTTGCTCTCAAAGTCCACCTCCTCAATTTGGGATGATTCGTTGTCTATTCAGTTATTCCATAGATGCAGTGTACCTCAAGTTGATTGTGGAGATTTAATCCTCTGCTTCTGAGGCTGCTGGGAGAGATTTACCTTTCTATTATTTGTTCGCACAGCTCCTGGGGTTCAGCTTTGGATTTGGCCCTGCCTCTGCACGTAGGTCACCTGAGGGCGTCTGTTCTTCGTTCATACAGGACAGGGTTATAGGAGCAGCTGATTCGGGGGCTCTGGCTCACTCAGGCCGGGGGGAGGGAGGGGTACGGAATGCGGGGCGAGCCTGCGGCAGCAGAGACTAGCATGACATTGCAGCAGCCTGAGGCGTGCTGTGTGTTCTCCCGGGGAAGTTGTTCCTGGATCACGGGACCCTGGCAATGGCGGGCTGCACAGGCTCCCTGGAGGGGAGTTGTGGATAGTGACCTAGGCTTGCACACAGGCTTCTTGGTGGTGGCAGCAGCAGCCTTAGCATCTCATGCCCATCTCTGGGGTCCGTGCTGTTAGCCGCGGCTCGCGCCCATCTCTGGAGCTCCTTTAAGCAGTGACCTTAATCCCCTCTCCTCCTGCACCAGGAAACAAAGAGGGAAGAAAATGTCTCTTGCCTCTTAGGCAGCTCCAGACTTTTTACCGGACTCCCTCCCGGCTACCCGTGACCCCTCTAGGCTGTGTTCAAGCTGCCAGTCCTCTCCCTGCGATCCAACCGAAGCCCGAGCCTCAGCTCCTAGCCCTCACCTGCCCTGGCGGATGAGCAGACAAGCCTCTCAGGCTGGTGAATGCTGGTTGGCACTGATCCTCTGTGCCGGAATCTCTCTGCTTTTCCCTCTGCACCCCTGTTGCTGCACTCTCCTCCGTGGCTCTGAAGCTTCCCCCCTCTGCCACCCGCAGTCTCCACTGGTGAAGGGGCTTCCTAGTGTGTGGAAACCTTTCCTCCTTCACAGCTCCCTCCCACTGGTGCAGGTCCCATCCCTATTCTTTTGTCTGTTTTTTTCTTTTTTCTTTTGCCCTATCCAGGTACGTGGAGAGTTTCTTGCCTTTTGGGAGGTCTGAGGTCTTCTGCCAGCGTTCAGTGGGTGTTCTATAGGAGCAGTTCCACGTGTAGATGTATTTCTGATGTATCTGTGGGGAGGAAGGTGATCTCCGCATCTTACTCTTCTGCCAGTTTCCTCAACTCCCCCTCAATTATTTTCATGCTTCTTTCTTTTTTCTGCTCCTCAGCAGTTATTTCCATGATTCTATCTTCCAGCTCACTTATTCATTCTTCTGCCTCAGTTATTCTGCTACTGATTCCTTCTAGTGTATTTTTCATTTCAGTTATTGTGTTGTTCATCTCTGTTTTTTCTTTAGTTCTTCTAGATCTTTGTTAATCATTTCATGTATTTTCTCAATCCTTACCTCCATTCTATTTCCGAGATTCTGGATCATCATTACTATCATTTCTCTGAATTCTTTTTCAGATAGGTTGCCTATTTCCTCTTCATTTATTTGGTCTTATAGGTTTTTACCTTGCTCCTTTACCTATGATATATTTTTTTGTCATCTCATTATCATTATTATTATTATTATTTTGATGTGTGTGGTTTTTATCCTGTCTTACTGGTTGTTTGGCCTGAGTCTTCCAGCACTGGAGTTTGTAGGCTGTTGGGTAGAGCTGTGTCTTGGTGCCACAATGAGGACCTCCAGGCGACCTCACTCCAATGAATATTCCCTGGGGTCTCAGGTTCTCTGTTAGTTGAGTGGTTCATATTAAGAGCTCACACCACATGAGCTCTGGCCCAACCCTCAGCTCGTGAACCAGGATCCCACATGCTTCATGGGGTGGCAAAAAAGAAAGACAAAAATAAAAGGACCAGAACAATAACAAACAAAGAGTACAAAATAAAATAATGTTAGAAACCTAACAGATATTTTAGAAAGAATAAAAAAATAAAAATATAGAGGAAACAACAACCAGAAGATAAAACAGAACCACAATAGTGAAAAAGAGGAGAAAAAAAAAAAAAAAAAGCTGGAAAAGGCCTTGGCTGTGGGGGGGCAGAGGCAGCATTTATGTGGTGGTGGGGGGCCTATTCTTAGGACCCACAGGGCCGGAAAAGGCCCTGAGGCGTGGGGGATGGAGCTTAGTCTCAACACAGCAGGAGGAGGGGCCCAGGAATGCCTCTGGCCTTGAGGGCAGAGGACCAGGTCCAGGACCCCAACAGGCTCACTGCATCCGAGTGGGCAGAGGAAACACTAGGCATGTTCCTCCCTGTTCCTCTGATCCCGGAGGACCCTTTCCTGTTGGCCTCTCTTCTTACTCTCCCTCCCTCCTATGTTCCTAGGACCCACACGGCTGGAGGGGGCCCCAGAAGTCAGGGGACCAGACCCAGAAGCCCAACAGGCTTCCCGGCTGAGTGGGTAGGGGAAACACCATCCATGCCTCCCCTGATGCTGGAGTGCCCCTCCCCATCTGCCTCTCCTCTTCTCCCCCCACCTCCCTTTTATATACCTAGGACCAATGCAGCCTAGATGGGGCCTAGGAGGGCAGGGGACCTGGCCTGGGAGTGCAGGCTTCCCAGGGCCCGATTGGGTAGGGGAAATGCTAGGAGCTCTCCCCTCTAATCCTCTGAGCCCCCAAGGGTCCCTCCAGGCGTGGCAACTCCTCCCCCCTCCCAGCCACCCCTCAGGGGCGCCAGTTGTGTCCGGCCTCCACTTCTCCTCTCCCCACACTCCCCCCACATCCTACCCAGTCGCTCGGTGGTTCCTCCCATCTCCTTGGGCATTGAAGTCCCCCACCAGCATATGGCAGGCACCCTAGTTGTGGGGAGATGCAAACTCTGTGTCCTCCCCCACCACCATCTTGACTCTGCCCCCCAACATTTCTTAAAAGGTTGGTCTGTGGTGATAAATTCCTTTAGCTTTTCCTTCTCTGGAAAACTCTCAATTCTGACAAATAACTATGCCAGGTAGAGCATTTTTGATTGGCAGGGTTTTTTCCTTCCAACACTTTGAATACATCATTCCACTTCCTTTTGGCCTACAGTGTTTCTGCTGAAAAATCTACTGACGGTCCTTTGGAAGTTCCCTTTTATATAACAAGTTTTTTGTTTTTGTTTTGTTTTTTAATGTCTTGCTTCTTTCAAGATTCTCTCCTTGTCCTTAACATTTGACATTTTAATCATAATGTGTCTTGGTGTAAGTCTCTTTGGGTTCATCATCTTTGCAACTCTTTGTTCTTCCGGGACCTGGATGTCAGGTTCTTTCCCACGTTAGGGGGGTTTCCAGCCATTATTTCATCAATTGTTTTCTGCCTCATTATCTCATTCTTCTCCTTCTTGGACTCTTATAATGTGAATGTTGATTTGTTTGTTTTCCCACAAGTCTCTTAAGCTATATTCACGTTTTTCATTCTTTTTTTCTTTCTGCTGCTGTGAATGAGTGAGTTCCACTGCCCTGTCTCAAGTTCACTGATGCTTTCTTCAGCTTCATCTAGTCTGCTGTTGAATTTTTTTTAATAAATTTATTTTATTTTATTTATTTTTGGCTGCATTGGGTCTTTGTTGCTGTGCATGGGCTTTCTCTAGCTGCGGAGAGTAGGGGCCACTCTTCATTGCAGTGCATGGGCCTCTCATTTCAGTGACTTCTCTTGCTGTGGAGCATGGGCTCTAGAGCACAGGCTCAGTGGTTGTGGCCCATGGGCCCAATTGCTCCATGGCATGTGGATCTTCCCAGACCAGGGCTCGAACTCGTGTCCCCTGCATTAGCAGGCAGATTCTTAACCATTGCACCACCAGGGAAGCCCCTCTTGAAGTTTTAAATTGTATTTTTCATTTCAGTTATTGTATTCTTCAGCTCTGTGACTTCTCTTTGGTACTTTCTTGTATTTTCTCTCTTTGTTGAAATTCTCACTTAGTTTATCCATTCTTCTTCTGAGTTAAGTGAGCATTTTTATGACCATTATTTTGAATCCCTTTATCAGGTAAAACATTTATCTCTATTGCATTCAGGATTTTTTCCTGAAGTTTTATCTCATTCTTCTGTTGGGAACATATTCCCATTTCCTCATTTTCCTTAACTCTCAGTGTTGGTTTCCATGCATAATGCAAAACAGCCACCTCTCTCAGTCTTGGAGGAGTAAGCTCACTTAGGGGATGAACCTTATTTTTCAACCCTACTCTAGCACTTCATTGTCTCTCAAACCTTGGTGATTTTCTAAGTAGCCTTTACTTTTAATGACTCTCAGTATTTCAGGATGTGTTAAAACCTTTTAGTGTCCCAAAGGGGACAATCTTGGTTATCACCTAGATTCAGGCTGATTGGAAGCCAGACCCTCAGGCAGCAATATACCTTCTTCAAATGAAGACTTAGAGATGAACATTTCTGTCTGCTCCCTCTGCACTGAGCCGAGGGTTGATAACCAGTTAATCACTTTCTTTCTTTGCTATAGTCCCATTTAACTAGTTAGCACAAACCTTGCTGGCCAACAGAGCCAGGCAATAAAGGCGTGTCACCTGGGTAGCAGCTGCAAAAGCCAGGGTACCAGACATAACAATTAGGGTATTAGGCATGTGCACTTAGTTCATGAGACTTGTGAGTCTCATGAACAGAAGCCCCACTGGCTTTCAAAGCTAGCTGTATTGAGGGATCATCGCTCAAGTACAGGTCTTAAAACATGGGATGCCAGATGTGGGGTTTAAACCTTTGCTTCTCAGGGAGATGCTCAGGCTTGTGAGTTCCCTAGAGACTTGATTTGCCATGCCGGAGGTGGAGTTTATGGCAAAATTGTGTCTCAGCCTCTCCTATCTGCTTTGATGTGGGTTTCTTTTCATTCACCTGATATGTAGGAGTTGCTTAGCTATTTGGGGGGATTTTTTCCCAGAGGAAATTGTTTTCTATGTAGCTGAAGTTGCAGTGTGTCTATGGGGGAGAATCCTCCTCCATCAGCATCTTGAACCGAACCTCCTTGCAATGATTTATTAAATATTAGCAGTCATATACTAAATATCTACTAGAGTAGTAATTCTTCATTTTTAGTATAGAATTTGATCACAAAATAAATTTATAAAATGTATGAATTACATATAATATTTATTAAACCATATCTTTTTACCTAATTAAAGGCATTTCTTAAAACATTTTGTGGGTGTCCAAATATGTTTTCTCTATCTAAATAGATATAAATTTAAGAGAAAGAAGTTACTGTATAACCCTTATCTGCACCTTCACATTTCTACCATGGTATTTCCAATAAATAATTTACAAAGATATTTTCCTATACCAGCCATATTAACTAGTTAGATGGACTATATTATTTTAATATACTAATAATACAATCTTATTGTGTTCTCTAGAAAAAATGATTCTGAACTGGTAGTAGTGAGAAAGTAGGGATATCCTACATCCATCTTAAATTTTAATAATGCAACTATGCAAATGTATACAAAATTTTCACACATTTTCTGGGATTCATAGATACTGATCTCTAAGGATGTGTTTGAAAAATGTTATCAGGCAATGCACTGTTTACCTGAGAGAGAGAAGAAAGACCATAACAGCTGTATGAATTTCCCAGATGCTATGAATAACAAACATTTCAGAAGTGAATAATAGAAGACAGTAGGCCTTGCCTTCCTCAGATGATTTAATAACATACTGCAGGCCTTCTAGGGGAAGGGTGCAAAATAGGAGTTATCTTCCCTGAATTACCTAGAATATATAGCCTCCATGGAATTTTACATTTTCTTCTTTAATCATTTATTAAATGATCTCAATTTGAAAAGATTTGTACAAGTTGATGTAAAATAGCTTTAGTGTACTTCCATTCATTAAAGCTGAATAAAGTAGTCAATCGCATTGTAACTAGACTTTTGACAAGTGAAAAGAATCATGAAAATTGACTACAGTGAAGATCAGAATGTGAACTGTGAACAAGAACACAAAGACATGAAGACAGTTGAAAAATTAACAAAATATTTATCAATGTTGATAATACAAAGCTGTCCTTGTAGCTAATATTTCAACCTTGAGAAATTAAATTATAATCTATTAATGTCTTATGAATAAGATGGATGGTGATCTTGATACCAAATCTAATAGAAGCCTAGTTTGGCAAAACAATTACTATCCAAGATAGTCAAGTTTAAAAGCAATGGCTTCTAGTACAGGAAATAGCTCAAAATCCATGAGAAATAGTCTATGAGAGTGCTAAGTTAGGAACCATTTCCAAGAAGTAAAGGACTGATTAAGTGTGTGTAGCATGTGACCCTAATATTTTCCTATTTCTATCAAATGTAATAATCTTTGCAGCTTTCTGCTGAAATGAATAAAGATTATTTACCACAAGAAGAAACTCACATAAAGAAAGGAATAAGAAAAATGTACAACCTTAGCTCTTTTTCTGTGCTTGATGTTTTACTGTAAGTTTATTCTGCGCTATAATTTTAGGGAATGACAGTACATTAGCTCACATAAAATACTATAGCATTTTCTCTTGAAGAGTAAAGTGTGGACAAATGCCTCCTTGAGTAAAACATCCTGGGTAATACCCACTTCCACTCATCAATTATTGTCTATATTGGGGCAATTATTAAAAAAGTATTCTGTTTGGCTGAACTTATTGTACATCATAGGTACATATGAAAAACAGGAAACAATGTGTGTAAAAGTGTTTCGTAACTTTAAAGTGCCATACAAATTTATTTCTTAGAAACAGTAACTGGGGATGACTTATCTCACCCTCCCACATATTACCATGTTTTTTTGTTCTGTTTTTTTAATTTTTGGCTGTGTCAGGTCTTAGTTGTGGCATGTGGGATCTTCACTGAGGCATGCGGGATCTTTTGTTGCAGCACATGGGCTCTTTGTTGCGGCACTTGGGCTTCTCCCTAGTTGTGGCATGTGGGTTTTCTCTTCTCTAGTTGTGGTGTACAGGCTCCAGAGCACGTGGGCTCTGTAGTTTGTAGCATGCAGGCTCTAGTTGAGGCATTTGAGCTCAGTAGTTGTGACCCTTGGGTTAGTTGCCCCACAGAATGTGGGCTCTTAGTTCCCTGACCAGGGGTTGAATCCACTTCCCCAACATTGCAAGGCAGATTCTTTACCATTGGACCACCAGGGAAGTCCCCTATTACCATCTGTTTTTAAAAATATTTTCATACACTCTTTCTTGCCTTAAATTGAGAAACAAATTTTGGCATTCTGTAATGTTTCCAGTAAGAATTTTTATAAATGTTTAAATTGTTTAATAATACATAACACTCTTCTAGCATATTATCCCACTACTGATAGACAAAATTATGACATAAATCATTTGATTCTTCTTAGTCATTGTTCAAAATATTCACAAGTTCTTCTTTTTATTGGCAGTTTAAATAAATATGGCAAAGTTGAGGAAAGTGGTATGTTTTAAAAACTCCATTCACTAAGAATGTTAATTAGAAAGGATAATGGAAAATGTGAATAATTCATAAGTGTCTAATGATTTTGTGGGTGTAGATAATATAATTACTACAGATGCTTTGTTTTGTAGAAAAAAGAGGACAGATTCATAATGAGGCGCCAATATTACATTCTTAGATGTTCTATCATTAGCATTATTAATAACAGAGCCTTGAATTTATATAGCGGTAGCATTACCTTCATGTTCACTTTAAAGATTTTTTTTAAGGAAAGAAAGAAAGAAATCTGCCACTGTACTTTCTGTCTCTGGGCTTCAGGCTACTGCAACACTGCTTAAATGATGTAAAAGTAGTAAGGAGGAAATTTTGCTCACAGATGTTAGTGTATCCCAGAGTTTCTAAGAAAGCACTGAGCCCTTTATCAGTCAGGATTCTCTAAAGAAACAAAAGCAGTAGGATATAGATATACAAATACAGATATATACATAGAGAAATATATAGATTTATTTTAAGGAATTGCCTCACAGTTGTGGAAATGGGTAAATTCAAAATCTGTAGGTCAGGCTGGCAGGCTAGAAATTCCAGTAAGAGTTGACATTGAGGTCTTGAATCCAAAATCCACAGAACAGATTAGGAGGCTAGAAAGTCAGCCAAGCTTTCTATGTTACAGTATTGAGAAAGAATTCCCTCTTCTCCAGGAAGCCTCAATTTTTTTTCTTAAGGTCTTTAACTAATTGAAAGAAGCCCACTCACATTATCAAGGGTAATTTGATTTACTTAAAGAAAAGTGATTATAAATGTTAATGACATTGACAAAATACTTTTACAGAAGCATCTAGCTAGTGTTTGACCAAATAGCAGGGCACCATAGCCTAGCCAAGTTGACACACAAAACTAACCATCACAAGTTGTGATGTTAAGTATTTGACTTTTACTTTGTAATCTTAATTAAGAGATAAATGGAAGATATTATTTAGGGACCAATAAGGCAAGAAAGTAATATATAAAATTTATTACCTAAAAATGTAAATGATGTTGACTAGAACCAACTGAACTAGTTGTGACAGGTGTTAAGACATCCTTGATGATTATTTAAAAAATGATTTGACGTCAATGAATTTGGACAAGATATGACAGGAATCTACTGCTTAAAGGACATTCTTCTCTAACTTTTTATTCAGCTTTCCATGATAGCTTAAGATAGGTGTGCAAGTAATAACACTATGCAAAGAGCAATTTTACATACCTGTAGTGATGTGTTACCATTTTTCCTTTTAGTTTTTTTAGGATAAATTGATATACAGTATTATAAAAGTTTAAGGTATGCAGCATAATGATTTGACATCAATACATCATGAAATGATCACTACAATACGTTTAGTGAACAACCATCATCTCATACAGATAAGAAAAAATAATTTTTGCTTGTGATGAGAACACAGGATTTTCTCTCAACAATTTTCATATATAATACACAGCAGCATTAATTATATTTATCATGTTGTACATCACATCTCTCATATTGTACTTATTAATATTACAACTGGAAATTTGTACCTTTTGATTAACTTGATCCACTTCATACTCCTCCCACCCCCATTCTTTTTGTTTTAAATTTTTATTTCATATTGGAGTATTACTGATTAACAATGTTGCGTTAGTTTCAGGTGTATAGTAAACTGATACAGTTATACATATGCATTTATCCATTTTCAAGTTTTTTTTCATTTAGGTTAATACAGAATATTGAGAAGAGTTCCTGTGTAATACAGTAATTCCTTGTTGGTTATCTATTTTACATATAGCAGTGTGTATATATCAAACATATGTAAAATAGATAACCAATCCCAAACTTCCAACCTATCACTTTCCCCCTGGTAATCATAAGTTCACTCTGTAAGTCTGTGAGTCTGTTTCTGTTTGTAAATATGTTCATTTGTATCCATTTTTTTTAGATTCCACATATAAGCAATATCATATGATATTTGTCCTTCTCTGTCTGACTTACTTCACTTAGTATGATAATTTCCAGGTCTATCCATGTTGCTGCAAGTGGCATTCTTTCATTCTTTTTAATGGCTGAGTAATATTCCATTGTATATATGCAACATCTTCTTTATCCATTAATTTGTCAATGGACATTTAGGTTGCTTCCTTTTCTTGGCTATTGTAAACAGCACTGCAATGAACATTGAGGTGCATGTATCCTTTTGAAACATGTTTTTTTCTGGATATATGCCCAGGAGTGGGATTGCTGGATCATATGGAAGCTCTATTTTTAGTTTTTTAAGGAACCTCCATACAGTTTTCCGTAGTGGCTGTATCAATTTACATTCCCACCAACAGTGCATGAGAGTTCCCTTTTCTCCACATCCTCTCCAGCATTTATTTTTTGTAGACTTTCTGATGATGGCATTCTGACTGGTGTGAGGTGATACGTCATTGTAGTTTTGATTTGCATTTCTCTAATAATTAGCCATGTTAAGCATCTTTTCATGTGCCTCTTGACCATCTGTATGTCTTCTTTGGAGAAATGTCTATTTTGGTCTTTCCCCATTTTTAAATTGGGTTGTTTGTTTTTTTAATATTGAGCCTCATGAGCTGTTTGTAAGTTTTGGAGATTAATCCCTTGTTGGTAACATCGTTTGAAAACATTTTCTCCCATTCTGTGGGTTGTCTTTTCATTTGGTTTATGGTTTCCTTTGTTGTGCAGAAGTTTTTCAGTCCCATTTGTTTGATTTTGTTTTCATTTCCAATTACTGTAGGAGACAGATCAAAAATGATATTGCTGTAATTTATGTCATAGAGTATTCAGCCTCTGTTTTCCTTTAAGAGTTTTATAGTATCCAGTCTTACATTTAGGCTTTAATCCATTTTGAGTTTACTTTTGTGTATGGTGTTAGAAAGTGTTCTAATTTCACTTTTTTACATGTAGCTGTCCAGTTCTCCCAGCCCCATTTATTGAAGAGACTGTCTTTCCTCCATTGTATAGTCTTGCCACCTTTGTCATAGATTAATTGACCACAGTGCATAGGTTTATTTCTGGGCTTTCTGTCCTGTTCTGTTGACCTACATTTCTGTTTTTGTGCCAGTAACATACTGTCTTGATGACTGTAGCTTTGTAGTATAGTTTGAAGTCAGAGAGCCTGATTCCTCCAGCTCCGTTTTTCTTTCTCAAGATTGCTTTGGCTATTTGGCATCTTTTGTGTCTCCATACAAATTTTAAGATTTTTTTGTTCTAGTACTGTGAAAAATGTCTTTGATAACTTGATAGACATTGCATTGAATCTATAGATCACCTTGGGTAGAAGAGTCATTTTGGCAATATTGATTCTTCCAATCCAAGAACATTGTATATTTTTCCAACTGTTTGTGTCATCTTAAATTTCTTTTGAAAACATTGCCATTAGTATTTTAATAGTGTCTTATAGTTTTCAGAGTGCAGGTCTTTTGTCTCCTTAGATAGGCTTATTCCTAGGTATTTTATTCTTTCTGATGCTATAATAAATGGGATTGTTTCTTTCTCTTTCAGATTTCTGTGTATAATTTTGAATTCTGCAACATTACTGAATTCATTGATGAGTCTAGTAGTTTCTGGTAGCAACTTTAGGATTTTCTATGTATAGTGTCATGTCATCTGCAAACAGTGAGAGTTTAACTTTTTCTTTTCCAATTTGGATTCATTTTATTTCTTTTTCTTTTTCTCTGATTGCCATGGCTAGGACTTCCAAAACTATGTTGAACAAAAGTGGTGAGAGTGGACATCCTTGTCTTGTTCCTGATCTTAGAGGAAATGCTTTCAGCTTTTCACCATTGAGTATGATGCTAGATGTAGGTTTGCCATATATAGCCTTTATTATGTTGAGGTATATTCCCTCTGTGCCCACTTTCTGGAGAGTTTTTATCATAAATGGGTGCTGAATTTTATCAAAAAATTTTTCTGCATCTATGGAGATGATCATATGGTTTTTATTCTTTAATTTGTTGATGTGGTGTATTACATGATTGATTTGTGAATATTCAAAAATCCTTGCATCCCTGGGATAAATCCCACTTGATCATGGTGTATGATCCTTTTTATGTATTGTTGGATTCAGTATGCTAGTATTTTGTTGAGGAATTCTGTGTTTATGTTCATCAGTGACATTGGCCTGTAATTGTCTTCTTTTGTCATATCTTTGTCTGTTTTTAATATCAGGTTGATGGTGGCCTTATAGAATGAGTTTGGCAGTGTTCCTTCCTCTGAAATTTTTTGGAATAGTTTCAGAAGCATAGGTGTTAACTCTTCTCTAAATGTTTGATAGAATTCACCTGTGAAGCCATCTGATCATGGAATTTTGCTTGTTGGGAGTTTTTTAAATCATGTTTCTGATAACCACAATTCTGACCTCTTTTTCTGAGTTAGTGAATTTGTTTCTGAAATATAATTGACCTACAGCTGTATGTTAGTTCCTGGTGTACAACACAATGATTCAGTATTTCTATACATTTCAAAATTATCACCACAAAATGTCTAATTACCATCTGTCACCATAAAAAGATATTACATTATTGACTATATTCCCCACACAATACATTTCATACCTGTCATTAATTTATTTTGCAACTGGAATTTTGTACCTCTTAATCTCACTCACCTATTTCTCTCATCCCTCCACCTGACTCCTCTCTGGAAACCACCTGTTTGTTCTCTGTATCTATGACTCTGTTTCTGTTTTGTTGTATTTATTTTTTTTAATTCCACATATAGATGGATTCATACAGTATTTCTCTTTCTCTTTCTGACTTATTTCACTTAGCATAATACCTCTAGGTCCATCCATGTTGTCATAAATGGCAAGATTTCATTCTTTTTCATGGCTCGGTAATATTCCATTGTTTATATGCCATATCTTTATCCATTAATCTATCCAGTGGTACTTCAGTTGCTTTTATATTTTGTGTATTTTAAGTAATGCTGCAAATAACAAAGGGGTGCATATATCTTTTTGAATTATGGTGTTCATTTTCTTCAGATAAATACACATAATTGGAATTGCTGAATCAGAATTGCTGAATCATATTATAGTTCCATTTTTAAATTTTTAGGTACCTCCATATTATTTTCTATAGTGGCTGCACTAAATTATACTCCCACAAATAGTGCACAAGGGTTCCTTTTCCTCCATATCCTTGACAGCACTTGTTTTTTATTGTCTTTTTTATAATAGCCTTTCTGAAGATGTGAGGTGATATCTCACTGTGGTTTTGACTTGTATTTCCATGCTTATTAGTGATGTTAAGCATCTTTTCATGTGCCTGTTGGCCATCTGTATATCTTTGGAAAATGTCTATTCTGGCCCTCTGCTGAATTTTTAGTTGGGTTGTTTGGTATTTTGATGTTGAGTTGTATGAGTTCTTCATATATTTTTTATATTAACCCCTTATTGCATATATTGTTAACAAATCTTCACCCATTCAGTAGGCTGCCTTTTCATCTTGTTAATAGTTTCTTTCACTGTGCAAGAGCTTTTTAGTTTGATATAATCCCATTTGTTTATTTTTGCATTTGTTACCTTGCCTGAGAAGACATATCCAACAAAATATTTCTAAGACCTATCTCAAAGAGTAACAACCTGTTTTCTTCTAGAAGTTTTATGGTTTCAGTATTTACATTTAAGTCTCTAATCCATTTTGAGTTTATTTTTTTATATGGTATGAGAAAGAAGTGCAGTTTTTTTCTTGTGCATGTAGCTGACCAGTTTCCCAACACCATTGGTTGAAGAGGCTATCTTTTCTCCATTATATATTCTTGCCTCCTTTGTTGTACATTGACTATATAAGTGTGGGTTCAGTTCTGGTCTCTCTGGTCTATTCCACTGATACATGTGTGTGTTTTTGTACTAGCACCATACTGTTTTGCTTGCTGTAGCTTTATATTATAGAGTTTGAAATGAGAGTGCATGATATCTCCAGCTGTGTTCTTCTTTCTCAAAATTGTTTTGGCTATTTGTGGCCTTTTATGTTGCCATACAAATTTTATAATTCTTTGTTCTATGGAAAGGCCATTGGTATTTTAATAGGGATTGCATTGAATCTGTAGATTTCCTTGGGTAATATTGCCATTTGAATAATACTCATTTTTCCAACCCATGAACACAGTATAGCTTTCCATTTGTTACTGTTGTCTTCAATTGCTTTCTTTAGTATCTCAGTTTTCTGAATACACATATCTTACCTCCTTAGTTAGACTTATTCCTAGGTATTTTTTTTCATTCTAATAGGATTATAAATGGGATTCTCTTCTTAATTTCTCTTTCTGATAGTTTGTTGCTAGTGTATACATATGCAATTAATTTCTGTATATTAATTTTGTATCCTGCAACTTTACAGGATTCATTGTTGTTGCATTCTAATAGTTTTATGGTGATGTCTTTAGGATTTTCTATTTATAATATCATGTCATCTGCAAACAGTAATAGTTTTACTTCTTTCTTTACAGTTTGGATTCCTTTTATCTCTCTTTGTTTGGTTCCTGTGTCTAGTATTTCCATTACTGTGTTGAATAAAAGTGGTGAGAGTGAGCATCCTGGCATTTTCCTGATCTTAGCAGAAATGCTTTCAGCTTTTCACTGATGAGAATGATATTAGTTGTGGGCTTGTCATATATAGCCTTTATTTTATGTTGCTGTATGTTCCCTTTATACCCATATTCCAGAGAGTTTTTATCATAAACGGATGTTGAATTTTGTTGAAAGGTTTTTTTCTGTATCTAGTGAGATGATCATATGATTCTTAGTCTTCAATTTGTGAATGTAGTGTATCACATTGATTAATTTGCAGATATTGAACCATCCTTGTTTCCCTGGGGTAAAGCCAATTTGATCATGGTATATGACCCTTTTAATGTATTGTTGAATTTGGTTTGCTAATATATTATTCAGGGTTTTTCATATATGTTCATCAGTGATATTAGTGTACAATTTTTTTTTTTGTGGTATCTTTGTCTGGTTTTTGTATCAGGGTGATGCTGGCCTCATAGAACGAGTTTGAAAGCATTCCTTCCTCTGTAAATATTTGCAATGGTTTGAGAAAGATAAGTGTTAATTCTTCTTTAAGTGATGGGTAGAATTCACTCCTGAAGCTGTCTAGTCCTAGACTTTTGTTTATTGATGGTTTATTTTATTACTGATTCAAGTTTATTACTGGTAATTGGTCTGGTCATACTTTCTATTTCTTTCTGGTTTAGTCTAGGGAGATTGTACCTTTCTAAGAATTTGTCCATTTCTTATAGTTTGTCCATTTTATTGGCCTATAATTGTTTGTAATAATCTCTTAAGATCCTTTGTATTTCTGTGGTATGAGTTGTAACTTCTTTTTCATTTCTGATTTTATTTATTTGGTGCCTTTCTTTTTTCTTGATGAGTCTAGCTAAAGGTTTGTCAGTTTCATCTTTTCAAAAAATTAGGTCTTAATTTTATTGATCTTTTCTACTGTTTTTAGTCTCTATTTCATTTCTTTCTACTCTGATCTTTATGATTGATTTACTTCTACTAATTTTGGGTTTTGTTTGTTGTTCTTTTTCTCTAGTTCCTTTAGGTATGTTTAGGTTGTTTTTTTTAGATTTTCCTTGTTTTCTAATATAGGCTTCTATCTCCGTAAAATTCCCTCATAGAACTGCTTTTCCTGCATCCTGTAGATTTTTGGATTGTTGTGTTTTTGTTTTCTTTTTTCTCCAGGTATTTTTTTTGTTTCCTCTTTGAGTTCTTCAGTAACCCATTGGTTGTTAGTATCATATTGTTTAGTCTCCATGTGTTTTGGGGTTTTTGCAGTTTTTTTCTTGTAGTTGATTTCTAATGGTATGCCATTGTGTTTGGAAATGATCATTGATATGATTTTGGTCTTCTTAAATTTACTGAGACTATGTGTTACCATTTTATATTCAGGCTATCGTAGTCAGTTCGAGCTGCTATAACAAATTACCATGGACTTGGTGGTTTAAACAACATTTATTACTCACAGTTCTGGAGCCTGAAATGTTCAAAATCAAAGTTCCACCTGATTCAGTGTCTAGTATGGACCCTCCTTCTGGTTTGCAGACAGATGCATCTTGTGGTATCCTCATATGACTGAGAGTGAGAGAGCATGTCAACTTTTTGTTATAAGTACACTAATCACATCATAGGGGCTCCACCCTCATGACTTCATCTAAACCTAACTACCTCCCAAAAGCTCCACTTTCAAATATAATCACACTGGGGATTAGGGCTTCAGTGCAGACCAAATAAATCTTGATTCCATTTGGCAGATGTCTTTCACAAGCTTGATGACTTCATTATTCATCTATTTATTTCCCTTTCAAGCTTGTTTTGTTATAAAGTTGGTAGATGTGCATTCCAACCTTTCATGGAAGGTGGTATGATGGAGAATTTTGCTTCTATCCTTTAGATTATTACAATATACTTTTCTCTTTAGGAACAATAAAATTGGTGAAAATCCAACCAAAGAGTTGAGCAATTAAAAACAGAAACTGCTTCTCATGTAGCATGTGATACCCTATCACCTTATTTGCTCAAATTTCATTTATACTATCTTTTATTATCTTTTTAACTGTCTTTCACCTCCAGTGGGGATAATGGAGATAAGATGTAAAATTTAAGAACACATTCAATCATCAGTTCAGTTAAAGTCAAAGTGAAGATTCAGAAATCTTTGTGAGATTTAGATTTGTTGCTATTTACAGCATGTTAAAATTTGACAAATTGAACTAATAGCTTAAAGCTTTTTTATAGTATTTCTATTTCCACGAGTTTTTTTTAGTTCCTGCTTATTTACTAACATTTACAAATATCATTTGAATACTTAGCTTTTGCTTCTTCCAAACTGTTGCATACTTTAACCATGACAATGTAGCAACAAATCTGTGGTACCCCATTAGACTTCTCCTTCTAATTAGATTCACTTTGGCTGTTTGTAGATTTCAGGAGCTTTTCAATACTAAATTACTTTTCATATACAGGCCAATACAGCCTCATGTCTTGAGGACTTTTCAGAAATGATAAATGCATAAAACAAACAATCCTTTGAAAAATCATAGAAAATGTGGTCAACAGGTCCCACTGATCTGCATATAGCAAATTTTTCTAATTACTACTCTTATTTACTTTTTCAGCTGACAATTTTTCAAACTCTTTATTTCTCACTTGTCTACAGTTTAATGAGAAAATTGACAACGTGACAGTACTGTTCCCTTTTAACATCATCATTAATGTTCTTACTTTCTGGAGTATTTCTCTGTTAGAATATTTCCCCTGAGTATGTGTAAAAGCTTTTTATTATAATCTTAAAAGCCATTTATGAACAATAAAGTAATTCTATATTTAGATTTTTACTTCACTGTGCTTTCTTACACTCTAACTCTTTATATTCTGTTTCTTTTCATCTCTTTCCTCCATTTTCAGAATATCTATTCCCCGTTCCTTCTACAACAGCTTTTTGATAAGTCACTTTTTTAAAAGTGAAATTATAATTTAATCTACTCATAATATAGTATATTTTATAATGTAATATCTTTCTAATTTCCTAGATTTTGGTACTTTACTTTGTTACACATTATAAATACCTTAATTCCCCTAACTTTCTCTAATTGAAGTCAAATATTATTTCCTTTGATATTTAAAATTAATGTTCTACTGTGTTAAAACGAAGTAATTTCTGGTGCAAAGCCTATTTTAAAATTTGCAATCAGGCTTCTATAATCGTAAATTTAGCAACCTATTTTGTATACTAGATTTAGTTGTGTTTGTTATCCAAAATACATAATAATATAAACTATTATATACAGTTGAACAGCAGTCAGTACAAAATATTTTCCAAACTGTTTGTGTTTCTCATGCCTTTGTTACAATTAAACAAGAGATAATATCCACATATGTTTATTCATATGTCATTCTTTCATTGAGCAACCATTTATCAACTATATGCCTGACCCTGGTCTGTATTTGAGAGACAAATGAGACACAGGAAAAAGCCCCTAATCTCACAATGAAGTGGAGCAAGACAAAATAATTTACAAATAGAATGTATATTCTTTAATGAAAGGAAAGCAGGGTGAAATGATAGGGAGTGACTGGGGGGGCTTCTGTGATAAGATGTTTAGGGAGGGGTTTTTGGAAGAAGGAACATTTGAGCTAAGATTTGCATAATAAATAGAAGACAGTCTTACAGGAGAGTTTCCCAGACTGAGGAAAAGCTAGAATTAAGACCCAATATAGCAAATACTGTGTCATGCTTAACTATCAGAAACAAAGCTGTGAGTTTGAAGCTTAGAGAGTGAAGGCAGATAAAGTACCACATACCCGTCCTAGCCCTACTGTCTGAAATAATACATGATCTCTTCTAGATAGCATGTCTTCAAATATTTAGATATAAGGGACAGACTCACAATTAATTTCTCTCTCTAGGTACCAGTAACAACAATGGAGTATTAATGAGTGAAGTAATGGGTAAAATAATCTTGAGGGCAATTTAAAGAATCCTGCCATCCCTTGCTGAGAGTTTCTATGCTCTTTCCTTAAATAGTGGTGTGTGAGTGTCTGAAAGGACCAGTAGAATGGAAAAACTCTCAAGTTTGGAAAAGAAAGACATTTTCATGGGATGTACCTTAGGCTGAGTGAACCTAAAATCAAGACAGAAGTTTGTAAAACAGCAGCAGATGCTCAGAGGAGAGACGAATGCCCAAGATCAAGTAAAAATAGTCTATAGCTGAGAAGTGGCTAGGAGAATGGACTGAATGCTGCTTTAAAAAGTTAACTTATATTTGACAACTAAGATTCCCTTGAGAGAAAGAAGAGGGAAGAAAAAAATCCTTGAACTGTAAGTGACTAAGGCTCTTACAAGTCATAGAAAATTTCAATAGACTGAAATCATACCAGATACCTTTCTGACCACAATGGTATAAAACTGTAAATCAACCAAAGAGGAAACTGGAAAATTTACAAACATATGGAAACCAAACAACTCACCTGTGAACAATCAATGGGTTGAAGAAGAAATCAAAAGGAAAATAAAAGAAGATATCAAAACAAGTAAAATTGGAAACATAACACACCAAAACATTTAGGAGGCCAAAAAGCAGTTCTGAGACAGAAGTTAGAGTAATAAATGTGCATATCAAGAAAATACTTTTCAAATAAACAATCTAATTTTACACCTTAAGAAACTAAAAAAAGAAAAACAAACTAAGTCCAAGTTAGCAGAAGAAAGAAGAAAGCAAAGATGAGAGTGGAAATAAATTAAGCAGAGATAAGGAAAAGAATAGAAAAAAATCAAAAGTTCAACAGAACTAAGAGCTGGTTACATTGGCAAACCTTTAGCTAGACTAACTTAGAAAATGAAAGAGAGAAGACTCAAAATAAAAAATGAAAAAGGAGACGTAACTGACACCATAAAAATATACAGAATCATAGGAAATTACTATGAACAATTATATGCCAACAAAAGGGATAACCAAAGAAATGGATAAATTCATAGATACATGTAATTTACAAAGACTGAATCATGATAAAGTAGAAAATCTGAACAGATCAATAACTAGTAAGGAGATTAAGTCAGTAATCAAAACCCTCCCAACACAGAAAACCCCAAGACCAGAAGGCTTCACTGGTGAATTCTATAACACATTTAAAGAAGAATTAATTTCAACCCTTATCAAAGTCTTCCCAAAAAAATGGAAAAGGAGGGAATACTCATTTGACAAAGCCAGCATTATCTAGACAACAAAGTCAGATAAAGACACTACAAGAAATATATAGACCAATATCCCTGATTAATATAGATGCAAAAGTTCTTAAAATATTAGCACAATTCAATAACACATTAAACTGATCAAACATCATGGAATTACCCATCAGATGCAAGGATGGTTAAACATATACAAATCAATAAATGTGAAACATCACATTAAAGAATGAAAGAGAAGAAGCTGTCTGGGAAGTTGCAAGATGGCAGAGTCGAAGAATGTGAGCTCACTCCTTGCAAAAACACCAAAATAACAACTAACTGCTAAACAATCATTGAAAAAAACAAAAACAAAAACGCTGGAACCTACCAAAAAGGATACACTGCATCCAAAGACAAAGAAGAAGCCACAATAAGATGGAAGGAGGGGCACAATCACGATAAAATAAAATCCCATACCCACTGGATGGGTGACCCACAAATTGAAAAATAAGTCACAGAAATTATCCCAAATGAGTGAAAGTCCTGAGCCTCCATCAGGCCTCCCAGTCTGGGCGTCTGGCACCAGGTGAAGGAACCCCCAGAGAATCTGACTTTGAAGGCCAGTGGGGTGTGATTGCAGGAATTCCACATGACTGTAGGAAAGAGAAACTCCACTCTTGGAGGGTGCACACAAGGTCTCGTATGCACCAGGACCCAGAGAAAAAAACACTGACCTCATAAGGGACTGGACCAGACCAACCTGCTAGTATTGGAGGGTGTCCTGTGACAGTGGGGGTGGCTGTGGCTCACTGTGAGAACAAAGACACTGGCAGCAGCAGTTCTTGGGAGTACTCATTGGTGAGCCATCATGGAGGCTGCCATTCCAGAGGGACAAGACCTAGCACCACATACCAGTGGTCAGGAACCGGTCCCTCCCACCAGGAACCTGCACAAGCCTCTTAGCTTCATCCACAAGAGGACAGACAGGAGAACAAGAAGAACTACAATCCTGCAGCCTGCAGAACAGAAACCACCATCAAGGAAATTAAACAAAATGAGACAGCAGAGTAATGTGTCCCAGATGAAGGAACAAGATAAAACCCCAGAAATAAGTAAAGAAGAGATAGGCAATCTACTGGAAAAAAAATTCAGAGTAACGATAGGGAAGATGATCCAGGATCTCAGAAAAAGAATGGAGGCACAGATCAAGAAGACACAAGAAATGTTTAACAAAGACCTAGAAGAAGAACAAACTGAAAGAGATGAACAATACAATAAATGAAATGAAAAATACACTAGAAGGAATCAATAGCAGAATAACTGAGGAGGAAGAACGGATAAGTGAGCTGAAAGACAGAATGGTAGAAATCACTGCCACAGAATAAAGAAAAAAGAATGAAAAGAAATGAAGACAGTCTAAGAGACCTCTGGGACAAGATTAAACACACCAACATTCACATTATAGGGGTCCCAGAAGGAGAAGAGAGAAAGGACCTGACAAAATATTTGAAGAGGTAATAGCTTAAAACTTCCTTAACATGGGAAAGGAAACAGTCACCCAAGTCCAGGAAATGCAGAGTCCCAGGCAGGATAAACCCAAGGAGGAAGAGACCAAAACACATAGTAATCAAATTGACAAAAATCAAAGACAAAGAAAAAATATTAAAAGCAACAAATAACATACAATGGAGCTCCCATAAGGTTATCAGCTGATTTCTCAGCAGAAACTCTGCAGGTAAGAAGGGAGTGGCATGATATATCTAAAGTGATAAAAGGGAAGAACCTACAACCAAGAATACCCAGGAAGGCTCTCATTCAGATTCAAAAGTGAAATCAAAAGCTTTACAGACAAACAAAAACTAACAGAATTCAATACGACCAGATCAGCTTTGCAACAAATTCTAAAGGAGCTTCTCTATGTGGAAAAGAAAAGGCCACAACTAGAAACATAACATAAAGGTAGGAAATCATCTACACACAAATATAATATCAAAACCAGCAATTATGAGAAGAGAGCACAAATGCAGGATATTGGAAATGCATTTGAGATTAAAAGACCAACAGCTTAAAAAAATCTTGTTTATATATAAACTGTTATATCAAAACCTCATGGTAACGTCAAACTGAAAATCTACAATAGATACAAAAACAAAAAAGAAAAAGCAATCCAAACACAACACTAAAGATAGTCATCGAATCACAAAAGAAGAAAACAAAAGAGGAAGGGAAGAACAAAGACCTACAAAAAAATCCAAAACAATTAAGAAAATTGTAATAGAACATATATAGTGATACTTACCTTAAACATAAATGGAATAAATGCTGCAACCAAAAGGCATAGACTGGCTGAAAGGATACAAAAACAAGACCCATATATATGCTGTCTACAAGAGACCCACTTCAGATCTAGGGACACATACAGACTGAGAGTGAGGGGATGGAAGAAGGTATTCCATGCAAATGGAAATCAAAAGAAAGCTGGAGTAGTAATACAGTAAGTCTCCTACATATGAACCTTCAAGTTGTGAACTTTCAAAGATGCAAACTTTCAAAGCATAGGGAGATCAGCTCAGTGCATTGTGTCCACCTAGAGGGGTAGGATAGGGAGGGTGGGAGGCAGACGCAAGAGGGAGGATATATAGGGATATATGTATATGTATAGCTGATTCACTTTGTTATACAGAAGAAACTAACACACCACTGTAAAGCAATTATACTACAATAAAGATGTTAAGAAAAAAAAAAGATGAAGAAGAAGATATAATTGTAAATATATATGCATCCAGCATAGGAGCACCTCAATATATAAGGCAAATGCTAACAGCCATAAGAAGAGAATTCAGCAGTAACACAATAATAGTGGGGGACTTATACACAATAACAGTGGAGGACTTTAACATCCCACTTTAATCAATGGACAGATCATCCAGATAGAAGATCA
The DNA here is from genome assembly GCF_949752795.1 of Hyperoodon ampullatus. Classification (NCBI taxonomy): domain Eukaryota; kingdom Metazoa; phylum Chordata; class Mammalia; order Artiodactyla; family Ziphiidae; genus Hyperoodon; species Hyperoodon ampullatus. Next base: position 99,317,233 of record NC_136914.1, read on the forward strand.
ATAAGGAAACACAGGCCTTAAATGACACATTATACCAGAGGGACTTAATTGATATTTATAGAGCATTCCACCCAAAAGCAGCAGAATACACATTCTTCTCAAGTACACACAACATTCTCCAGGACTGAACACATGCTGGGTCATGAAGCGAGCTTCAGTAAATTTAAGAAAATTGAAATCACGTCAACATCTTTTCAGACCACAAGGCTATGAGATTAGAAATCAAGTACAAGGAAAAAAAAAAAACTGTAAAACACCCAAACACATGGAGGCTAAACAGTATGCTACTAAACAACCCATGGATCACTAAAGATATCAAAGCGGAAATTTAAAAATATTTAGAGACAAATGACATTGAAAACAAGATGATCCAAAGCCTATGGGACATAGCAAAAGCAGTTCTAAGAGGGGAGTTTATAGCAATAAAATCTTACCTCACAAAATAAGAAAAATCTCAAACTACTTAAACTTACACCTAAAGCAACTAGAGAAAGAAGTACAAACAAAATCCAAAATTAGTAGAAGGAAAGAAATCATAAAGATCAGAGCAGAAATAAATGAAATAGAGACAAAGGAAACAATAGCAAAAATGAATGAAACTAAAATCTGGTCCTTTGAAATGATGAACAAATTTGATAAACCTTTAGCCAGACTCATCAAGAAAAAAAGGGAGAGAACACAAATCAATAAAATTAGAAGTGAAAAAGAAGTTACAACTGACACCACAGAAATACAAAAGATCATGAGACTACTACAAAAAACGATATGCCAATAAAATGGACAACCTAGAAGAAATGGACAACTTCTTAGAAATATACAACCTTACAAGACTGAACTAGGAAGAAATAGAAAATATGAACATATTAATCTCAAGTACCGAAATTGAAACAGGGATTTTAAAACTTCCAGAAACAAAGTCCAGGACCAGAAGACTTAAAAGGTGAATTCTAGAGAACATTTAGAGAAGGGTTAACACCTATCTTTTGGAAACTATTCGGAAAAATTGTAGAGGAAGGAACACCCCCAAGCTCATTCTATGAGACCACCATCACGTTGATACCAAAACCGAAGATATTATGAACAAAGAAAATAACAGGCCAACACCATTGATAAACATAAATGCAAAATTCCTCAACAAAATACTAGCAAACCAAATCGAAAAATACATGATCAAGTGTAATTTATCCCAGTGATGCAAGGATTTTTCAATATCTGCAAATCAATCATTGTGATACACCACATTAACAAGCTGAAGAATAAAATCCATATGATCATTTTAATAGATGCAGAAAAAGATTTTGACAAACATCAATGCCCATTTATGACAAAAAATCTCCAGAAAGTGGGCATAGAGGGGGTATACCTCAAGATAATAAAGGCCATATATGACAAACCTACATCTATCATCATACTCAACAGTGAAAAGCTGAAAGCATTTCCTCTAAGATCAGGAACAAGACAAGGATGCCCATTCTCACAACTTTTTTTCAATGTAGATTTGTAAGTCCTAGCCACAGCAATCAGAGAAATAAAGAAATAAAAGGAATCCAAAATGGAAAGGAAGAAATAAAACTGTAATTGTTTGTAGATGGTATGATACTATACATAGAAAATCCTAAAGATGCTACCAGAAACTACTAGAGCTCATCAATGAATTCAGTAACGTTGCAGGATACAAAATTAATACACAGAAATCTGTTCCATTTCTATACACTAATAAATATCACAAAGAGAAATTAAAGAAACAATTCCATTTGCCATCATATCAGAAAGAAAAAAATACCTAGGAATAAGCCTACCTAAGAAGGCAAAAGTCCTGTACTCAGAAAACTATAAGACACTGATGAAAGAAATTAAAGGTGACACAAACAGTTGGAAAGAAACACAATCTTCTTGAATTGGAAGAATCAATATTGTCAAAATGACTATACTACCCAAGGAAATCTACAGATTCAGTGTAATCCCTATCAAATTACCAAAGACATTCTTCACAGAACTAGGACAAAAAAATCTTAAAATTTGTATGAAGACACAAAAGACCCCAAATAGCCAAAGCAATTTGAGAAAGAAAAACAGAGCTGGAGGAGTCACACTCCCTGACTTCAGACTATACTGCAAAACTACAGTCATCAAAACAGTATGTTCCTTGCACAATAACAGAAATATAGATCCATGGAAGAGGATAGAAAGCCCAGAAACAAACACACACACCTATGGTCAGTTAATCTGTGATAAATGAGGCAAGACTATATGATGGAGGAAAGACAGTCTCTTCAATAAATGGTGCTGGGAAAACTGGACAGCTACATGTAAAAAAATGAAATTAGAACATTCTTTAGTACCATACACAAAAGTAAACTCAAAATGGATTAAAGACCTAAAGGTAAGACTGGATACTATAAAATTCTTAGAGGAAAACATAGGCTGAACACTCTTTGACATAAATTGCAGCAATATCTTTTTTGATGTGTCTCCTACAGTAATTAGAAATATAAACAAATGAGACCTATTTGAACTCAAAATCTTTTTCACAGCAAAGGAAACCATAAACCAACAAAAAGACAACCCGCAGAATGGGAGAAAATACTTGCAAATATGATACCAACGAGGGATTAATCTCCAAATTTTTCAAACAGATCGTGAGGCTCAATAAAAATAAATAAATAAATAAACCCAATCAAAAAATAGGAAGAAGACCTAAATAGACATTTCTCCAAAAAAGACATACATATGGACGGTCAAGAGGCACATGAAAAGATGCTCAACCTGTCTAATTTTAGAGAAATGCAAGTCTAAACTGCAATGAGATATCATCTCATACCAGTCAGAATGGGCATCATCAAAAAGTCTACAAACAATAAATGCTGGAGAGAGTGTGGAGAAAAAGGAACCCTCCCACACTATTGGTGGGAATTGTAAATTTGTACAGACAGTATGGAGAACAGTATGCAGATTCCTTTCAAAACTAAAAATAGAGCAATCATATGATCCTGCAATCCCATTCCTGGGCATATATCCAGAGAAATACATGGCTCAAAAGGATACTTGCGAGGGTAGAGGGGGAAGATGACGGAAGAGTAAGACGTGGAGATCACCTTCCTCACCACAGATATATCACAAATACATCTACACATGGAACAACTACTACAGAACACCCACTGAACTCTTGCAGAAGACCTCAGACCTCCAAAAAGGCAAGAAACTCCCCACGTACCTGGGTAGGGCGAAAGAAAAAAGAATAAACAGAGACAAAAGAATAGGGACGGGACCTGTGCCAGTGTGAGGGAGCTGTTAAGGAGGAAAGGTTTCCACACATTAGGAGCCACTTCGCGGGCAGAGACTGCAGGTGGCAGAAGGGGGAACCTTCAGAGCCACGGAGGAGAGCAGAGCAACAGGGGTGCAGAGGGCAAAGCAGAGAGATTCCCGCACAGAGGATGGGAGCCGACCGGCACTCACTAGCCCAAGAGGCTTGTCTTCTTACCTGCCAGGGTGGGCGGGGCTGGGAGCTGAGGCTTGGGATTCAGTCGGAGCGCAGGGAGAGGACTGGTGGCATGAACACAGCCTAAAGGAGTTAGTGCACCACAACTAGCCGGAAGGGAGTCCGGGGAAAAGTCTGCACCTGCTGAAGAGGCAAGAGACTTTTTTCTTCCCTCTTTGTTTCCTGGTGCACGAGGAGAGGGGATGAAGAGGGCTGCTTAAAGGAGCCCCAGAGACGGGCGCAAGCCGCGGCTAACAGGGCAGACCCCAGAGACGGGGATGAGACGCTAAGGCTGCTGCTGCCACCACGAAGAAGCCTGTGTGCAAGCATAGGTCACTGTCCACACCTCCCCTCCCGGGAGCCTGTGCAGCCTGCCACTTCCAGGGTCCCATGATCCAGGGACAACTTCCCCGGGAGAACGCACGGCACACCTCAGTCAGGTGCAACGTCACGCTGGCCTCCGCCACCGCAGGCTCACCCCTCACTCCGTACCACTCCATACCCTTGGCCTGAACTAGCCAGAGCCCCGGAATCAGCGGCTCCTTTAACTCCATCCTGTCTGAGCGAAGAACAGATGCCCTCCCGTGACCTACACACAGAGGTGGGGCCAAATCCAAAGCTGAACCCTGAGACCTGTGCAAACAAGAGAAAGGGAAATCTCTCCCAGCAGCCTCAGGAGAAATGGATTAAATCTCCACAATCAACTTGATGTACCATGCATCTGTGGAACACCTGAATAGACAACAAATCATCCCAAATTGAGGAGGTGGACATAGCAAGATTTATTATTATTTCCCCTTTTCCTATTTTTGTAAGTGTGTATGTGTATGCTTCTGTGTGAGATTTTCTCTGTATAGCTTCGCTTTCAACATTTGTCCTAGGGTTCTATCCATCCATATTTTTTTCCTTAAAAAAAGTTTTTTTCTTAATAATTATTTTTTATTTTAATTATTTTATTTTATCTTATTTATTTTATTTTATCCTCTCTCTTTCTTTCTATTTTTTCTCCCTTTTATTCTGAGCCGTCTGAATGAAAGGCTCTTGGTGCTTCACCCAGGAGTCACTGCTGTGCCTCTGAGGTAGGAGAGCCAACTTCAGGACACTGGTCCACAAGAGACCTCCCAGCTCCACATAATATCAAATGGCAAAAATCTCCCAGAGATCTCCATCTCAACACCAACACCCAACTTCACTAAACAACCAGCAAGCTACAGTGCTGGACAACCCTATGCCAAAGAACTAGCAAGACAGGAACACAACCACACCCATTACCAGAGAGGCTACCTAAAATCATAATAAGTCCACAGACACCCCAAAACACACCACCAAACGTGGACCTTCCCAGCAGAATGACAAGATCCAGCCTCATCCACCAGGACACAGGCACTAGTCCCCTCCACCAGGAAGCCTACACAAGCCACTGAACCAACCTTACCCACTGGGGGCAGACACCAAAAACAACGGGAACTACACACCTGCAGCCTGCAAAAAGGAGACTCAAAACACAGTAAATTAAGCAAAATGAGAAGACAGTGAAACACACAGCAGATGAAGGAGCAAGATAAAAACCCACCAGACCTAACAAATGAATAGGAAATAGGCAGTCTACCTGAAAAAGAATTCAGAATAATGATAGTAAAGATATCCAAAATCTTGGAAGTAGAATAGAGAAAATACAAGAAACATTTAACAAGCACCTAGAAGAACTAAAGAGGAAAGAAGCGAAGATGAACAATACATAAATGAAATTAAAAATACTCTAGAAGGGATCAGTAGCAGAATAACTGAGGCAGAAAAACGGATAAGTGACCTGGAAGATAAAATAGTGGAAATAACTACTGCAGAGCACAATAAAGAAAAAAGAATGAAAGAACTGAGAACAGTCTCAAGACCTCTGGGACAACATTAAATGCACCAACATTTGAATTATAGGGGTTCCAGAAGAAGAAGAGAGAAAGAAACGGACTGATAAAATATTTGAAGAGCTTATAGTTGAAAAATTCACTAATATGGGAAAGGAAATAGTTAATCAAGTCCAGGAAGCACAAAGAGTCCCATATAGGATAAATCCAAGGAGAAACAAGCCAAGACACATATTAATCAAACTGTCAAAAATTAAATACAAAGAAAACATATTAAAAGCAGCAAGGGAAAAATAACACACAAGGGAATCCCCATAAGGTTAACAGCTGATCTTTCAGCAGAAACTGCAAGCCAGAAGGGAGTGGCAGGACATACTTAAAATGATGAAGGAGAAAAACCTACATCTAAGATTACTCTACCCAGCATGGATCTCATTCAGATTGGATGGAGAAATTAAAACCTTTACAGACAAACAACAGTTGAGAGAGTTCAGCACCACCAAACCAGCTTTACAACAAATGCTAAAGGATCTTTTCTAGGTAAGAAACACAAGACAAGGAAAAGACCTATAATAACCCAAAATAATTAAGAAAATGGAAATAGGAACATACATATCGATAATTACCTTAAATGTAAATGGATTAAATGCTTCCACCAAAGACACAGACTGGCTGAATAGATACAAAAACAAGACCCATATATATGCTGTCTACAAGAGCCCCACTTCAGACATAGAGACACCTACAGACTGAAGGTGAGGGGATGGAAAAACATATTCCATGCAAATGGAAACGAAAAGAAAGCTGGAGTAGCAATTCTCATATCTGACAAAATAGACTTTAAAGACTATTAGAAGAGGCAAAGAAGGACACTACATAATGATCAACGGATCAATCCAAGAAGAATATATAACAATTGTAAAGATTTATGAACACAACTTAGGAGCACCTCAATAAATAAGGCAAATACCAAGAGCCATAAAAGGGGAAATCGACAGTAATACATTCATAGTGGGGGATTTAACACCCAACTTTCACCAATGGACAGAACATCCAAAATGAAACTAAATAAGGAAACACAAGCTTTAAATGATACATTAAACAAGATGGACTTAATTGATATTTATAGGACAATCCATCCAAAAACAACAGAATACACATTTTTCTCAAGTGCTCATGGAACATTCTCCAGGATCATATCTTGGGTCACAAATCAAGCCTTGGTAAATTTAAGAAAATTGAAATTGTATCAAGTATCTTTTCTGACCACAACGCTATCAGACTAGATATCAATTTCAGGAAAAGATCTGTAAAAAATACAAACACATGGAGGCTAAACAATACACTACTTAATAACAAAGTGATCACTGAAGACATCAAAGAGGAAATCAAAAAATACCTAAAAACAAATGACAATGGAAACACAAAACAAAACCTATGGGATGCAGCAAAAGCAGTTCTAACAGGGAAGTTTATAGCAATACAACCATACCTGAAGAAACAGGAAACATCTCGAATAAACAACCTAACCTTGAACCTAAAGCAATTAGAGAAAGAAGAAAAAAAAAAAACCCCAAAGTTAGCAGAAGGAAAGAAATCATAAAGATCAGATCAGAAATAAATGAAAAAGAAATGAAGGAATTGATAGCAAAGATGAATAAAACTAAAAGCTGGTTCTTTAAGAAGATAAACAAAATTGTTAAACCATTAACCAGACTCATCAAGAAAAAAAGGGAGAAGACTCAAATCAATAGAAATAGAAATGAAAAAGTAGAAGTAACAACTGACAATGCAGAAATACAAAGGATCATGAGAGATTACTACAAGCAACTCTATGCCAATAAACTGGACAACCTGGAAGAAATGGACCAATTCCTAGAAAGGCACAACCTGCCAAGACTGAATCAGGAAGAAGTAGAAACTATGAACAGACCAATCACAAGCACTGAAATTGATACTGTGATTAAAAATCTTCCAACAAGTCCCAGGGCCAGATGGCTTCACATGCGAATTCTATCAAACATTTAGAAAAGAGCTAACACCTATCCTTCTCAAACTCTTCCAAAATATAGCAGAGGGAGTAACAGTCCCAAGCTCATTCTATGAGGCCACCATCACCCTGATACCAAAACCAGACACGCATGTCACAAAGAAAGAAAACTACAGGCCAATATCACTGATGAACATTGATGCAAAAATCCTCAACAGAATACTAGCAAACATAATCCAATAGCACATTAAAAGGATCATACAACATGATCAAGTGGGGTTTATTCCAGGAATGCAAGGATTCTTCAATATACGCAAATCAATTAATGAGATACACCATATTAACAAGTTGAAGGTGAAAAACCATATGGTCATCTTAATAGATGCAGAGAAAGCTTTTGACAAAATTCAACACCCATTTATGATAAAAACCCTGCAGAAAGTAGGCATAGAGGGAACTTTCCTCAACATAATAAAGGCCATATATGACAAACCCACAGCCAACATCGTCCTCAATGTTGAAAAACTGAAACCATTTCCACTAAAATCAGGAACAAGTCAAGGTTGCCCACTCTCACCACTCATATTCAACATAGTTTTGGAAGTTTTAGCCACAGGAATCAGAGAAGAAAAGGAAATAAAAGGAATCCAAATCAGAAAAGAAGAAGTAAAGCTGTCACTGTTTGCAGATGACATGATACTCTACATAGAGAATCCTAAAGATGCTACCAGAAAACTACTAGAGCTAATCAATGGATTTGGTAAAGTAGCAGGATACAAAATTAATGCACAGAAATCTCTGGCACTCCTATGCACTAATGATGAAAAATCTGAAAGTGAAATCAAGAAAACACTCCCATTTACCATTGCAACAAAAAGAATAAAATATCTAGGAATAAACCTACCTAAGGAGACAAAAGACCTGTATGCAGAAAATTATAAGACACTGATGAAAGAAATTAAAGATGATACAAATAGATGGAGAGATATACCATGTTCTTGGATTGGAAGAATCAACTTTGTGAAAATGACTCTACTACCCAAAGCAGTCTACAGATTCAATGCAATCCCTATGAAACTACCACTGGCATTTTTCCCAGAACTAGAAGAAAATATTTCACAATCTGTATGGAAACACAAAAGACCCCAAATAGCCAAAGAAATCTTGAGAATGAAAAACGGAGCTGGAGGAATCTGGCTCCCTGACATCAGACTATACTACAAAGCTACAGTAATCAAACAGTATAGTACTTGTACAAAAACAGAAATATTGATCAATGGAACAGGATAGAAAGCCCGGAGATAAACCCATGCAAATTTGGTCACCGTATCTTTGATAAAGGAGGCAAGAATTTACAGTGGAGAAAAGACAGCCTCTTCAATAAGTGGTGCTGGGAAAACTGGGCAGGTACATGTAAAAGTATGCAATTCGAACACTCCCTGACACCATACACAAAAGTAAACTCAAAATGGCTTAAAGACCTAAATGTAAGGCCAGACACTATCAAACTCTTAGGGGAAATCATAGGCAGAACACTCTGTGACATAAATCACAGCAAAATCCTTTTTGTCACACCTCCTAGAGAAATGGAAATAAAAACAAAAATAAACAAATGGGACCTAATGAGACTTCAAAGCTTTTGTACAGCAAAGGAAACCATAAACAAGAAGAAAAGACAACCCTCAAAATGGGAGAAAATATTTGCAAATGAAGCAACTGACAAAGGGTTAATCTCCAAAATTTACAATCAGCTCATGCAGCTCAATATCAAGAAAACAAGCCAATCCAAAAATGGGCAGAAGACCTAAATAGACATTTCTCCAAAGAAGATATACAGATTGCCAACAAACACATGAAAGAATGCTCAACATCATTAACTATTAGAGAAATGCAAATCAAAACCACAATGAGATATCATCTCATACTGGTCAGAATGGCCATCATCAAAAAATATGGAAACAGTAAATGCTGGAGAGTATGTGGAGAAAAGGGAACACTCTTGCACTGCTGGTGGGAATGTGAATTGGTACAGCCACTATGGAGAACAGTATGGAGGTTCCTTAAAAAATTACAAATAGAACTAGCATATGACCCAGCAATCCCTCTATGGGGCATATACCCTGAGAAAACCATAATTTAAAAAGAGTCATGTACCAAAATGTTCATTGCAGCTCTATTTACAATAGCCCGGAGATGGAAACAACCTAAGTGTCTATCATCGGATGAATGGATAAAGAAGATGTGGCACATATATATAATGGAATATTACTCAGTCATAAAAAGAAACGAAATTGAGCCATTTTTAATGAGGTGGATGGACCTAGAGTCTGTCATACAGAGTGAAGTATGTCAGAAAGAGAAAGACAAATACCATATGCAAACACATGTATATGGAATTTAAGGGAAAAAAATGTCATGAAGAACCTAGGGGTAAGACAGGCATAAAGACACAGACCTACTAGAGAATGGACTTGAGGATATGTGGAGGGGGAATGGTAAGCTGTGACAATGCTAGAGAGTGGTTTGGTCAAATATACACTACCAAACGTAAAATAGGTAGCTAGCGGGAAGCAGCTGCATAGCACAGGGAGATCAGCTCGGTGCTTTGTGACCACCCAGAGGGGTGGGATAGGGAGGGTGTGAGGGAGGGAGATGCAAGAGGGATGAGATATGGGAACATATATATGTATAACTGAATCACTTTGTTATAAAGCAAAAACTAGCACACCACTGTAAAGCAATTATATTCCAATAAAGATGTTAAAAGGAAAAAAAAAGGATACTTGCACCCCAATGTTCATTGCAGCACTGTTTACAATAGCCAAGACATGGAAGCAACCTAAGTGACCACTGACAAAATGAATGGATAAAGAAGATGTGGTACATATATACAAAGGAATATTACTCAGCCATTAAGAAGAATGAAATGATGCCATTTGTAGCAACATGGATGGACCTGGAGATTATCACACTAAATGAAGTAAGTCAGACAGAGAAAGACAAATATCATATGATATTGCTTAGATGTGGATTCTAAAAATATTGACACAAATGAACTTATTTACAAAACAGAAACAGACTCAGACTTAGAGAATGAACTTATGGTTTCCAGGGGGGAATGGCTGTGGGGAGGGATAGACTGGGACTTTGAGATTGACGTGTACTCACTGGTATATTTTAAATGGATAACCAACACCACCTACTGTAAAGCACAGGGAATTCTCCTTAATATTTTGTAATAATGTAAATGGGAAAAAATTTTGAAAAAGAACAAATATATGTATATGTATAACTGAATCACTTTGCTGTGCACCTGAAGCTAACAGAACATCGTTAATCAACTATACTCCAATAGAAAATAATTTTTTTTAATGTATGAAAGGTAAAAAAGCACATGATCATCTCAGTAGATGCAGAAAAATTATTTGCCAAAGTACAACATCTTTTCATAATACTAATTCTCAAGAATTTAAGTGTAAAAAACACACTTCAACATAATAAAGTTCATATAAAACAAACCCATGGTTAACATACCCAACAGTGAAAGAATTTCCTCAAGTACAGGAACCAGACAAGGATGTCCACTCTTATTCAACATAGTATTGGGAGTCCTTGCTAGAGCAATCAGGCAAGATAAAGAAGTAAAAGGAATCAAATCAGAAAGGGAGAAAGTAAAATTGTCATTATTTGCAGATGATATGATCTTATACGTAGGAAATCCTAAAGACTCAACCAAAAAAATGTTGGCACTAATCAGTGAATTCAGTAAAGTCACAGGATATAAAATCAATATACACAAGTCAATTGTGAATCTAGACACAATTTTTGAAAAAGATTGTTCAAATATTCAACAATATTTGAAAAAGAAATGAGGAAAGCCATCCCCTTTACAGTAGCATCAAAAAGAATACACTCCTTAGGAATAAATTTAATCAAGGAAGTGAAAGAATTGTCCAATGAAACATTTTGATGAAGGAATTTGAAAAAGATACAAAGAGAAAAATATCCCATTTTCCTGGATCATATTAGTACTGTTAAAATCCATATTACCCAAAGCCATCTATATATTCATTGCATCCATATAAAAATTCCAATGACATTTTTTACAAAAAAAAAAATTTTTAATCTTAAAATTGATATGGAACCATAAAAGATTCAGAATAGCCAGAGCAACCATGGGAAAGTAGAACAAGCCTGAGGCATCACACGTCTTGATCTCTAACTATACTACAAAGCTATAGTAGATAAAACATTGTGTACTGGCATAGAAATAGAAACATAGACCAATGAAACAGAATAGGGAGCCTGGAAACAACCTCTTACATGTACAGTCAACTAACATTTAACAAGGGAATCAAGAACACTTAATGCAGAAAGGATAGTCTTTTAAACAAATGGTTCTGGGAAAACTGGATAAACACATGCATAAAAATTAAACTGGGCCCTTATATCACTCACAAAAATTAATTCAAATGAATTAAAGGCTTAAACATAACCTGATACTATAAAATTCCTAGAAGAAAACATAGAGAAAATCTTCTTGACAGTGGTCTTGGCAATGATTTTTTGGATATGACACCTAAAGCACAAGCAACAAAATCAAAAATGAACAAGTGTGAATATATCAAACTAAAAAATAATCTGCACAGCAAAAGAAACAATTGACAAAATGAGAAGGCAACCTACAGAATAGGAGGAAATATTTGCAAACTATAAATTACATAAGGGGTTAATATTCAAATTATATAAAGAACCCATACAACTGAATAACAGAAGATAAACTATCTGATTAAGAAACGGGTGGATAAACTGAATAGATATTTCTTCCAAAGAGGACATGCAGATGGACATCAGGTACATGAAAAGATGCTTAAAATCACTAATCAGGAAAATGCAAATATTTCACTCTGTCAAATGACTATCATCAAGAAGACAAGAGATAACAAGTGTTGAATATGTGGAGAAAAGGGAACACTTTTACACTGTCAATGGGAATAGTTAGCCACTATGGAAAACAATATGGAGGTTCCTCAAAAAATTAAAATTACAGCACTATAATGATCTATATCATGGTATGATCCAGCAATCCCACTTCTAGGTATATAGCCAAAGGGAATGATAATATAATATCAAACAGATAGCTGTACCTCCATGTCTATTGCAGCATTATTGGATGTATGGATGGCAAAGGAAGATGTGGTATATATATACAATGGAATAATGTTCAGCCATGAGAAAGAAGGAAATCTGGCCTTTTGTGACAAGGTGGATGGAACCTGAGGGCATTATGCTAAGTGATATAAGTCAGATAGAGAAAGACAGACATGGAATAATATAACCTATATGTGGAATCTAAAAAACCTAACTCATAGAAACAATAGAATGATGTTTACCAGGGGCTGGAGGAGTGGGAGAATTGAGTCGATGCTGTTAAAGGTTACAAATGTGCAACCAGAAGATGAATAAATTCTGAAGATCTAATGCACAGCATAGTGATTGTAGTCAACAATACTGTCATATACTTCAAAGTTGCCAAGAGATTAGATCTTAAATGTTCTCACCACAAAAAAGAAATGATAATTATGTGATATGATAGAGGTGTTAGCTTTGGTGGTAATCATATTGCAAGATATAAATTTATCAAATCAACAGGTTGTACACCTTAAACTTACACAGTAACTCAATTACATTCAATAAGAAATATATCCCCAGATGATTCCATGTGATATCCCAGGTTGAGACCCACTGCCCTTGGGAATTAAGTAGTAGGTTCTCAGTGTGTTTTCTATGATTTTCCAGTTATGTCATGAGTGTACAATATTATAGTTTGAATCATAATCTCACATTTTCTTGGTGAAGTAAGTAAACATGTAGGAGAAGCCTATGTAGTAAGGAACTACAGGTGGCTTTTAAGAACTGCAAGTAAGCTCTAGGATCTGAGGGTGGCCTCCAGCCAATAGCCAGTAAAAAGCCAGGGCCCTCAGTCATAAAACCACAAAGAAAGAAATTCTGCCAAAAACCAAACAAAGCTCAGTTCTGCCAGCAACTGAAGCTCAGCTGAACGAGCTTGGAAGTAGAATATTCCCAGCTGAGCCTCCAGATGAGAACAGTTCCATTGATTCCTTGATTGCAGCCTTGGGAGACTCTGGACAGAATACCCAGCTAAGTTGTGACTGGACTACTGACTCATAGAAACTATGAGATAATAAATGTGTCTTGTTTTAAGCCACTAAATTTGTGATACACTTTTACCCAGCAAAAGATAACTAATACAGGGCTTATGTTGGCATTTTCAGCTCTGTGGCTTATTTGGACATGAATTGTTTGAATTTTCCAAACATAATTTATCTTGATGTTTCCCATTAACTCTGCTAATCAATCAGAACTGTTTTAAAAAATAATAATGATGCAGTATAGAATCTTGCCTAAGAGTAATATCACCATAACCTTCACCATGATCCAACAACTATAAAGAAAATATAAACATAGTATCATAATTCAGTGCTGTTATGCTTAAAATCATGTATTCTGAAATCTACCTATATTTGAGTCTTGGTCCCACTAATTTCTTACCTTCTCTGTGGCTCAGTTTCCTCATTTGTAAATTGGGGAGAATAACAGTAATTATATTCAGGCTTTTCTTTAAGGATTAAATTGGATATCATGTATAAAACATAAATCCTTAATGAATATTAAGTTTATTATTAATGTTGGTAGTATCACTATTAGTAATAGTATATCTTATACACATCTATATTCCTTTATTAAATAAAATGGAAGAACAATATAAATGTTCTTTTTACAATGGCTTTATCTTAAATTGTATAAATCACCTAATGTCAAACTTTGAAAATTGTAGAGCCAATAATTTAGTGGTGGGAGAATAATTATGTCCTTTTTCATTATTTGTAACTTTTATTCCACTACCATCACTACTAATTTGTTGCCAATAATAACTAAAAACAAACTAATAAAAACTAAAGAGCAGAAGTTTTAAGTAATAAAAGGATTCATCTATGAGTAGGTATAAAACATAAATCTTTCTTATGTATGTTGCCAACCAATGGCTTTATAAATCATCTTTACTCTTCCTATTAAAATTTTGGCAGTTTGGATGAAAAGACAGACGCCACTATATTTTTGTTTATATCAGCATTTCTTAGACATATTTTTCTAAAGTATAAGCAAGTGGTTTTTTTATTGTTTAAATTCAGCATTGAATGCAAAAGTAATACTTCTATATTATTTCCAGAAAGATTGAATAAATCTTCAAACATAAGCTGAGTCCTTATAATTTGCTATTAAATTTCAAGTTTCAATGGAAAGAATGTGTTTGAGTCCAATTTTCTACCTGATCTTCTCAATAATGTTACTATGGCAAATTTAATTGATTCAGATTGATGTTATTTCCTCCTCAGAAATATGATGCAATGGAAAAAAAATTAATGTAGCTGAATTTCAATGTTTTGGAGTCAATGAGATGCCTTCATAGCTATCTAGTGATTAGAGATGTATCACAACTTCTTGGAGGATGTTTCCTCCTTAAGTCAAGAATAAAATACTCTTTGTATTTTGTGGGGTTTTTTGTTTTGTTTTTATTTTGTTTTGTTTCTGTTTTTGGTAAGAAATGCATATAAAGTCCCTGACACATAGGTGATTCAAGAAAATAGAAGCTGTTATTACTAAATATAACTACCAATAATTAGGAAAATTAGACATCAATTCATGACTAAGTTCTTATTAACACTATTTAAAATAGAACCTAATTAAGAGATTTTTAATTTAACATGGGAAGGAGTTGGGGAGTGCTCACAGATCATTTTTAAGCATGATTAGAGAATAAACATTGAAAACATTAAAAACACCATAACAAAATAAGAGAAAACCAAGGGATAATATTTAATGATACTATTCCTCATTGTTTGTTTTTGTTTTTTTTTTTCACTTCTAGTATCTTCTTACTTATGCTTTCTTGTTCTGTAATTATATAATTCCAAAATGTTTCTACATACTGGTACTGCATAGTAGCTTGCTGACAAAGAAGAAGCCATATCTTTTCACCCAAAATGGATCATATATAAAAGTTAACCACATCTTCATTAGCTCCATTGAGATGACAGATACCAGTGGTGTTGTAGATGGTTCTTGAGTAGGAGTAAAAATTTCAAAGCTACAGTTGACCCTTGAACAATGAAGGGGTTAGAGGAACTGATCCTTTATGCAGTCAAAAATCTCTGCATAATATATAGTCATCTCTCTGTATCCACAGTTCCTCCATATCCATGGTTCTACATCAGTGGATTCAACCCACTTTGGATAAAAAAAATTGGCATATAAGTGGACCCTACAGTTCAAACCCCATGTTGTTTGAGAGAACTATATTCCTATTCCTGATATCAATGACCTAAATGGTTCTGAGGAAAGCCATCTCAGTCATCTGGTAAAACTGTAAAAATGTATGTAAAAATAAGTGATAATAGTCATTCATATTCTTATTAACTTCAAATATTTTTCACATCAAGGAAAAAGACCTTAAATTACACCATGTAACAATTAGGTTGAATAAAGAATTTATTTCTTATAATAGTAGTCAAACTTTAGAATGACAAAAATTTTTGGCTGTCTTACAAAACAGAATCTAAATTGGTGGAAATTAAGCTTTATCAGACAATTATCCAAAATTCTACCTATCTATGACAAAATAGATGTTCAATATGTTTGTTAAACAATGTGTGCTTATTTGTGATCGCTTTAGTTACTCAGACTAAAAATAGTAATAAAAATTAGCTTCAGGGAAAAATATTAATTTGCCTTTTCTTGTTCTTCCCATTATAAAGGATATAAAATACAATATATTAGAACATTATTAGCTTAACAAGGACACATGTTAAGGGTTTTTGTTTGTTTGTTGAGCACTGACAGCTGTCACTTGTGAAAAGAAAAGGTCATAAGATGATATAAATAACACATGCTCGAAACAAAAAACTAGATATTGCCAAATCTAGATGTTCCCTTTACTATGCAGTAAGAGTTGCAGCAGTAGCTTAAGTTTTTAGTGCATTTTGTATTTAACAATTCTGCTATGTAGCTACAGGGCTCAACCACTTTTTTCCAAATAAGGTGTGCACATGTCATGGGAAACCGTAATTCCTTGTATATATTATACTTTGGTCCTTATTTGCTGAGGGCTATTCACGATCAACTATAATTAAATCTGAGCTCATCACAAAATTTACAACATTGTATTTTAGTATTCCAGCCTTAACTTAAATCTTCCTTCATAGAAGTATACTTTTACATACTCATTTGCTTTTGTAAAGCTTTGAAATTAAATATAGTCAATTGTTTAACTTTTATGATTCCATACAGATCTTGAGATGCTTGTAATCAGTATGAGGTTTTATAGAGATTATTTCCACAATCAGAAAGAGGTTAAAAAAAAAAAGTAGAATTCATTGCTTTATCATGTTCAGCAAAAACTTATTTTTTTCTAATAAGAAAAACATTCCGTTTCTCTGTTGTGTGCAAACACGTCAATTAAGCAATTGTATTGTTAATAATAAACAATTAATTTACCAAATATATAGAACAACTACTATAGCATAAACATTGTGTTAGACACTCGTAGCAACATTAACTAGAATTTTATACTTAGTGACTGTATCTTTCCAAATTAAAGGTTATAAACCCATTTTTGAAAACAAATAATGAGAGAATTACACACCAGCTGATCCACACTAATGGAAGTATTAAAGGAGTTCTTCTAGCATATAGAAAATTATTCCATATAAAACCACGAAGGAGGGAGGGAGGGAGGGAGAGCAGCAAAAGAGTACATATGTGATTCAATCTAATATGAGGGTAAATAGGTGGGTGTATCTATTTGCTAATTAAATAATAGCTTCTGGGGTTTAAAAGTATTTTAGAATTAAAATACATAACCATAATAACAGAAAAAGGTGGGAAGGAGAGTAACTAGAATTAAATGTGTTCCAAGGTAATACCCCTCGAATTTACTGAGCATAATTTACATTTGAGATTCTTATAAAACCACAGGCTCGGGCTTCCCTGGTGGCGCAGTGGTTGAGAGTCCGCCTGCTGATGCAGGGGACACGGGTTCGTGCCCCAGTCCGGGAAGATCCCACATGCCGCGGAGCGGCTGGGCCCGTGAGCCATGGCCACTGAGCCTGCGCGTCCGGAGCCTGTGCTCCACAACGGGAGAGGCCACAACAGTCAGAGGCCCGCGTACAGCAAAAACAACAACAACAACAAAAAAAAAACCACAGGCTCTAATTCAGTAGGTCTGGGATGGGGCCTGAGAATTCTGCATTTCTAGGCAAGGACCTGGAAGATGCCAATGTTGTTGGTCCATAGACCACACTTTGCAGAGCAAGAGTCTAATGTTCTAGCACAATCTGGAATGTGTTAATATACTATTACATACAATGGTTAAAATTTGTTATCAATGCATATTGTAATCTCCACGGTACTCTCAAAATAGTAGTTACAGAATGTATAAGTAACAAGGTAATAAAGAGGAAAATATATTAACATAAATCCTAAGTAATCCCAAAAATGTCAAGGAAGGAGAGAAAGTATAGAATAAGTGGCACCAATAGATAAGGAATAATAAGATTGTAGGTTTAAATCCAAACACCTATAAAAGGACTAAACATGCCAATTAAAAGACAAACATTTTCACACTGGATTTAAAAACAATACCTAGTTTTATTTTTGTTTTAAGAGACATCCCTAATTATCAGGATACAAATTGGCAAAGAGTAAGCAGAGGAAAAAGGTATAAATAACTAATAGAAAGTTGATTTTGAAGCAACAGTCATTGCTAGAAATAAAAACAAAGAGTTTTTTAATGATACAGGAGCCAATCTACCAGGAAGACACAAAAATTCTAACTTTATAAGCATCTAATATCGTAACTTCAAAATACACAAATTAAGAGAATACAAAGAAGATACATTTAAAAGTACAGCAAAAGTGAGGGTTAACATATTTTTTTCCAAAAACTGACCAGAGACATGGATGTAAAAGGTTTGAAAAAGTATAACCAAATTAATCTGACATATGGAATGCTGCACTGAAGAATTTCAGAATGAAAATTGATTTTTAGGGTTCTTGGAACATTTATATTCATTGGCAATTTGTATGCTCAAATAGTGTTATTTAGCAAATTTCAGTATCATGTATTGCACTCTGAAATTAAGCAATAAAACAATAAAAAGATAACTAAAAAAC
This sequence comes from Hyperoodon ampullatus, assembly GCF_949752795.1. NCBI lineage: Eukaryota > Metazoa > Chordata > Mammalia > Artiodactyla > Ziphiidae > Hyperoodon > Hyperoodon ampullatus. Next base: position 99,335,816 of record NC_136914.1, read on the forward strand.
CTCCAAATATTATGAAAATAAGCAATACTGTTCAAACTCATGCTCAAAGAAGAACTCACAGTGATTTTTTTTTAATTATTAGAATAATCAAAATTTGTGGGATTCAGCTGAATCTGTGATTTAAAAGACATATATACCTTTAAAAAACATATGTTAGAAAGAAATAAGACTAGAAAATAATGAAGTAAGAAATATCTAATAGAAATCATGCCAAAAGTTAATTTACTGAAACAATAGAATTTTAAAGTCACTAGACAGAACCAAGAAAAGAAGAAAAGGAAAGAGAATACAATATTTTGAATAGAGAGTGCCAGACAGTGAAATTAATGAGAATATTATGAATAAATTTCTTTCAATAAATCTGTAAATTTGAATAAGATGAAAAAACTTCTAGAAAAAATATACAAATTACCAAAACTAATAGGAAATTTAAAAAGTCTGAATAGCCCCTTACCTATTAAAGAAATTGAGTAATTTAATCTCTTCCCAAAAGGTAAACTCCATGTCCAGACGGCTTCACCAGTAAATCCTTACATTTAATGAAATTTTATATAAAATTTGTACAAAATTTATGTAAGTATTATTTTATTGTATAAAGCCAGCATAAGAGTGATCTCAAAGCAAAGTGATGTTACCAAAAAAGAAAATTACAGGCCAACATTTCTCACAAACATACACGTAAAATCATAAATGAATTTTTAACAAACTCAATCCAGCAATTTTTTAAAGTACAAGAATCCATTATAACAAAATTTTATTTATTCAAGGAATGCAAGATTGTTTAACCAGGCAAGAATATCCACCTCCATCACCTCTATTCAGCTTCACAATCAAGAAAAAGAAATCTGTCATAAAAATTAGGAAGAAGTAACACTGTCTTTATTCATAGAGGATATGATTGTTTATATTAAAAATTCCAAACCATCCTAAAAATATTAAGTGAATCACAGCAAGGTCTTAGGATTCGAGGTAAATAGAGTAAGAAAATGGTATTTGCTTATTCAAGTACATTTAATTAAAGTCCATTTTTAAAGTGCTGATATGGGGAATAGAAAAATGGTGACGATCAAGTGTTTTAGAAATGTTAATATTGATGTTGAATGATTAAAGCATTACTGAGATCATGTTCGTGACTCTAAGTGTCTGGTGGATGCAAATGTATTTGGTATTTCATCATTTTTTTTCCAAAACTATTCTTTCTTGATCTAACTTCATGTCCACTTCCTTTACTCTTTCTCCTTTAGATTAATTCTGCTTAAGGGTACGTTCAGGTTAACTATATATTCTCACAAAGGATTTAAATTATTGAATGTTGCCTCAAATGCTAAGCTAAAAAAAAAAAAAACCATAAAATTGGAAATGTTGGCATATAGAGATAAACCCTAAAAATATGATAATGGAATTTTCTAATATTATACCATCTCTCACAATACCCAGCAGTATATTATACCAAATATTATATGTATTTGTTTAATATATACTTGGAAAATAACAAATATATTTTGAATGACTGTCTTTTTACCATAACCCAGGCTGATTCTCAGATCTAGGGAATTCAGTGCCTGTCTAGCTATTAGATGAATCCTTCATGAGATACCATTAATAAGGCCTGGTGATAAGTAGTTCATAAAGAGTAACATTATCAAATTTACAAATAATATTTTCAAGACATAGGAACCTCTCTGCCAGTGTTGTTAATCTGTAAATACCCAACCATTTGAGAATTTCAGTTTTGTGTCATTTCATTTCTTTTCTAGGAGCTCCAAAGATATTTTCTAAAGCCACTCCCTATAGAAGGATTCTTAATATTCCTAACACAGTGGAAACGTGTGCTGTGTACTGCAAAATATGCCATACTATTTTCCAAATGCCTTAGACTCACACCAGATTCTTTTATTCAAAAAAAGTTCTCTTAAGGGGACTTCCCTGGTGGTCCAGTGGTAAAGAATCTGCCTTACAATGCAGGGGACTCAGGTTCAATCCCTGTTCAGGGAACTAAGGTCCCTCATACCACAGGGCAGCTAAGCCCACGCGCCACAACTACTGAACTTGCATGCGTCAACTAGAGCCCACGTGCCGCAAACTACAGAGCCCATGCGCTCTGGAGCCTGCGTGTCACAGCTGGAGAAGAGACAACCCGCATGCCATAACTAGAAAGAAGCCTGCGCACCACAAGGAAGAGCCCATGCCGCAACAAGAGATCCTGCATGCCCCAACAAAGATCCAGCATGTGGTAACTAAGACCCAATGCAGCCAAAGATAAATAAAATAAATAAATAATAAATCTTTAAAAAAAAAAAAGTTACCTTAAATAATTACATCAGAGAGAAAAGTATGGGAAAGAGCTTCCTCTTTGGTTCATAAAGATTATGTTCATTGTTTAAAATTGTTAATAAATATTCCCCTCCCCCAGCACTGATAAACAAGGGGATACCAGAAAAAAGAATCATGTTTTCACATTTTTTCTATGTCTCAAATTAGCGTTGCTAAGCTTGCTGAAATTCCTCTTTGCCTTCAAATTATACTCAAAGCAGTGACCCAAAGACGCGACTGCTTCAGTGCTTCCATCAAATGCCTATATCTGTGTACTGTGTTGCTGAAAATCACTGTCATTGGTGTCTGACAGTGTTCCCTCAATCTCAACTCCTAATTTATTCTACTCCCCTTTCACTATATTGTTCAGATAGTCTTAGCTATTTCTTAAGAAGAGCAAAGTGGGTCCTGGGGTTTTGTCTTCAGTAATATCCTTAACATTCCACACCTCTTTATTTTTGGATCTCATCATTGCCCTCCCACCAAAGGTTAAATACTGAAATTCTAAAACTCCTCCATTATGGATGATTGGGATAAACTCAGTCAGAGTTATAATTAATACACGCATTACAATTCTAGGGCCATGCCTCAGATGTTAAGGTGAGTGGTTTATACATGATCCCAATTAATCCTATCCTACCTGGAATCAAAAGCATTATTCTTAATATATCACCTGCTAAAATCCTAATTCTTTATTTACCAAATAATAGGGCATCTGGTTAAAATTGCACCATCACTTATTCTTATTCTTGGAGTGGAGAGAATCATAATCTTGAGTACACAGCCTTGGCCACCCTGAGTCCCTCTCCTTTCTTTTAGGACTGTCACATTTAATCACACATTTAAGACTTTATAAAATAATATTATTCTGCATTTGAGAAAACTATGCTAATATTTCTTCAAATGTATATAACATTTTCACATTTATTTGATACTGATGTGTTGGGATTCTCATAATATTATGGTGTAGATATTATCATGGTCACTTTATAGATTAGGAAAGTGACATCAATATAAAAAAAGCTTGCAAACAGCAAACCAAGACTCAGAGCCAGGTCTGATATCCCAAAAGCTTTCATTACTTATCTTTTTCTTGTCATACCTTTTAAGTATAAACTCCAATAGAAGTTACTGTTATGCAAACATGTTTGTTACCACATTTCCTATTTCATTAATTCCAAACTCTTCAACCTGACATACAATGCCACTCTTATTTGACACAGTCTTTCAGTTTTGGAAAATGCTTGAAACAAGGATCTAAAATATTTTAGTTTAAACATGAATCTTCTATTTACTAGCTCTATGACAAGTTACATACAAGAAAATAATTCAATAATAGAACCACTAATATTAAATATGTACACTGCAAATATTGCTATTAATTTTGAACTTAGTATTCATTCCATAGATTTTTACTTAACCAAGCTCATTCCCATGCCTTTCCTAAGTGCTACATTTTTGTCAATCTCCATATTTGTTTTCCCCGCATATCTACCTCAATCTAATTTTTTTCCTATGTGTATTTACAAATCACCTATGAATTTCTGTCAACTGATGGTGATTTTCCTCCTGAGTTTCTAATTTTATATTATCTGCTGATATTTCTAAGAGTTAACATCTAAGTTCACAAGCACTCAAATTTTGGCTTCTAAAATAAGTTTCCCGAGTGTGGGGACTTTATTATTATAAAATTTTAATGCCCATGATAGAACAGGGCAGTCATGAGATACTAATAGGCCTTTAAAATAACTACTTTCATTGGATAAATTAATATTTGACAGGATTTTAAAGCATTATGTTAATATGAGTTTCACTTATGTATTTGTTAAATAAGTCCCATGTTCTTTATCTTTGGTTACCATAATTAACAAATTGTACGTTTTTCTATCTGTAGTGTATAAACACTATTGAGGTTTTTATGAGATTCTATCAAGAAGACATTTATAAATTGCAACTGTGACCTTGAAGTAGGGTCACAATATATAACTTTACTACATATCAGTTGTGCAGTTTCTTATTTAATCTGTAATCAACCTGGTCTTCCATCAAAGCATGTGCCTATGGCTGAGATGGGGAACATTTCCTGAGTATCTAATTCTGCTTAAAGTTAAATCAATGTGATAACTACATAAGGCTCTTCAACTAGTACTCAATCTTCTTAAATAAAAGAATATTCAGCCTGTCATATAATTTACCCTTAAGTCTGTTTCCTCCCCAAAATGGCCTCTGGGAGTAAGGGTGTGGTGTACTGGTGTGTAGCTATGCATCACTGTGAGTTAAGGTAAACTTTATGCTGGACTTTGGTCATATGCTGCCTGCATCAGCTCGTCTGCTAGACAATGCCACATGTCCTTTTTCCTGCCATTTTCTGATGCTAAAATCTGAAAATGATGAACTTAAAGTCATTTTTTTTGAACCAGGAAATGCTCCTGAGATATTCCCTTTCAGAAGTGAAACCTTTGGTTTCAGATACCTAAATCTATAACCACGTCTCCTAACCAGCCTAACAGTCTAGAGGTCACCGAGTCTGCCCACGTAGCATCACAGCAGACCCAGTAGCTCTTAGCTCAGTTCTCAGTGTCACTGATAAACATTAACTTGGTTTGGCTCAGTAGGCAGACTCTGAAATCCTTTTGTCTGACTTCTGGGGCTACATCCCAGATTAACATAGAGAAGCTTGAAATTCGGATTCTTTCCAGAGTTCCAAAGAAGAGCCAGAGGTGAGTGCCCAACCACCTTTGCCCCTTACTCTCCTCTTAATTTCACTTTATACACTTTGTTTCTTTCAATGCAGAGTTAGAAGGGTGGAAACTGAACATTGGCCTGGTTGATCCAATCTCCTACTTCTCTTTTCTTCTCCTTCATAGCACTCCCCAGAGGCATTAATAATTGAGCTTTCCTTAAATGCCTAAACCATCTCCTCTCTCCATACCCTAGCTAAGCTCTAAGAGCATACTGGAGTGTTCCCCTATACTACTGATCTCTGTGCACTTAATACTCCAAGCTAGGTGATAATTGACGTACTGAATAAATGGGGGTAAAAGAAATTTGAGAAACCCTCTCTTGAAAGAATATCTAGCTTGAAATATTATTGTCCAATTTCATGATCCTTATTTTGAATGCCAGGAGCTGAATATTACTATTAATAATATACCTATTTCTCTCTTGGAACATTCCCTGTGTTCCAAGTTCTGATCTCTTATTCCTTCCATCCATCCCCACAGATTGCTGCCGAATAGCCTAATAAAAAGCCCAGTACATTTTACAGAGAAAAGGTAAGAAAAGTAGAGTACAATATATTTAATATCACTCCCAATTCTATTAATAATTTGCATTAAATATTATAACAGATCAGTTAATACTTAGGAAAATGACTATAATTTCAATGCAGCCTGCTATCTTTTAGATTTAAGTTCCTTCGTGTATATACAGAACTTCCAAAGCTTATTTAAGTTTATAAATACAATATCAGCTATTGAAAGCACTTTCAAGATCTACTTATTAAGACTAGAAGTTTCTCAGAATACTATTCTTGTACATGTTGAACCAGTTACTTTCAAATCTTAATATTTTGTGCTATTCCTAATGTTCAGTCTCAAAATTCATTTGACCACTTATTTTTAATAGAATACTATTTTAAATTATTAATGAATTCCTTTTGTTTTCTGCTGCTTTGTGTATAATTTTGAAATAGGACATCTAATTGCTATTGAGCTTTTAAAAATTGTCTAAATATTTTACAGTTTTAATTTAAATTGCAAATCATTGTATGCTGTGTTTAAGCCTCTATTTATATAAAATATTATTATCTTAATTAAAGTGCTATGAATCTATACTAATGAGTTCTTCTAATAAACTGGCAGACAAGGTCTTCATACACCATATAAATATGTATGGGTTTTGCTATTCAAAATGATAATACAGCAGGTGTCACATCTTCATTTAAAAGCTAGCTTACATTTTTTTCAACATTCTTTTGATAGACTCTAATATTTTAGTTATGAACTCAAACTTGATATTCCTTTTTCAAGTTTTCAGTCTAATTGATCGTGACCTTCTAAATGCCACTATGCTGCCACTGTGTAGGCAATCATGATCACGTGGGTGGCCCTAAAGAATTGTCAAGGCAGCATGGAGTTCATGATTTCCTTCCATAGGGAATATTCTTCTCAACACGGGTTTAAGGTGCACTTTTTGTCTGAATGACATCTTCATAAAAGAACTGAAATACTCTCCTAAATAAGAGGTCAGCAAACTATGGCCTGTGGGCCATATTTCACCCATCACTTGTATTTGTCAATAAAATTTTTTTGGAATACAACCTCACCCATTCATTTATTTATTTTCAAAGACTGCTTTTATGCTTTAATGGCAGATGTTGAGTAGTTGCAACAGAGATCCTATGGCTTGCAAAGCTGAAAATATTTACTACCTGGCCTTTTACAAGAGAAGTTTGCCAACCCATATCCTAAATTAAAGATATATTGTGAGTACTTAAAAGTATATCAATTCAGAAATGAAATGAGTGGCCTTGTGATGTAATAATAATACTTATATAGTATTTACCATGTGGCACTCTATTCTGAGTAATTTTGGCATGCTATTTCATTAAATCATCACAATAATTTTATGAGATATAGTAAGTGGCAGAACTGGGATTCAAACAAAAGAAGCTGACTTCAGTCTTTGCAAACTCCTGTACATGATATTTCTCACCATTAGAAATGTTCAACTTGCTGAATGAAAACTTGCCAGATTGTCAGAAAAGAGGAGACTCTTAAGGTCAGTTTCCACAGTAAAATTCTATGAATTTGTCATACCCAGATAAACAGAGAGTAATGCAAAAAAAATCAACTTCTTTAATTTCAATAAGATCCACTGTTTGATAGTCTTATGACACAATAAAGTTTAGTTATTTCATAATTAGAAGACAAGCTAAATATCCAAGAAGTCAAGTATTTGAGCTTTTAACCTCATGAGAAAAAGAAGAAAAAATGGCCCCAATGAAGTAGTGGAATATGCAAAGCACTTTTCACAATTCCCTTGGTCTCTCATTAAAACCTATTACTATGTTATTTGAAATTTTCCAACTTAATAGAAAGTCATTTTCGCCATTAAATATTAATGTATAAACATATAGTCATTAAAGAACAAAATCCAACTCACTGACACCTGACACTCTTAGCTACACAGATATCTATTTTAGTAATATGTAAGATAATTTACGATTCAGACATTTTTAAGAAGCATCTATGTCTAGGAAAAAAATCACCCTGCTCTGTTTTCCCAATCAGATGAATAACAAAATCTCATGAAACCACCCACCCCTGTCACCATCCTCCTCAACTACTGTTGGAGGTGATAGCTTAGAATCCTGGACCTCAAGAATATTAATCCTCTCTCAAACGAGATCAAGATTGGCAAAACAGACTTATTCTCTCTTTCTTGGTCTCCCAGCATTCCCTTAATTTCTGTCCTCGCCCTCGTGTTCCATCCCTTGATCATTCTTGAAGATCTGACTCTCTCTCCCAGGTGCCACAGAAGGAAAATTAGACCTGAAACTACAGGGTCAGGCACCAGATTCTGATTCTGAAAGATTCAGTGTGTATCCATTAGTGGCTCACTTCTCTTTACTTACTTTTCACCTTCCCCATTAAAAACACATATAATAATATTAACCATATAGGATTTGGAGAATTTAAATGCAAAAGGATATATAAAAACTCCTAGAAAAAAAGCGATCAGTCTGAAACTAATCAATCTTTTCTTTCTAAAACTTAGTCACAGGTGAATTCTAAATCATGGTTATATGCATTATTCTATTCTTTCTCAGTGTATGGTTTAAAATTTCCATAATAGAAGTATCATTTAGGACAAATTATTATGAGAATTAGAATGCTGGAAAAAGTTACACTTAAAATCGCTTTATATCTAAGAAAAAATGATATTTAGATTCTAATGGAGGAGATAAATTAAGTTCATAAGATATAATTTTTTTTTTTTTTTTTTTTTGCGGTACGTGGGCCTCTCACTGCTGTGGCCCCTCCCGTTGCAGAGCACAGGCTCCGGACGCGTGGGCTCAGTGGCCATGGCTCACGGGCCCAGCCTCTCCACAGCATGTGGGATTTTCCCGGATCGGGGCACGAACCCGTGTCCCTGCATCAGCAGGCGGACTCTCAACCACTGCGCCACCAGGGAAGCCCAAGATTTAATTTTTTTTCAGTAGATGTTGGGTAGGCCTAAACTTCTCACCTGTATGCATATTTGCCTCAAATTTATATGTACATGAAAATTATTTTCCATTGAATTTAACAATACTGTATGATTTTCCCAAATATTTTGTATAATACCTAGTGTAAGTCATGAAGCATAGCTATGGAATGCTGGGGTAAAAAACAAGATCAGACAAACTCAACCCTATGGCAAAAGCAATGGCTGACTCATTTTAAAAGAATGTGTACTTCAGCAGAGGCTGGAGTTTTAACTCTAGCAAAATCTACAAACAATGTTAATCCAAAATCCTGCACAGCATTGGATTCCAGTCATAATTTGGTCTTTTTAGACATATCTATCTTCAAACAATATGGGAGGGGGTAAACTGTTACCATATGATTCTTTCAAATTTTCAAAAAATTATATCAAGTTCACTTCACCTTACATTCATGGGCAAGACTCAGCTATTCCAAATTAGATAGTGTTTCAGCTTCACCATCTGCTTTTGATGCTACATAATTCACCGGGGATTAATGGGAATGGTAGGTATGCTTTATTTTTAACATTATCCTCCTTTCATTTGTCACAAAAATAATATAATACTGGAATAATCCAAAGTACTTTTGGTTTGAAACAACTCAAAACTAATATATGATGTAACCCCTTACTGAAATGTAGACTTTGCTGGCAGAGTGGCTGTTATTAACCTACTATTTTAAAAAGGGAGTCAAAGACTGCTAGGTATTATAGATTTTATACACTTTCAGTACTTTATGATTACTTAATTTATTTTCAAAAATAAAAGTGTGTAAATATGAACTTCTATCACTAAAGTTTTGATTCTGAAAATGTCACATAAAAAATTAGTTCTTATAAATGTAAGCTTAGGCAATATAAATCCTTTTTGAGAAACTTCTATGAGGTGCTCTACTTTGAAATTAAGTGTTCATACTAAGCATAAGAAAATAATATCTCTGACTGGTTAAATGGGATTTCATAGAAGCAAAAGATTGTTTTACATCGTTGTTAATTCAATCATATGCAGTATTTATTAATGGTTATCATTATTACTGACACTTCACACATTAATTCAGCTGTCACAGCATTGTCAGCAATCTATCAGTTCTCTCATTATGATGAATTTACATTCATTTCTATGATATATCCATTAAAGCATTAGACTGGCACATAAAGTATGAAATTATTTTATTAAAAAAATAAACATGTTCAGAAGCACCTGTTCAGCATTCCTTTAAAAATTATAAACATAACTATAGATTATACTTCTTAGCTCCCTTTTAGGTTATTCTGATCCCCAACTCTCACTTTTTAAGGGGTGTTTTACCTGTAGTCCAAAACAAAGTATACAGAATGATACACAAATAGTATTCTGAAAGCAATAAAATTGGAACACAATTTATAGTTTGAAGACTTCTTTTCATTTTATAATAACAGAAGCTTCCTGGCTAATTAGAGTACCCTATGAGTAAGTGATACCATTACATCAAAGAATTTTATAAATGAGATCTTTTAGTGAGGCATATCTAGTAACTAGCCCAATATATTTAAAGAAAACCTTACTCCTTTGGCTTCTCCTGGTTACTATTACTTGGATCTACAGAACTCTCCCACCGTAGGCTCAGGCCAGTACTGTTCCTATGTGAAGAGGGAAATATATCAGCTACCTCCCTCTGAAAAATCTTGAAGGACCTACAATTTATTTACATTTCTAGCCCTGGTATTTCATGGGCAATGACTATTAGGTTCTTTATAATTCCCATCACAGCAGCCTGATCACCCCATGGACTTTTGTTCCAACAATCCAGGTTATTATTTGCCCAGAAAGAGCAAGCTGTGCCTGAAATCTAAACACACCCCACTCTGCTTCCTCAATAGTCTAACCCAATACTTCTCAATATGAGAGTTTCAAAACATATGCATCAGAATTATGTTTATGTAGTAAAAACACAGTCCCCTTGGGAGAACTCTCTGTACTATCTTCACAAGTTTTCCATAAATCTAAGCTTTTTCTAAAACTAAAAGTAAATGTTTTAAATGAAGCACCCTAAGTTCCAAACTACATCTGCTAAATCATAATTTCTTGAAGTGGCACCAGGGAAAGTGCATTTTAATGCACACCTCAGCTGATTCTTCTGCACAGTAGAGTTTCCATACTGTCTAGGGATAAGCTTATACCCTTCAGACTCTCTTTGGTATTGCCCAGTTGGCTGACTAATACACCTTCAATGAGAATCTGGGGGCATAGATATTATTACTCTTTGTCCATGACTCATGTCATTGGATGTATCTATTGTGGGTAATAGCTTCCTCAGCATAGATGTTGTCTTCACCTGGAAGCAAATTTAGGTATGCCAGCCTCCAAGCGATCTCCTGGCATTAGTAATTGGCATAAATACCAAGCTTCCCTCACCAGGTCCAATCTTAATTCCTGCTCTGATAGACCCTCACCTGCAAACCATCTTTGCCTAGATCACAAAATGACTCCCATAGCCACACTTCTGAGTTAAGATGGAGGCAAGAAAGAGAATGGGAAACCCCATTTTGAAAAGAAAACGCCTTGCCATCACATAATTCTAAAACATAAACACAGGTGTATAGTAAAATGGGAGTATTTAATATATTTCTTTTGGCTTCCTAGAATCAGAAAGTTAATTATTATTTATTACTTATACTATTTACATTTATTAATTTCCTTATTTAAAATGTTTCCCATTAAGAATGGAAGAGGTAAATTTGTCATTGTATGCAGATGACATGATACTTTATATAGAAAACCCTAAAGACTCTACACAAAAACTATTAGAAGAAATAGACAAATTCAGCAAGGTAGCAAGACCCAAGATTAATATACAGAAGTGTGTTACATTTCCTTACACTAACAATGAAACATCAGACAAAGTTAAAAAAAAAATCCCATTTAAAATAGCATTGAAAAAATATTACCTAGGAATAAGCCTAACCAAGTAGGTGAAAGACATGTATACTGAGAACTATAAAATAATGACAAAGGAAACTGAAGTTGAGTCAAAGAAATGGAAGGATATACCATACTCTTGGATTGGAAGAATTAATGTTAAAATGGTTATACTACCCAAAGCAATCTACAGATTTAATATCCCTATCAAATTACCCATGACATTTTTCACAGAATGAGAATAAATAATCCTAAAATTTGTGTGGAACCATAAAAGACCCAGAATTGCCAAAGCAACCCTAGGGAAAAAAAGAACAAACCTGCAGTCATAACCCTCCCAGATTTCAGATAATACTGCAAAGCTACAGTAATCAAAACAGCATGGTGTTAGCACAAAAACAGACATATAGATCAATGGAACAGAATAGAGAGACCAGAAATAAACCCACACACCTATGGTCAATTAATCTTTGACAAAGGAGGCAAGTATACACAACGGAGAAAAGACAGTTTCTTTATCAAGTGTTGCTGGGAAAGCTGACTGCTTCATATAAATCAGTTAAATTTGAATACTCCCTCACATTGTATATAAACTCAAATGTCTTAAAGACCTAAATATAAGACCTGGCACCACAAAACTCCTAGAAAAGAATATAGGCAAAACATTCTCTGACATAAATTGTAGCAATACTTTCTTAGATAAAGCTCCCAAGGCAAAAGAGGTAAAAGCAAAAATAAACCTAATCAAACTTAAAAACTTTTGCACAGCAAAGGAAGCCATCAACAAAAGGAAATGACAGCTTACATAATGGAAGAAAATATTTGCAAATGATGCAACCAACAAGGGCTTAATTTCCAAAATATACAAACAGCTCATACAAGTTAATATTTTTTTTAAAAAAAATAGACATTTCTCTAAAGAAAACATACAGATGGCCAACACACACATGAAAAGATGCTCAACATCATTAATTATCAGAGAAATGCAAGTCTAAACCATATTGAGATATCACCTCACACTGGTCAGAATAGCTATCATCAAAAAGTCTACAAATAATAAATGCTGGAGAGGTGTGGAGAAAAGGGAACTTTCTTACAGTGTTTGGTGGGAATGTAAATTGGTAAAACCACTATGGAAAACAGATGAATGTTCCTTAAGAAACTAAAAATAGAGCTACCATATGATCCAGCAATCACACTCCTGGGCATATATCTGGAAAAGATGAAAACTCTAATTTGAAAGATACATGCACCCCAATGTTCACAGAAGCACTATTTACAACAGCCAAGATATGGAAGCAACCTAAGTGTCCACTGACAGATGAATGGGACAAAAAAGATGTGATACACACACACACACACACATACAATGGAATGTTACTTAGCCATAAAAAAGAATGAAATATTGCCATTTCCAGCAACATGGATGGACCTAGAGATTATCAGACTAAGTGAAGTAAGATGAAGACAAATATCACTTATATGTGGGATCTAAAAAATGATACATATGAACTTATTTACAAAAGAGAAACAGACAGAAACAGACTCACAGACATAGAAAACAAACTTACGGCTACCAAAGGGGAAAGGGCAGGGGAGGGAAAAATTAGGAGTTACAATACATACAATTTTACTATACATAAAATAGATAAGCAATAAGGATGTACTGTATAACACAGAGAACAATATTCAATATCTAATAACCTATAATGGAAAATCTGAAAAATTGTATATCTATATCTATCTATCTATCTATCTATCTATCTATCTATATGAATCACTTTGCTGTACACCTGAAACTAACAGAATATTTTAAATCAACTAAGTGAAAAATAAATAAAATAAAGTTTCTCATTAAGTAGCCACAAACAAAATATAAGTTACTAGTTACTTAACTATAATTACTGAAATTATATTTAATACAATTATACTAAAATTTCTGAAATCATCCATCAGCATTTGTAGATCATCTAAAATTTCTCATATTTGCTTTGTATGAAAGATTCCTCCTAAGAAATCCTGAAAATTATTTTGAGAAAATAACCAGATCACTATGGAGTCTTTTTGTAAATGATCTTTACTACTCTTTTCACTCAAAGGAGCCCATAAATAAAATTAATATTATTTTAAGGCATGAATCGTGCTACATAACCCACTTTACTCCCTCATTTTCCCTTTAAGACCATTTTCCATACTATTCAATTTAAATGCAATATTCAAGTCTCCTGGTCCCCAAATGATTGCAAGGAGTTATGTTTCCAACAAACTTCTTAAATTACTTGATTTCAATCTCATCTTGTTTCCATAAGATTTAAATTAAATTAATGAAGAGAAAATGTCTATGTGTGGCTAACTAGAGAAAAAGCTGAAATATTAAAACAACCTGCTGAAAACTGATTTCACATCATACAGCTCTGGGGAGCCCCGTCAGGCATCCTGGCCCACTGGGCTGCTCTTGTTCAGTGGGGACCACCACACCAAAACAACTAGTCACTGTGGAGAATTGTTTAAAAATTAATGTGCTGAAGGTTTTCTGATTCACATTCATTATCCACTGACCTGTTCTCAATGGATTTCACAAAGAGAAGCAAAACTAATTACCTCAGGCCAGGCTGTCTGAAAAACAATGGCACAGTGATTTAGAGAAAAGCATTCATGCTGTAGAGGACTTTTGGAATAGTGTATATTTTTAAATTAAATATCACACTTTTTTGATGATAAAACTTTTGCATTTGAACTAATGCACCGTTGCTTCCTTTTTCAAAAATCTGTTCTAAACAATGGAGGCCTTTGTTGGCTAAATATCAGTACATTAGTCTGTTTCATGTTAAGTCATCTTAACATGCTTGAAAAGAGACAAAATATAGGAGAATATATGGGGGGAGGGAGAGCTTTAGAAATGAAGAAACAAAATAATATGATAAACCATTTGGGAAGTCTAGAGTAACTTATTTATTACTACTATTTATTATCTGTTTTAATTTACCACAAAAACTTTGTTGTTTCTTAATAAAATATGCATAATGGATAAGGAGAATGATTTCTAATGAAGCTTGTCATGTTACAGGGGGTTACTGATCTTATTGATATACAGAGAGATTCTGCAAATCTCATTATAATTAGTGTAGAATAGGTAGTGGTGACAACCTAGAAATCTGTTGTTTTGCTGGAGGGCAAGCTATCAGAGTTTGCTTATTAGAAATATAATGTGAGGATTCAGTGCATTCTGGAAACACATAGAGTTCACAAGACCTTGAGAAAAATAGCCAAAATAAAAGGGGAGGGGAACTGTAAAACAATTACATTCTTGTGACCACAAAAGTGAAGCAAACCAAGAACACGGAGTTTAACCAAATACTGGATCGCTCACTTCCAGAAGCCCTAATTATGGGGTCCTGTCTCTCTCTCACTGCTAAAGAATAATCACATACAAATTAGTAAAGAAGAGTTAGAAATGGAGCTTACTTTAGTGTTCCAATTGGCTCTACTTTGTATGAAGTCTGGAAGGGTTTGGAAAGAATTTTATTGTATTCAAAATCTCAGGTCAAGAGGAAAACAAATTGGGCTATATACAAAATATTAATGTAAATCCTCACACTGAAAGAACTGGGTTAGATCCATGCAAGTTATTTCTCCTCCTGAGCATTGTGAAGTGACTTTAGGTAGCAAAGGACATAATTGATCTTTACATGGTTTCACCAGTGTCACTAGTGTCTGAAGAGGACCTTGGGCTAGCCAAGAGCAGAAGCTCACTTATTCTTGGGATGGCGTGATGGGGGATCCTGCTACTTCCAGTCTTCTCCCTGTCTGTTTTCACACTAGAGATGGCTGTGGGATTAGAGCTGAAAATTAACTGCTCAAAAACATATTTGTCTTTCTTTTTTTCCTCCCTTAATCTGTCCTGCTCCTTGTAGAGGACAGCAGATAGAAACTTCTCCTTTAACTTAATGAAGAGAAAATATAGTACTACCATTTTATCTAGATTTTATTTGTAGACCCTGACAATTCCCATAAATTCCAAGGATCACAGGAGAAACAAGCTTATTTCTTTGAGCCTAAAAAAAATAAAAAATAGTATTTTCTGGAATATGCAAGTAAATGTACAATCTTTGGTTATTCACAACAGACACAAATGGAACTGTCCTGCTTCCTTTAATGGTAAGACCAAATATTCATGTAAATATTTGGATGTAATATATTACATGTACTACATATGTGAATTTTATTTTTATAATATATATTTGATTGTTTGTACAGACAACATAGAAGACATAGTGATAACTATCCAAAAGGAATACGGTTTCACTAGAAACTGTAAATATAATTTACAATTATATTAACTTTTTCTGTCAAGTTGGTTATCATCATGGGTTCTTTGTTTCTTTCTAAATACTATCATAAAACACTGTGTAGAGCTTATTTTGATGCTCTACCACAGAATCCACTACCTATTATATCTACTACCTGAAAACCTTGCACTAAAGTCTCTATTGCTTAAATTATTACACCACGGTTTAATCAGAGATTTGCCCTCAATACACTCTTTGGATGAAAGCCAAATAATCGAATGTTAAAATCAATATTAGGGGAAGCCAACTAACACCATCACAGAATAAACTTTCAGGACTTGAAGAAAAATCTGAATATATTTCCAAAAAGGTAATTATGATTATATTTTCACTACTAAAATTGTTAAAAGCCAATTCTAATAGTTTGAACATTTAGTTAGAAAAAAATGATTTGTCCACTCACTTCCAAATGGGGTCAGTGGGTGTGCCTATACTGGCAATATAGGCTACTGTTGATGGTAACATTGCCACTAAGTTTGAAAGTTTTCCATCATCTAAGTAAAGATTTATCAGCTCTTCAATTCCTGTAACTTCATCTAATCAATCGCTCAAATTAGAGTTGTTTGCACTGTTGCACTGCTTGAAGAAGATTCTGCATATTTTCAGAAGATTTAAAAATGTCTTCACATAATATTTTATCAGGAATATTTTTGCTTAGTTGCTGTTTTACACTTACTTGCCTGAGATAAAATCTCCCTTAACCTTGGATCTTGAAATATAGCCATGGAGAAATTTGGTTTCAATATGACAAATCTCCAAATTTCCACCTGCATCTCAACTTTTATTTCATGCACATTAATTGCAGCACTTTCTGTGAAGCAAAATGTTAGGAGACTCCTTATAGCAGGCACTATATAAGAAATACTTCTGCTCTCAAGTCACACCAGTTCGATTATTTTTTTACCCAATTCTAACAAATAAACCATGTTCTTTACAAGCAAGCTGTCTTGAAAGCTGGCATTGTTATTGGCAGAGTGCAGTGTTAAATCTTTAATTCAATGTTTTTTAAAAATGTAATAGCTTCTATTCCATCTTGTTTGAATATCTGATATCTGACAAAGCAGTTCCATCGTCTCTTTTATGTCATGTAGATGTTTCTGAATTAAGTACAGTGAGAACATTAGCTCACTATTTTCCTGTCTAAGGGCAGTAATTCTATTACATTTTTCTGTGTTATAATTACTTTTCTAACATATAACTGAAAGATGTGAAAAAAAATCCATCATCTGCTTATTTACATGTCATTCTTAGCTTTCACCACATTTGTGTTTCATTGTCAGTCACAGTTATAAGACATTTGCTTTACTGATTTTCCATTCCATAAATAGTACATCAGTCAGATCCACTCAGTCATTAGCTATGTGAGACCAAGAAATTTCTTAAAAAGTAAAGCAGAAGAATGATTAAATTCTTCATTAACTCAACACAGTAAAAATTTTAAAAATAAATATGGTTGTATCTATGTCTAAATGTGTGATTATAAAAAAAAGAAAAACATTGATTCAGTAACATTGCTAACATTTTTGTTGGTATGCACAGCAGGATATAAGTCAAGAACTAGTGTTTCAGCGATATGTCTTATAGATAGAATTCTATTACTTAGAATTTACAGCTTGGGTTAAACTAAAAATTCTTTGATATTCATCCACAGAAAATGCTTGCTATTCTATTGCAGTCATTTCAATAAGGCTTTGCTCAAAATTTTTGCCTCTATAGGCTTAAAATCATCAGAAGATCTATCACTAAATCATTCATGATGAATCTGTTTTGAAGTTTGATAAATGAAAACAAAATATGATTTTTAGGACACCGTTTTTCTCTAATTTTAGAAATTCTCTTCTTACCCACTGTTTTAATGTCATAATTAAATATTATTTATCATAGGTATTGTGGGACTTTCTTTCTCATGAAATTTTGTAACGGCATTCTGCTCTTAAATCACTTTCTCAACTTGTACAGTGTTCCCAAAAAGGAATACTAAGGTCAAAGCCAAATTTACATGCTCCCCAAAATATTATGTGAGTACTCTCTCCACCAGACTATAAGAATCATAAGAAAAGGGACTGACTTTTATTTCTCTCAGTGTCAAGAATAGAGCATGACAGATACTAGGCACTCAATGAACACTTGCAGATTAAAAAATAATTGTGTTCAAAATAATACACCATGATGTAATGGAGAAGATTTGCATTTGCATTTAGAAAGATATGCTTTTCCATTTGCTAGCACTGTTATATTGGGCAATTTAATTAACATCTCTGAACATAAATTTCCTCATCTGTAGAATATTCCTGAAACTCGCTGTGTTGCTGTGATATGTATTGGTGTATTTTAAAACAAGAGCACAATGCTTGCCATCTAATAGGTGCTCAATATAGTGACTAATAGGAAGGAAGGAAAAAAGAAATGAAGTGAGTTAATGTTTGCACTGATTAAAGAACTATTTGGTTCCCAGCATATAAGCACATATTTAAGGATCTAATTTACTGAACTGAATTTACTGAAATGAAAAAAATAGTAATCCTCCATTAAAATAACAAACTTTTTAAAAAGTACAGAATAGATCAGGGATATGTTACAAACATCAGATATTTTCTGAGAAGTTTCTTGAAGTTTATCCAATTAACTCTTCAGTAACAAAAAATGACCAAATCTCATTTGTCTAATGCCTATCAATGTTTCTGCATTTGGGTCATGTTTCTACCAAATTATAAAGAAAGCTCATAAATAATTATATTATCTCCTCACAGTCTCCCTTATTTCTAATAATTAGTGCTACTTCTCGCCTTATAACAGCAAACTCAAAGGAATCTCTCTAGTTACATGAGTTCTGCAAACTTCCAGATTCATATAAGAAATGACTTCAATTACTCACGTTCTTCACTCTTTCCAATTCCCTTAAGTATTGCAAAAGTATATTAACCAGAATGATGTTCCAAATATTAATACTCCCATCAGTCATTTCTATTTTCTCAGTCTTGGTCACTGGTACCAGTCACTCTTTGTATAAATTATAATTAGATTTAGCTACAAAAATGTGCAAATACCTTCAAGTTAATGAGAACCTGCTATATCAAGGGTCTAGTAAATATTTCCCTATTGATATTTTGGTGGCTGATATATATATATATATATATATATATATATATATATATATATATATATATATATATATACATCATTTTGACCTAAAGAGATTATAATAAAAAATAATTTCCCTGGAACCTAGTCCTACTTAGTTCAACAACCATTTTCAACTCTTAGCTGTTCCTAGTGCCTCATATTTAACTCCAAAATTTAAACAATATGATGATGTTGCTTAATTTTAAAACTTCATTTTCTTCCTTTATGACAGATGATGATTTAGCTCGCTTAAAAACATCTTCCTCTCACTCCTCCTCCCAACATTCCTCAAATGCGTATATATAAATATTCATATAAATATAGGACAAAATTGTTTTAAATTTTTAGTTAATATTTACATTTTTGACTATGGAAATATTGATTGATATTTTGGTTATGTAATATTTTTCACATAATTCTGAAAATGCTCTCTATATTTCTAGTTTCCAGCTATAGCAGCTGACAGTTTCCAATAACAGGTTCATGATCATTTGCATGAACCATTTTTTTAAAAATTTCCTAAAAACATTAGATCTTCTCTTTAGGCCCAGTCTCCTGCAATGTGTAATGTATCACCAATTTTCTATAACTTCACTTCCTAGAACTCTTAAAATTTGAATCAGTTTTTCTAAATTTGAATCTTTAACATCTTGAAATTTTCATTGAATTTTTGTATCTTTTCCTGCATTTATTTCTATTTTTCCTATTGCATTTTAATTCTGTTTTCTAGAACTTCCTTGAATCTTTATTCAAAGCTACTAATAAATGCTTAATTTTCACTTACTTTTTTTTCAAATTGTTCTTACCTGTTGTAATTCTATTTTATATCAGCTTGCAATTATTTTATTAGTGAATGTCTAAGTCTTCATCTCTTCACATGGATTATTCAGATTTTGAAGTTCTCTTCTTCTCTATTGTCTGTTTTTCCTCTTGGTTCCTTAATTTTTTATTTATTTATTTAATTTAAACTTACAATTTATTTTTTATTTTATTTTTTAAATTAATTTATTTTATTTATTTTTGGCTGTGTTGGGTCTTTGTTGCTGTGCGCAGGCTTTCTCTAGTTGCGACAAGTGGGGGCTACTTTTTGTTGCAGTGCATGGGCTTCTCACTGTGGTGGCTTCTCTTTTTGTGGAGCACAGGCTCTAGGCATGCGGGTGCCAGTAGTTGTGGCTCACGGGCTCCAGAGCACAGGCTCAGCAGTTGTGGCTCGCGAGTTTAGTTGTTCCATGGCATGTGGGATCTTCCTGGACCAGGGCTCAAACCCATGTCCCCTGCATTGGTAGGCGGACTCCTAACCACTGTGCCACCAGGGAAGCCAGTTCCTTTAATTTGTATGTTTTTTTTCAAATAACTCATGTCTGAGAATACATAAAGAACTCTTACAAATCAGTAAGATAAGAGAAACACCAAATTAAAAATGGATGAAATTATTTAACAAGAACTTTAAAAAAGTATATCTAAATAGGTAATAATCATATAGTGTTCAGTGTCATCAGTCAAGAGGGAAATGCAAAGTAAAACTTCAATGTGCTACTCCTATACATACTTCCAAGTGACTAAAATTAAAGGTTGACAATAACAAGAGTTGACAAGAATGTGAAACAACGCAAAGTTGCGGTAGAATAACTCCCATTTCAGACAGTCAAGTCACACTTAACTAAAGCTTACTAGATACATTTTTAAACTATAATCTTTTATTTTTTGTCTATGCATTTTATGTTGCAGGGATGGTGGTGGTCAAGGTCTTACTCTTATTATATATCTGTCATTTCTCTTCTGTAATTTTAAGTGTTTTCACTTTATATATTTTGTTATGTTATCCAGTACACTGGATACTGTAATATCTTCAGTATGAACAATTCTACTTATTACTGTAAAATAACCCTTTTCTTATTGCATATTTCTTTCCTTCTCAAATACTTTATTTATCAGATACTAATGTTGACCCTGCTGCTTTGGGCATGAATATTTGCCTTCTTATTGACTATGTTCCTTTCAGCTTTCCATTTTCACTTATCTTATGTGTTTCTCATTTTACCCTGAATAGTCTTTTCTTTCAACTCCTTTACCTTTATTTTAAATACTCAATTCACTGTTGATTTAAACATCCATTTACTAGCCTACCCACAAACACAGAAACAAACACAACACTGCTTTTAAGTCAGACCTCAGAAAGATGTTTAGACATTGTCTCTTAAGTAGAGATCACAATATCTATTTTTTTCTCTTTTTTTCTTTGTACTTAGAATTCTCTTCTTTCTAACCCAAACTATTCAGGATAGACACCTGTAACTGAACAATATAAATATATAAATATTTATATATGTATAGGATAAAATTATTTTAACTTGTTAATATTTACATTTTTTGACTATGGAAATATTGATTGATATTTTGGTTATGTAATAATTTTCACAGAATTCTGAAAGTGCTGTTCTTTATATTTCTAGTTTCTGGCTATAGCAGCTGAAAATTTCCAGTAGCAGGTTCATGACCATTTGCATGAACCTTTTTTTTTTTTTTTTAATTTTTCTAAAAACATTAGATCTTCTCTTTAGGGTCAGTCTAAAGAGAAGCCTAAATTTTAAATTTATAGTTTAAATTTAAAAATAAATTTATAAGTAAATTTATATTTATATAAATATAGGCTTTCAGCCTCTGGTTTGGAATCCATAATTTTTCAAAATACTGCTTTCAGCCTTGCTTCATCAATACTGTTTCCAGGCTAGAAGTGTGATGACAACATCACCAAAGTGAGACTGTTAATCATGACACCTCAGGAAGAGTGATGTCAGCATTATGGAGCTTTAAGTCATTCTTATTTTCTCTTCCCCCATTTTTTTAAAACAATTACAGATATTCATAACTGAACAAAAGTGCCTCATACCTTACAGCAAGGGACCAAGTAATAGTCTTGCCTATGTATGCATCCAAAAATAAACAAACAAGACTTCAGAAGGGGCTTTGGATGCAAAAAACTCAGTGAACCTACCCCATCCCCACTCACCATGATCAGAAAAATACCTGGAGAGAGCAAACTTGAGCAGATACTCACAGATGAGAGACAAATTGTAGAAGTGCAACCTGCCTGAGGGGAGATTCCAGCATACCACTGGAACTGGATAGAGAGAATTTGGATGCAGAGGAAGAAAAAGAAATTACCAGAGTTGCCCCCATCCCTAGGGTGACACTTCAAAGGGCTTAGATATTTGGCAGTGGCAGTAGCGACCTTTCCCACAAGGGAGGTGGAAAGCAGAGACCTTTCCCACATAGTAGGTGAAAAGTGAAAGTGATGAGTCACTCTGGCTACCCCAGTTGCACAGGCTGTGGCTGGAGAAAGCTGTTTCTCCCCAGAACCACCCTGATTTCTGAGGAACAACCTCCATGACTGGGGGAAAGGAGGAGAAAAGGAAGGAGGCAGATAAGAATATCAAAGCGCATTAAAGAAACATGGTTCCTACTGTCTACTTCAGGACTTCAACAGGAAGTCCACTCACAAACCTCTAGGAATGCCCCATTAGAGCATCTCCCACTGGATTCCTGAGGACCCCCTGAGCTGTGAGTGCTAAACCCACACCTCCCTCCACTCTACTGCTGGCTTCTTGTGCATGATGCCAAGTGTACCCATGAGAGTAAGCTCTGGTAGACAGGGACCTTGCTCAGGAAATAGGCCAAGCTTGGTGGACAAGGGAGAACAGCAAAATTAAACTATAGCATGCATTCTTGAATACAAAAGAGAAAAGTTTAGTTAAGAAGATATGTGCTACTTCAAATGTAAAAGCAGAAGCACATAGGAAAAAACAATATGAAAAACCAAGGGAAAATGGTATCACAAAAAGAAAATAATAATTCTACAGCAACCAAACTCAAGTGCACAGAATATTGTGAACTAACTAGTGAAGAATTTAAAATAGCTGTTATGAAGAAATTCAACACACTACAAGAAAACTCAAAAAAACAATTCAATGATATCAGGAATAAAAGCAATGAACAGAAGGAGTTTTTTTTACCTAAGAGACTGAAATTATATATAAAAAACAAAACAAAAGTACCAAATAGGAATTCTGTAGTTGAAGAATTCAACAAATGAGATGAAGAATGCTATAGAGAACATCTGTGTCAGGGCAAGTCACATGGAAGAAAGAACAAATGACTTGGAGGATAAGAATATATAAATAATAGAAGAGAGGGAACCAAGATTTTAAAAGAGTGAAGAAAACCTAGAGAGCTGTCAGATTATGATCAGAAAGGCAAATAATCAAATAACTGGGGTTCCAGAAAGAGAAGAGAGGGATAAGGAGAGTATATATAAAGAAATAACAGCTGAGAACTACCCATACTTGGGGCTGGACTTGGACATACACATTCATGAAGCTAATAGAACACACTATTATCTAAATACATAAAGACCTTCTCCAAGACATATTATAATGAAACTGTCAAAAATCAATAATAAAGAAAGAATCTTAAAGGCATAAAAAATAGAAAGTAATCTACAAAGCAACCACCACTAGGGTATCAGCAATTTCTCAGCAGAAATTCTACAGGCTAGGAAAAAGGTATAATAATGTATTCAAAGTGTTGAAAGAAAAATTTACCAGCCAAGAATGCTTTATCCATAAAAGTTATCTTTTAGATATAAAAAAGAAATAAAGGCTTTCCCAGAAAAACAAAAGCTGAAGGAGTTTACCAACGCTACACCTGTCTTGAGAGAAATGCTGAAAGGAGCTCTTCAGGAGGAAATGAAATGATGCTAATCAGTGACATGAAAACATATGAAAGTGTTCAATACAGTTGTAAAGGTAAAAAACAGACTGTCAGATTTAGAAAACAGTAACTCTCTTTTAGAATGAGAGTTAACCACTCAACTACAGTAAAAACTTAAAGGAAAAGAGTAGTAAAAATAACTATAGATACTATAAATTGTTAACGAATACATGACATTAAAAATAGGTAAAATGTAACATCAGTGATATAAAAGGGAATAGTAGGGCTTCCCTGATGGCTCAGTGGTTGAGAGTCCACTTGCCGATGCAGGGGACATGGGTTCGTGCCCCGTTCTGGGAAGATCCCACATGCCGTGGAGCGGCTGGGCCTGTGAGCCATGGCCGCTAAGCCTGGACGTCCGGAGACTGTGCTCCACAATGGGAGAGGCCACAACAGTGAGAGGCCCGCGTACCGCAAAAAAAAAAATAATAATAATTAAAAAAAGGAATAGTAAAGGGGGGAGCCTTTAGAGGTTTTGAAGAGAAGTTGCAATCAGCCTAAAATGGACTGTTTTATCTGAAAGATGATTTATATAATCAAGTTAACCACATAGCAAAAAATGAGAGTAAATCTACAAAAGACAAAGAAAGTGGAAACAGAGCATATCACCATGGAAAATAACCAATTTACAAAAGTAGGCAGAGACAGAGGGAAAAAGAAACAGTGGAAATACAAAACAACCAGAAAATGATTAATAAGATCATTTTAGTAAGTCCCTACATATCAATAATCACTCAATGTAAATGAATTGAATTCACCAATCAAAAGGCACAGAGTGCCTGGATGGATTAAAAAAATAAGACCCAACTATATGCTGTGTACAACAGACTCATTGCAGCTTTAAAGACAAAATAGGCTCAAAGTAAAGGAGTGGAAGATGATATTCCACACAAGTGGAAACCAAAAGAAAGCTGGGATAGCCAAACATCTACCAGACAAAATAGACTTTAAGCCAAAAATGGTAATAAGAGACCAAGAAGTCATTATATATTGGAAAATGCTATCAAGAAGATATAAAAATCATTGTAAATATGTATGCATCCAAAATTGAAGCACCTAAATATATCAAGCAAATATTAACAAATCTGAAGGGAGAAATAGACATTACAATAATAGTAGGGGTGTTCAGTACCTCTACTTTCACCAATAGATAGATCATCCAGACAGAAAATCAACAAGGAAACATTGGAATTGAACCATACATTAAACTAAATGGACTTAATAGACAACTACAGAACATTCCACGTGACAGCAGCAGAATATACACTCTTTTCAATGCACTCAGAACATTCTCCAGGGTAGATCATGTGATAGGACACAAAACAAGTCTTAGCAAATTTAAGACTGAAATTATACCAACTATCCTTTCTGACCACAAAGGTATGAAACTAGAAATGAACAAGAGAAAAGCTAGAAAATCTGAAATGTGTGGAAACTAAACAACACTTCTGAACAACATATGGGTCAAAGAAGAAATCAAAAGAGAAATTCTTATATGTTGCAAAACAAATGAAAATGGACACATAACATATCAAAACCTATAGGATGCCGTAAACATAGTTCTGAGAGGAAAGTCTATAGTGACAAATCCATATATTAAGAAAGTGGAAAGATCTCAAATAAACAACTTCACTTTACACCCCACAAGCAACTAGAAAAAGAAGAACAAATTAAGCACAAATTTGGCAGAAGAAGGAAATAATAAAGATCAGGGTGGAAACAAAGAAATAGAGACCAGAAAAAAAAAATCAGTGAAACTAAAAACTAGTTTTCTGAAAAGAAATTGACAAACCTTTAGCTAGACTAAGAAGAAAGGAGTGAAAATCTAAAATAAGAAATGAAAGGGGAGACATTCCAGCTGGTATTAAAGAAATACATAAGATCAAAAGAAACACAGAAAGAAAACTATAAATCAATACCCCTAATGAATATAGATGTAAAATTTTTCAACAAAATATTTGCAAACCAAATTTAGGACCACATTAAAATGATTATGTACAGTAACCAAGTGGATTTTTCCCTGAGATGAAAGGAAGGTTCAACATACACAAATCAATAAATGTAATACCTTACATTAATAGAATGAAAGCTAAAAATCATATGATCATCTCAATAGTTGTAGAGAAAGCATTTGACAAAACACAACATTCTTTCATGATAAAACCCTCAACAATTTGGGTATAGAAAGAACATACTTCAAAATAATAAAGGCCATGGACAACAATCCCACAGCTAACCTTATATTCAATATTGAAAAATTGAAATCTTTTCCTTGAAGATCAGGAAAAATATAAGGATGCCCATTATTATCACTCTTATACAATACACTATAGTACTGGAAGTCCTAGCTGGAATACTTAGGCAAGACAAAGAAATAAAAGGCATCCAAACTGGAAAAGAAAAAGTAAAACTGTTTACTCTTTTACAGATGATATTTTTTTTTATAGAAAATCCTAAACACTCCACCAAAAAACTTTTGGATCTGATCACCAAATTCAGTAAAGTTGCAGGATATAAGATCAACATGTAACAATTAGTTGCATTTCTACATATTAATAATAAAACATCTGAAAAAGAAACAGAACTGTCCCATTTACAACAGCATAAAAATACCTAGGAATAAATACAGCCAAGTAAATGAAAGGTCTATTATAACCAAAACTAAAACCTCACATTTGTTAGAATAGCTATCAAGAAGACAAGATATAAAAAGAGTTGGTGAGGATGTTGAGAGAAGAGAACTTTTGTGCACTATTGATGGGAATGTAAATTTGTTTAACACTATAAAAAGCATTTTGGAGTTTCCTCAAACATTTAAAAAAAGAACTATCATATGATCCAGCAATTCCACTTCTTGGTATTTATCCAAAGGAAACAAAAATACTAATGCAAAAAAGAGATATGCACGCCTATGTTCACTGCATATAAACCAGGTAAATGCCCACTCCCTACTCTTAGATTTTCTGATTTAGTTGTCTTATAATCCTGTTTAACACTCAGTAGTTTTTGTTTTAATTTCCTCAGATAATTCTAATGTACAGCCTGATCTGAGAATCATTGACTAGCTCCTGCTTTACCTTTATTTCTCTGGAGGAAACTGGTATCCCTGTTAAGAA
The DNA here is from genome assembly GCF_949752795.1 of Hyperoodon ampullatus. Classification (NCBI taxonomy): domain Eukaryota; kingdom Metazoa; phylum Chordata; class Mammalia; order Artiodactyla; family Ziphiidae; genus Hyperoodon; species Hyperoodon ampullatus. The sequence goes on from NC_136914.1 coordinate 99,362,635, forward strand.
AAGATGTTTTTCTAGAGACCAAAAAAAAAAGTTAAATGTAGAAAAGCTATTTGATACAAGGTAGTGAGCAAGTAATTTAAGATTTCTTGTTCTCACTTTTTATGTATAAAACCTGAAATATAATGAATGCCCACCTCACATTATTATTTGAAAGAATATATGTGGTAATGCATATAAGGTGGGGGTTTTTGTTATAATAGTACATCCTAGCTATATTCTATTCATTAATTCATCTCTTTTTCTATTAATTAAATAGGTACTTATTGAGCCTTTAGTATATGCCAGATGCTGGTGATTAATTAGAAAACAAAAATAAGTTTAAATGCCTTCCTAGAGCCTAGATACTGGGGGTGGAAAAACCTGTAAGTAAATAAATAGATTGATAGATAACCTAATGTCAGGTTGCATTAAGTGACATTATGAAAAACAAATAATGGAAATAAAAATTAAGAGGGCATACTTTTTTAATTTGGATAATCAAAGAACTCTTGATGAGGTAATATTTATATAAAGATCCAATGAAATGATGAAATATACCACTGGAATATCTGAACAGAATGTTCCATTCAGAGGTAACAAAGAAAAAAGACCTGAGGTTAGTGTTATTTCTGTTATTTTTTTGTTTGGCTGGTTTTGGCTTTGGTTTTAGGTTTTTTTTTTTTTTTTTTTTTTTTTTGAGAGATTAGCTAGTGAACCAGGGGCCTAACAATGTAGTCTTACAAAGTACAACATAGACTACTTTTTATTTTAAGGTTGAAAAAGAAACATTTTAGATATTTAAAAAGTATAATGATGTAAACCAGCTTTATCTTAAAGGATCTTGGAGAGTGGTGTAGGGGGCAAGACTGAATACAAAGCATGTAGGTAGGAGTCATTTGCATTGGCTGTTCATTTGACAAAAGGAATATTGGTACAGGTGTTGAGAAATGGTAATTTCAAAGATATGTTTTGAAACCATAATCAATTTGCTTTGTTGATAGATAAGAGGTAGGGTTGAAAAAAATGTGACAAATCCAGGATAACACCAAGTTTTATAATATAACAAACAGTGGATTTTATTCACATACTTTCTCTTTTAATCTTAAAATTCAAGTTCAGTGACATTATGCTATTTTACAAATTAGGAGATTTCAGAGAATTTTAGTTTCTGTGCATCACACAAAGTATAAATTTTATTTCATTATGTTTTAATTTTACTCTAAATTTTTGATATTGTGAGGAATTATACAATTGTTAATATATTTTACATTTTTTTTCATTTACTTTGCTGATACTATTTTCAATCCCAATTTATTCTCAGTGATGTAATGAGAAGGCAGTAAGAAACTCAAACACAGGTGAGATTATCAAGAGAAATTTAGACTCAAGAAGCATAAAATATGGGCAGAAAATGATAGCACTTTGTTGTTTCTGGGGTATAAAGGGTGAGGGACATATGGGCTGGGGTTTCTGGGAGAAATTTGTCCACCATATTGAGTAACGTGGACTTGACTTTTGAACCAGTTATTCTCTCAAAACCAAAATATTTAATGGTGGATTTTTATGTCTAAAGCCTTGAAATTACTAATCTCTTGACAGACTATGGGAAATCACAGCAAAAGAGCTAACTCTTTAAAGGTAAGTATATACTTTCAGCCAAAAAATCACTAGAATTGACAAAAATGAATCATAACTATTGTAAATTGTCATTTCCTACACAATTTAGTAATTTTTATTCCTTGAATTGAAATAATAACTTACTGAAGAAAAATCACCTCTAGTTTCTTTATTTTAAAGGTCAATAATTAATTACTGTGCACTAATACATAAATGATAAAGTACTTAAAAGCCTACCAGTTTCATCTTTTTATGTTTAATTAGAACAATACGGTTTCACTTTCCAGGAATCTGTCAAAATTCTGGATGTGGTTTAACCACCATGGTAACTGGCCACCAAGTCTGTTAATATAAATCAAAAAGATATAGCTAGTTGCCTGAAGAAAATATTCCTGACTGTCTTCTGTCTGCCTCTGTATCTCCATGACTTTAAATTGTTCTGACAAGCACCACATGATTACTTTGCAGTGGATACCTCTTCAATAAGAAAATCACAGTAAAGAACGTAAAAAAATAGTTGACAATAACCAGATTTCCACACATTCCATTCTATTTTAAGATTGTTGCTAAGCCTCAGCACAGCTGGTTTTCCAGAGTATAAAGAAATACTTTACCTTTCTCATGGTATTAACACTTCATACCACTTTCTCTTTTATGTGGAAAAAAAAAAAAACTTGCCTTCCATGTCACAGGTTGGTAAACAGTAACCTCGATTTCAACCTGTGTATTACACTTTATGAAAATACTTTAGTATCGTTTGCTTTGGTTTGGTTGATCATCCATACTTAGAAAAGGGAATTACAAAATAAATGGCATTATTCACCATTAAAAACTCTTGGCTCCAGGAATACTTATTAACATTAAAAGATCAAATCTCTAAACCAGAGAGTGAGTTAAACAATTGGTCATTTTTCTGTTGTACCTAAAAATGTTTTCCTCAGCTGACCTCTATATCCCTAGCATTTTAGAACAGTACCACTGACATGTAGCCACAGTAATTCTAGTAGAGTTTGAGTTCTTGGTCTATGTTCTAATGTAAAGTTATTTAGGTGTGATTTTCATTCTTGTTGCCATTGATAGATGTAAACATTGTAATGCAATGTCTCTCTGTACTCCATTAACACCTCACTCCATGGAAGTTGTATTTGCTTTTCTGGACCCAACTGGTAATATAACATAGAATAGTGGAAACTTGTTATTACAAGATGATCTCAAGTTGATCTTATGAAATGCTCTAAACCTTCTCTCAAGCTTTCTGGAAATGACCCTAAGTGAAGGGGGCTGACAAAAAGCTTTCATAGTATGTATATATACAAAAGAAGGACCTGTGAAAACAGATGAACCCTCCCCAGGAACCAAAATTCAGTAAGGCAGAACCAGTATATGACAGAAATTATTAGAAAATGAAACCAAAGATATAAGCTAAACCCAGAGCTTTCAAGGTCTAATAGGGTGTATTAAAGATTTTGGTCTTATTCTCAGAATACCAGGAAGCCACCCAAGGATTTCAAACTGAGAGAAATATGATCTCACTTCAATTTTGGAAATGTCATTTTGGCTGAAATGGAATAGGATAAGAAAAATGTGAGACAACAGTTGTCAAAATGAATAAATGGTAAATGAAACGAGAATTGGGCCATTTTAGGGAGCAGGGTAAAGTTGTTCCATGCCCATCAAATCGTCCTTCAGAATGAATCCTGAATCTACAGTCAGGACAACATCCTTTGACCTTACAGCCTTTATCACATATTAATTTACAAATATCCTTAGAAATGATATGGTATGAATTGTTGCTTAATGGGTATAGAGTTTTAGTTTTGCAAGATGAAAAGAATTCTGGAGATTGGTTGCAAAACAATGTGAATATACTTAACACTGTTGAACTGTACACTTAAAAATAGTTAAGATGATAAATCTTATGTGTACTTTACCACAATTAAAAAATTTTTAAGTAAAAAAAAGGGGGGGGCATATTTGTGAGTCATTTAACTGTTTATGAAACACTTTGCATTGTTCTTTAAATGTGATCTATACCAAGAAAGCAATGTTAGTTTTATTAGCAGATTAAAATACTGGAAACTCAGAGCAGTTAAATGAATTGCCACAGGTTAAATAGATTTGTAAATGGGAAAACTTATGAATTCAGAACCTTTGATATGTAATCCCATATTTTTTATACTACTCCAAAAATGTTTTGAAAACATATTTTGGTACTACAAGAAGGAAAAGATTTTACCATTGAGTAAATGTTAGAAAGTGTATGTCAAAAGTCCATAAGAACAAATAATTGTAAAAAGTCTCAAAGCCCTAACAGTAAATTCTTATGCTTTTTATGTTCTTTCTTTGAGTAAAGGTGTTGTACACAATTGTAATATTCAAAGAACATGTATTTTATTTTTATATGGTATTTTTTGCTTTTTTTTCAGCTTTATTAAGAATAATTTCCAAATAAAATTGTAAGATATTTAAAGGGGGAAAAAATCCACCTACCTCCAGTCACACTTTTACCTGTGTTCCTCCCTGCCTGGTATAATATCATTCCATTTTTCAAGAAATACCTAGTACTAAAGAAAGATAACATCACTCACCTTAGTATAAGTAAGAATTATGAAGAATAGTGAGAGAAAAACAAATTAGTCTCAGGAAAAGAAAAAACATGTGGAAATAGTGAAGACCATTCAAAGACTATTTACTCAGAGCTTGCTGGCCAAGGGAGTCAACTACCATCATCTGCCTTGGCAAAGACTCTAAGTCAGGGAGGGGAGTGGGAAAGCTTTATAGTAAAAGGAAATAGAGAAGGCTTATGGTGTGCTCTGATTGGGGATTGATGGCATAGAAGGCTAGCGGCGGGCTACCTAGAAATAGAACATCCTATCTTCCTATGTGATTGGCTTGGGGACTGTACTTGGCTTTCTCTGGTTGGTCCTGAGGAACAAAAATTAGGGAAGCTAGCAGTCATTGACCAAGTCCTGACTGTTCTGTGCTGAATGCTTCAGAGATTGTGGTTTGTCTTCTTGGGCTGTTTGCTTTACAGGTCCAAGTTCAATTGTCGTGTATTGTCTATTGTATATTCATTCTCTCAGGCACATGAGAAATGTTTAGAAATATCAGATTAGTAATAAATGAGAAAAAGCAAGTACACTGGAAGTTTTTCATGTAGTGGCAAACGTTTCAATAGGAGTCAAAACCCAAGGTGACCTCAAAAGCAAATTGTGACACATGTAAAACCTAGAAAATTTACAGTCATTAAATGGTGTTTATTCAAGCTAATGTACATAATCCTGGTGCAACAAGAGAGAAGAAAAAGGAAAAACTAACAATATATATAGATATATATATATGTGTGTGTGTATATATATATATATATATATATTATAATTTCTCCATATTTTATCAGAAACAAGAGTTCTAGCTTCTCTCAAATACCTGTCAAGTTCTCAATTATTGACTACCAGAAATCTCCATTATTCATTTAAGGAAGAAATCATTCAAGCATACCCAATTTACAAAAAGAAATTATGCAAAATCCTACGTTGAAATCCATTCAGTATATTTCAATGTAGAGTTATTTTTATGAATTATGTAGTCATTTAGTTGTCTCACATCTACTTAGCTACATTTTTCTTCACAGAATTGAGTCAGTCCACACAGGAATAAAAGTAGTTAAAACAACTTTTAAAACTATTATTACAATATCTTATTAAAATCATCCCAACTTAAGAATTGGTCCAAAGGAAACAGTTTTTCTTTGTTTTCTCCATTCTTTTTCCTTGATTTTTTTTGTGTCTTTATCTTCAGTTACCCCTTTTCTTTTCCTTTCTTCATTCACTCTCTTTGTTACTTTCCATTTCTTTCTCACTTTCCTCTTTCATTCTATTCTAGAACCATTTTCTTTCTTTCATTGTGAATGCAGTGATGATGCTTTTAATTTTCTGATGCTTTGACATGGAAGAGACTGACATTCCCAGGGCTAGCCAATTTATAGAGATAGGAATGGACTAGCATGCAGGTGTGCCTTTCACATGCAAATCAGCCAATCCAAAGCCTATACTATAAACGCTCTCTTTTGTCCAGATCTCTCGTCACTTTCTATCCTAATCACCCCAGAGCCAGGAAACAAACATCTAGAGATAGCCCTTATACCCCAGAGCCTACTGAAATTATTCAAACTTGCCAATCCCAAACCTGCTCACCCTGCCTTGTCTTTCCTGTGGAAACCACAATAAAGGCTCCTACCACTGCTTCTTCCTGCTCCTTCTGCCTCCTGCTTGACTCCAATGTTTCTCCATGTGGCCCTGCATGGCATGGCGAGTCCCTTTTCTTGGGAACTGTGAGAAGCAAGCTATCTCTTCAATGGCAATTGCCACCAGATCTGTTGGCCTGACTGTACCCGAATAATAAAATCCACATTTTAAAATATTAATATCTGATGTGAAAGGTGGCAAAGGACTGCTGAGTAAGAGAAAAATGTCAGCTTACAAATTTTTTTTTGGAGACTTTCTTTGAGTTTAATTGGTTTTCTGATGAATTCTCAAGCCATGAATGTATATAGTCCTTAATGAGCACTCATGCCCTAACCTTGTGTAAGGAAAGCATTCTAAAGTCAATTTATAGTAGATGGAATATTACACGTAAAGCATCTGGAGCACTTTTAATTTTCTTATCCTCAGAAAATAATAGAGAATTATCAGACTTGCCCCTGTAACTAGTTATGCATTTCTTCATAAGAAATTGAATAGACTCATTCTTCAAAATAGCTAACCTAGAGGAGCACCCAAATAATTAAATCCCTTTCCTCAAAATGAAGGATTAAAAGCAAAGACATCTTACTAGAGACACATATGCAAGAAAAACATTCCATAAGACTACCAAGAGGGCTTCCCTGGTGGCGCAGTGGTTGGGAGTCCGCCTGCCAATGCAGGGGACACAGGTTTGTGCCCCGGTCCGGGAGCATCCCACATGCCGCGGAGCGGCTGGGCCCGTGAGCCATGACCGCTGAGCCTGCGCATCCGGAGCCTGTGCTCCACAACAAGAGGGGCCACAACAGTGAGAGGCCCGCGTACTGCAAAAAAAAAAAAGAAAAGGAAAAAAAAAAGACTACCGAGAATAGACTGCATGAAAAAAAAGAAAACATAAAGTTGGCTGATGTCTAAAACCAGTGTCCTTCAAAAATTTTTGATGGCCTATCTCCTCAGTACAAAATCTTGAGTGCATTCCCCAATATAAAAATTTATTTCAAAGTATAAGTGTGTGTACTGACAAATTAGAGTAGTGAAGCACAATCTATTTCTCAATTTCTAGAAATAGAATTTATTATACAAAGAAATAGTATTTATTATTTTCTTGTTATACCTCAGTGCATTATTTATGACAATCTCTCCAATGCACATACCTCTTGGAGAAATTCAGGTAACATATAACTTGCTATCTAGTCCAGATTATTGAAACAGCCTTCTGCCTTTGTCTCTTCTTTTCTGGCCTCCCCCAGCCCCTACTAACATTCTTCATACAGCAGCCACAGTGATATTTTTAAAACATTAGTCAGTTTTTGTCCTTCTCTTTAGATTCCTCCAAATCTTCCAACTGTCAGAGTTTGAGTTTCCCAGATGTAGACTGTGAGATGAGGTTTGGTATGCAAGTGGTTTTATAAGGAAATGTTCCCAGGGAAACTGGTAAGGAACTGTTCCCAGGGGAAACTGGGAGAACAGAACAGAGAAAGGGAGAAATCCAAGCAAGGTTCTATCACAGGCAAAGTCCCAGAGAGGGTCCTTTCAGCCTAATCCCAGAGAAGAACTCTGAAGAGAAAATTAACCCTCAGTATTTTCTCAACCAGAGGCTGCACCCATGAATCATCTAATTACTGGTAAGGAGGTCACAGACATAAATTTTCAGATGCTTTTCTGAAATGTGGATAAGGCAGGCCACTGCCACTGAAAAGCAATCATCTAAAAAAAGAGTCACAGGCGCTAGTTCTTGGAAAAACACACTGAAGCTGAAATATGCACAAAAATGGTCATAGAGCTCCGAGAGAATTTGGGCACCAATATTATTCATTATATAATCTCACTGAGAAAGAGTCTAAACTACTTACTATGGCTGTATGAGATTTAGCCCTGACTCTTCTGCAGCCTCATCTTGTATCACTCTCCCACCCCATCCCTCACCATACCCAAACTAACCAATGTACATTCTCTTGCTTTAGCCAACCAAGTTTGATCCATGTGGCTTTATTCCCTTTGCCTGAACTCACTGACCCCCTTGTCGTGTGTCTGATTCTAACTTAAGTTGAAATTGTTTCTTTTAACAGAGTCCTTCCATAGAAATTTCCACGCCCCTCAGACTCTTGGCTATAAAAGTTTATTTTCTTTATAGTACTGATTGCAATCTGAAATCATCCTATTTATTATTTTATTGTCTCTATCCCCCCTCATTGTAATGTAAACTTCATGTCAGTCTTAATCATCCTTTTATCCCCACCACACAAAACAGTGTCTGACATGTGCTAGGTGATAAATAGTTGTTTATTTAATAAATAAAGGGCCATACATGACCTCCTTATATCTTGCTGTCTGCTCCATCTTAACTTCCTTAGATTCTTATCCTCTATTAACAAGACTGTTCTTAGGAAAGGTAGGCATCTCATCAAGAATAAATTAAAGAAAGAGTTTAAGAAGGAATTTCCTCAGCATAAAATGAAGCAGCTACATAAGCTATTAGAGTATACTGCCATGTTGTTCAAACTGCCTGTTTGTGACTGTCAAATAATGCATCTTTGATTCATCTCACTGAGGTCCCTTGCCTTGGACTTCACAGCTTGGACAAATATGAGAATCTATTTCTATTTATATAAGCTGTATTCTAGAAGGCAGCAATATACCTGAACACAGCAGGGACAGAATAGAGCCTGAGATTTCTGATGTATAAAATGGCATATGTGGGTGTCAAAATTTAACTCACAATACTTCATATATACTAAGAGAAATATGCCTAATTTAGTTTGCCTATAAACAATGACCATTACTCCCCACGTTTCCACTCATGGGTTAGAGAAAACACTTTCACTTTGGATACTTTTAGTTTAAAACTTAATACAATTAAATACTTTAAAGAGTCTACTGAATAATTTAAATCCAAGTCCATGATTTAAAGACTCCATTTAGATAATGATCAGTCTTACTAGAAAAATTGCTCAGTCACTCAAGTATCTCAGGCATGTACCTCTTTCCCTGGATCCTCCCTAGGGTTGGGTACAAATATACAAAGGAAGAATGTGCCTTCTGTACATGTCTGGCCAGAGGAAAGTCTCAGCGACTTTCGTTGTCATGTCCTGTGGCTTCACCCCAGGACTATGTCCCCAGTCTGTCCCTTGGCTACTTCCAAATAGGTAAAGTATGCAGCTAATGTGACTCAAAGTCTTGTTTTTCTCTCCCTTTATGTTTGATCTAAGTTCTAAAATATTCTTTTATTACAGGTAGAAGATACAAAGGTATAAAAAATAATTTTATAGAATATGTATAGCTCATAATTTATATAAGAAAATGGATAAATAATCTGATTAAAACCATTATGTATGCTTGTCAATCTAATGTGCGTGATGAGTCAAAATTATTTCATTTACATTACTATATATAATTTAATCTCTTGCATTTTGTCACAGAAGTCTAACATTTTACAACTAACATGAGTCTTGGGAATCAATAAATTAAATCCTTCATTTTTTTAAATGGAAAAGCTAAGATATGTAGCAAAATATGGAACTTTTTTTCCCAAGTCTCAAAAATCTGGGAGTTTCAAATGTGGAATTAAGGTATCAATTCCCTGCATAATGTATTTTCTTCTTTCCTATAAGGTTTAGCATCACATTCTATGCATTTCCAAAATTGATCTTAAAATACAGGTGACATTTCTTAAGTTCTCCTTCTCTTTGATTTCTCCTTGATATGTGACAGCCTTGACAGCATGTAATGTGCTACTGCACATTACTGTATCTCCTCCAGGTTAGTAGGTCTTGTTTTTAAATGCTTCCTTTCCTTTATCTCATTCTGAAATTTAACTAGAAGAGCACCTACTTCTCTCCAAAGCTGTTACCCAGTCTCTAGTATCTTTTCTTTCTCAGGACTCTCTCTGTGAGTCACTGACTCTGTCCTCTCGGTGGTTACTACTAAGTAGGTGATTCACAAATCATCTTTTAAAAAATCTCTTTCCACTTCCCCCTGCTATTTCCTACCCACACAAATTGAATTCCTTTCCAGGTAATCACATTCCTGTCAGTAGACAGCAATTTTTCCATAAATTTAGGTATTTGGTATAACCCAGTTGCAAACTTAAAAGTACAAAGTAAAAATTAATACCGATAATCTGTGCTTGAGCTCCTATATTTTTTTTTTTACTTTTGATTCAAAAGAAGTGGGCATTTCTGGTGGAGATGGAGCTATGGAGTAGGACTTGCAACCTTGAGGTTCCAGTGGTTCTCACATGCTAACCATCTTGAAAAGAACAGGAAAATTCTATTTCTACAGTATCTGTATATAAGATAGATACAGAGCTATCTGTATTTATCTCTATATAAATATACCTTACGTTATAAAATTCTATTCTCCTCTGCCACAGATATACTATCATGTGGAACAAAAAACTCCAAATTATTCTAAGAAAATAATTAATTTTGATTAATGTGATTAATTAATGTGATTAATCACATTAATTATTGTGATTCATAATTAATGAGTAACTTCTACTTAGCCTATGTAGCATTTAGTCTGAGCCTAGTAATTGAGACTAAGATATTATACAGCCATTGAAATGTTTCCAGGGAATTTTTTTTTAATATTGGAGAATATTTAAGCAATAATATTATGAGGAAAACATAGAATAACATCTATAGGAAAGCCTGAATTAAAAATATAGCTAAAATTTAATAGCCTTTCCCTTTGCAAGGATGTGGGAAGAGTGGGGTGGTTATAGTTTTGTGTACTGATTCTCAATACTTCTATTGATTTTCAACTAAAAGAACTTAGTACTTTTATAACCAGGAGAAAACTAAGATAGATATAAATGGAAATGCATAGTTAAACTATGTTTTATATATTTGGGACTTTGTCAAGGAAATTGCATTAAGTATACACCTTTGTCCACTATCCTCTATTGTGAGTTCAAGAATTGTCTTTTGGTCTATTTACTTATTTATTTACATCATTTTATTCTGGCATATAATACATCTTCTAAAGTGTATTCTCTTATTTTATGTATAATTATTTCACGTATATTTATATTCATTTGTATGCCTAATGCTGTGCTATAGAAATAAGTTTTGCATTTTTCACTCAGCAACATGCTTTGAAAATCTAGACATGTTGCTTTGTGTAAACTCTTTGCTCTATCAGGTGCACATGGATTCCCATATCCCCATATTCTACCAACACGTTTTGGAGTTAATTCACTCTGTTTTAGCCCTTTATTGTCCCATAAAAATTTAAAATAAGTTCTTTCAATATCTAAAATAAATACAACCAGAATTTTGGAGTGACATATTTACAAATTAATTTTTGTAATTAATTTAGATTAATTTATGATAATGTTACTTCTTATTATTTAAATCTTTAGGTCTTTTGGTTTATTTTTAATATTTTTCCATAAAAGTTAGATTTTATTTGTAAAGTCCAGTATTATTTTTATGAGTGTTTATGTTAGTGGTGTCTTTTTATTTATTATAATCTCTTGTCAGTTTTTGCTATAGTATGTACATGCAATCAATTTTTGTACATATATCTTGTATATAGCAACAATGAATTGTTATTTCTAATAGTTTGATGAAATTATTTTTTAGATTATTCACATTTTCTATAGTAAATATATTGTTTTATAATTTGAAATAACATAAAATATGAAAGAATGTGTTATATTTGTAAATGTTATCATATTCTACATATAGTTGAATTCTGTTAGCATTCTTCCTTATCACTACAACTGAGAAAATTCTCAACTGTAGGACTGAAGAAAAATCTAATTAACCAACAGTTATATGCTATGATCTCTCTTGTCATTAATCTCTGGCAAAACAATCTTTCTAGATCATTTTCAGAATGACTCTGAGGCACTTAATATTACGGTGCTCTGCCCCCCACTTCTGTACTCCACATCCCATTCATTCAGAGACACCATTAGACCTAGCACTAAACACTAGAGAAGAACGTATGTGTTTCTCTCCTAAAGTTTCTTTCTACATAACAGAATTTTCCATTAGAAAAGCTCTTGTACTCTCTCACCACCTATTCACACACGTTTCCCCAGCAAATACTTGATGTATCTGATTATGGGGCTTAGCAGAATGAGATAGATCTATGATACCTAGCTTCTCCGTATGGGGGATATGCCAGGCAGCAGAAGTCCTACCCTCTTCTTGGTCTCAAGTTGATCATTAAATTTAATTCAATGTAACACTTACCATGGCTTTAATTTTCTAGTAGTAAAATGTAGCTTCCTTCACAAGTGGTAGATTTTCCTAATAAACAAATATAGCAATAAAGAAGGAGACCTATGAAAATATCCTATCTACTTGTATTTAACCAGATAAACAACTCAGTGAAATGATTGGAATTCCAAAGGCTGAAGAGTTTCTTACAAAACCTATGCTTGGAACGTATGCCTCTAAGAATAATACTTGCTCAGAGAATCAAGGAGAAACTGGGGTGATTGGAAAAACATGGTTCAATTCTCTCATCAGATAAAAGATAGCAAAATAATTAAAAGAAATGCTGATTATTCTGGGTGTAAAGAAAAAAATGCTGCCTGCCATTCCAGTTGTACAAGATTAAGCCATTAGCCACTTCAGTTGTCCACAAACAGTGCATCCTGAGCAGTATTGAGGATGGAGAAAAACAGGAAGCATTCTGTGCTTTGGATATAATGGCCCCCAGATAGTCAAGATACATATCTGAGGATAATTTTTATGACCCCAGGTGCTTGCATTTTCCCATAAAGAAAAAACACTAAAATCATTACTTGAGATGTCTGTTTTTTGTGACTGTCAGTAATTATTTTATGCTTAGCTACATGTTTTTCCCAGTGAAAAAGTTCATACATATCCTGGCTCCTCCCTTACTTCTTCAGAGCAGTTCATCACAGCTCTCCCTGAGGCTGTCTCCCGGGCTATAGTCCTCAGTAAGTCCCCAGAATAAAACTTAACTCACAACTTTTACATTGTGAATTTTTCTTTCAGTCAACATGGGAAAGAGAAATTTCCTCAGGGGAAAAGTTGAATCTTAGAAAGAAATTAGACAGATATAAGCTGGAAAATGATCTGCAAGTCCAGGATAGAGAGATACAAAAGGGAAAATGAGGTAGATCTGAATGTAACAACTGCTCTTAAAGAGAGTATCAGGAAAGATTATGTTGTTCTACTTGTTACCAATGAAATAATATGACTCTGGCCGAAAAATGTCAAGATCACAGAATATAGACTAAAATGATTTCCAAAGCAAGATTTAGAGACAAGGGAAAAATTGAGAATTTCCCCCTTACACATGCAGATGGAGTGCCTAATATAAAAGCAACTAAAAACGTAAGGATTAATATAGCGCATCAAGTAGTTATTGAAAACTTGAGCAGATTTTAGAGAAGACCAGAAAGATCACTGTACAGTGCTGAAAGAAAAACTGAGTTGATACCAAAGTGGTTCCTTTACTAGTGGGTGGAGTACAGGGTTACCTGTGCCCTGGACATACATGATGAAAAGTGTATTAAATTAGGATTCCAATAAAACGTAGGGAAACTTTAAGCAGGGCCACGACTATCACATAAGGCAAAACTGTGCAAATTAAAATAAATTTTTCTGTGCTTTGGGTACACACAGTGTCATGTAAGGGCACAGAGCACTATGCTGGGGATGCAGGTTGAATACCTCCTTTTGCAGTTCACCACCTAAAAACCAAACACAATAGCTCTGAAATTAACCACACCAAAGGTAAGTCAGGAAGAACTATAGTAAATACAGTTCAAGCTTGAAGTAAATGTTAGTGTGACAGGAAAATAGCTCCTAGGTGGGATTACTTGACTCAGGGTGAGGCAGTGGGAAAAGACTTTTTGAACAGCAGATATATTTGGCAGGCCTGTATTTCTCATGAAGACCCCAAGGAAATAAAACTAGAAAAGCATGTTAAAACAAAACAGAACAAACAACATATAAGACAAAAAGCACAGAAATTGTAAAACAAGAGTAGGCATTCAGTTTCAGCAAAGAATATGCCTACATGTGCTAAGAAAAGGAAAAAAGGGTCAACCTAAGATGCAGGTTAAAATGTTAAGAAGGATCATTTGATACTTCCTAAAATAGTAGGAAAGTGGTTCTTAACGCTGTCTGCACATACTGATGCACCTGGGGTACTTTAAAAGAATAATTAAGGCTCCTGTCATATCTCAGATCTACTGAATTAAGATCTCTGGGGGAGGGGGGTGAGATTTTTTTAAAGAACTCCCATAATGCTTTCCAAGTACAGTCAGAGTTCAGAGGCACCACATTAGAGGCAGATTCTGCTACTGCATAAAGATATGAGTTGGAATGCTACTTACAAAGCTGAGAAAAGACAATGTCTTGAGACAGGCATGGTAAAGTTATTGTGCACTGCTGAGCCGCTAGTGAGACACCTTTGGATGAATTAAGAGTTCCTTCAATTTAGAAATCTTCAGGAGATAATTCCACAGCAGAAACAATTATGGGGTCTAGGGGCCAAGTTTCCCTGGGAGGCAAGTTTCACAGCATAAGAAATTCCATAGCACGAGACAATAACTTTAGCCAATGAGCAGGACACGAAATGCCTAATCAGGAAACTATTAAAAAAACCATCTCACCAGGCAGAGCTTACACCCAATACTATACTGGAAAGAGAGAGACATGGAGATTTAGGGGGAAATGAAAAGTAGGCATCTTCAACTATCCTGCATTAAGACCTGGGGTTGCCAAAATTGCAAATTTCTATTATCAAAGGGCAGAAATGATTCACATGTCACTCTCTAGAGAGAACCAAATAAAAGTCATTTTATACATTTCAAAACGAACCACAGATTCCTGAAACTGGGCAGCAATACAAAACAAAACAAAATGACCATTAAAACCTCTTGTTTTTCCTAGTGATGATGCTAGAACTTCTCCAGTCTTTGTCTATTGCTTATGAAATAAACCAGTAGAATGGATTTCCTCTCACTCCACTGGCCTTTCTTACCCCTTTTCTGCTTCTCACTCCTTTGTGAATACCCATTCCCAAAACTTTTAAAACGCTAACAGCCAGGTTTCCATCCTTCCTTCTCCTGTGAACCCAATCTTCTTGCCTCCCTACCAATGAACCAATGAACCACTTTATCCATTGGGGAGTCAGTAATTTCAAATTATCTTATATTTGTCTTTCTTCTCCAAGCTTTAATTTTTTTTCTCTTATTTGAAAATGCAGTAAAAGCGCTACCAAAATGTGAGATGCAGGGTCTAAATATTTAATCACATAAAATGCTGGGTCATGTTGTTGTGAGGTTAATGAAATGACGGGATAAACCTGTGCAGCTAATTGGTTAGAAAATCGAAGTCTGGGAAATCCAAAGCCCTTTAAGTCCTGCCTGCAGTTTGGTGCCACCTGGTGGCAGTTGTCCAAAGCAGCTTAAATAATAAGTTGGGTCTTGTGACAGGATGGAACTTCTGTGATAGAAGCAGTGATTCCAGGAATCTGCCTAGGAATGGACTCATTTTGTTGACCCAGCCTGGAGGGATTGGGCCAGAAGAATAATGAGGATATGAGGACTTACTTTCTCAAGATACAGCTGTCTGCTGTTTCCCCCCTTGGCCTTGCCTTCCCTCTAGAAGGAAAAGACTTTAGACCACTCCCATTCGAAAACGTGGTTTGGGCACCGAATGAGAGCTAATCACTAATGTCATTACTTCCAACTTGGATTAACTTGGATTAACTCAGGGCAAACTATCACAGGGTTTTGCTATATTAATTTTCTTGCTTATGCTTAATTTTACCTTTTAGCTTATTTTTCAAGACTTTTGTCATACTTCTCTTGGACAACCACAGCAGCTTCTCTCTCTGTTTCTCTGAATATTCAAGATTTAGCTTAAATATAATATTTTCTAAATGCTTCCCAGTCTCCTTTCCCTGGCTTGCATGCCCTTCCTCTGTGCCTCTTTAGCACATTGCATAAGCATTTATATGAGGCATATCAGCCTCTCATAACACATTGCTTAGTCATCTGCCCTTTTGATTTGAGCTGCTTTAGGGCAATGTCCTATAATCGTTTAATTCCCATCATTGACCACAGTGCCTAGAAAATTGCAGATGATTATCTAAGTGTAACTTTATATATTCCTCACATTTTACACATTCATAACACTACACATCATTTCTTCATTTGTACTCTGTTACTTTAAAGAATGGTTTAGTCATAGGAGCAGAATCACAGCTTATTTTAGCTGAAAGAGTCTTTGTCTACAACTTAAACATTTACTTTGTTGATTTAATATAGAAACTATTGACTCTAGGATATTAATTTTAACATTACCACTGTTCATATAAAGACATCTTACCTTTTATCTTTCTTTTTTTCTCCTTTTTCTTCATCAATGTCAGACAACTATTAATCAATAACAATTTTTTGTGTACCTACCATGGGCAAGACATAATGCTGGGCAACGTGGAGATTACAAAAACACTGCAAGAGCTTATCCTTATACTCTTGGACCTAAAATGTAGTTACAGAACTGATGTTGAGAATGATGATGATAAAAAAATTAACAACACTATCATCTTGTAAAAAGTAGATTATGTACCAGTTATTATACTGTTTTATAATGACCCGAAAAGGCATATAAACGTTTCCTACCCCATGGATGATCAAATGAGGGAGATCTGAGGATACCAAACACCTGCCCAGATGTATAGAGTGAATAAATGTAGAGCCAGTACTTGAACTTCAACTCTTTAGATCAATGGCTCATGTCCTGAACTATGACATTACTTACATATTAAAAGAGACATAATCAGGATAGAAAATTTTGATATGGAAGATGAAAAGGAAAATTTTACCTTCCAGTGGACTATTCAGGAAAAGTTTTGCAAAGGATGTAGGATTTGAACTGGATCTTGGGATCTGTGGAGAGGAAATGAATTGCAGGGTGAATTAAGGCAATATGTTTGGAAAAGAGGTGACTAGATATCAAGTTTCATACTGGATAATTCTATAGACAATCTTTCTTTGGTTTTTAATAAATAAAACTCTCATGTCCTCCCTCTCAATATGGTATTCACATTAATTTATTGTACCAGGAGAGATTTTGAGTTCATAGGGATTCCTCTTTTAACTAATTTTTGCCTGGCACTTTTGAGAAAAAAAATGAGAAGGTAGAAAATAATTATTCTAGAGTAGGTCTAGTCTGTGATCATAGGACAGGACAATATAACTATAGGGTTCAAAAAAGTAAACATTTGTACTAGGCATTTTTACTCTCATTGGTAAATAGTATATAAAAATGTCCATATTTCTGCACAACTTTTTACTTTTAAGTTCACATCCTTTAAAAAGTAACATATTTTATATTTTCAGTTAGGAACATAATAGCAACTTTTTATGATCCTTAATATAATGGCTAGAAAAGTTTCCTTGCTGTTTCAGTAATATGCTAAGAGGTCACAGAGAGCAAAAGAATGAGCAAAAGGACAGAAGCCTATATTAATTCTAAGATAACTGGAGAAGTAGTATAAGAATGAGTATTATGAATATTAGAGTCATCATATTTTGATATATAAGTGAAATGGTTGATAAAATATGTTTTATTGGGGAGGGGTATTAAATGGAATAGATATATTACCTTAAAAAAAAAACACTTTAAGACATTGTAATGTCCAAGATTTCATTTTTTAACATTTGTTGGAGTAGGGGAATATTTTCAAAATGTCATCTCCAGTTATTATCTGTGACAGAAAAACTATTCAGGAAGAAACTGTAGTTTTAGATTTTATATTCTGGTATGATCCATTTTGTCAGTGTTAATTGCTGTTTGCCAGCCTGGGTTTTACTCTTGTACAGTCAAGGTGTCTGTGACCTTTGAGCAAAAGGAGCAAACCTCTTTCTGCTTCCTTTGTAGTTTATCTGACCAAAATCTTCTAGTAGTCTGCAACTATGTGGCTGGGTCAAATGTACTGTTTCTTTGTCCATGAATCATTTTTGAAATCAGGTAAGAGATATGAAAGTACTCTGAAATAAAATGGTGATCGAGAACTCTATGTGGTATTGCCATTACTATTATTTTCTTATTATTATCTTCCTACTGTACATATAAATCTTCCCTCAAGACTTCCAGTAATCAGCCTTCTCAAAAAAAGAAGTAGCTAAGAATTCTCTGTTGAAATCTCAGTTTTGTCTGTTTTACTGAGAAACTTTTGTGTCTAGAATAAGCACATCCCGCCATTTCCTTTTGTCCCCAAATGTGTCTCTCTCACACGCAAAGCCCAAATTAAGTGTGAAAATAATGGCAGATCTAAGTTTCACCATATCAACAATAGTTTTAAACTACCATTTTCCTGGACTTTCCACTTCTCTAAATATATTTTATAAAATATATTCACTGGAACATAATTCCTCAGGATATTAACAGATAACATACAACAAGGGGTTCTGTGGTTTAAAAATGTATTAGATTCAAGTAGTCATATAAGCATAGTAATAATAATTTTTATAACTATAATTTATTCACAAGTTTCTAGAAAAAACTTAGCCTGTGAATAGCTTTAGAAATATTTTCTCAACCTTTCCATTTTACAAGTGAGGAATCAGAAATTTATTTGGAGCCTTTAAATAAATGTTGAAAGTCACATACTAGTAAAACTAAGACTTAAATCAAGGCTTTTCTATTCATTTTAAAATTTCTTTTACATTAAAAAATAGAGAGTTCTTATTTTTTACTCCAGACAATCTTAGAGCCATTAATATATTAACATGTTAATGTGTAATATGCTGTATTAGGGTTTTACAGAGAAGCAGCACCAATACATATAACTTCTCTCTCTCTCTCTCATATATATATATATTATATACATAATATATATAAAATAATATATAATATATATAAATTATGTTATATATATGAATGATATATATTGATAGATATTCATATATATAGATATCATTTATATATCATTTATATATACATATATATATATACATCCCAGATGGATGGGCAGATTTATTATAAGGAATTGGTTCACAGAATTAAGAAGGCTGAGACTCAAGACCTTCAGTTGGAGTTGACAATTTGGAGACTCAGGAGAGCTGATGGTATAATTCTAGTTGATTCTAAAGGCCTGAGAACCATGCAAGCCAATCGTGTATGTTCTAGCCCAGAACCCAGCAGGCTTAAAACCCCACAGAGACAATTTTTCAGGTTGGTTCTGAAGGCATGAAAAAGACCATTGTCCCAACTCATCAGCTCCTTTTGCTTAGCTTTTTATTCTGTCCAGTTCTTCAATTGATTGAATGAGGCCCACTCACATCAGGGAGAAAAATCTGCTTTATTTAGTTTACTGATTCAAATGTTAATCTCATTCAGAAACACCCTCACAGAACACACTTAGAACAATGTTTGATCAAATGTCTGGGCATCCCATGGCCCAGTTACATCGATAAAAAAATTAACCATCACACATGCTAATATGTAAACCTTGGGACCGAAGCAAGCCAGGGAAATGGGTATTTTCTACACATTTTTGATGACAAATTCCATCCCTTCGAAGAGTAAATCTCAGAACCAATGTTCTATAGAACATCTTGGAGATTTGTTACTCGAGACTTTAGAGATTTACTAAATTATATCACACTCTCTCCAGAACCTTTTAAAAGTTTTGTTCTTTTTGAATCAATGAGCCCCGAGAAAACAATAACCCTATTAGAACCTACTGGAATGGAGGGGCTTTCTCTTTTAAATAATTATGGTAGATTGCTGCAATAATAGTCTCAAATTTGTTCATACCTCTCTGTACTAATGCCCTTGATCCCCTCACACACTGACACTAGACTTGGCCATGTTACTTTTTTTGACCAAGCAGCAGCAATGAAACACAAGCAAAGATTTGAAACACGATTGATCACTGAGGTTTTTCTTTTCTGCTGATTTGGGAACCTTGCTAGATGAGAAGAATATGGCTCAATCTTCCCCAACACCTCAGCTGACAGCTGGTAAACCTTCAGAGCTGTGACATCTAGCTAACTAACAGTTGACTGCAAATGCTTGAGTAAGCCTGGCCCGACCAGCAGAAAAATCATCCAGGTGAATCCAGTCCAGACTGCTGAATTGCAGAATCATCCATGCTGTTTTAAGCCAGTAAGTCTTGGGGGAACTTTTTACTAAGAGTCTGGAATTAAAAGTCCTAGTTCTACCAAGTTTGGGCTGTGTGACTCAGCCCCTGAAAAACTTAGTTCCTCCTCTTTAAAGTTAGGACAGTAATAAAATATATTAAATAATTTTGCTTTAATAGTTAAATCAAATAATGGATAAGGAATTTGGGAATTATTTTGTAAGCTATAAACACTATACACATGAGTTACTATTATTTCTCTATGAGATCTTATCAGTTATTATTAATCATAATGCTAGCTATCAGTGGTATTATTTGTATGATGTGATGTTATTTGCTGCCAGATCAATCTAGTGCTCAACAGGTATAGATTATTTGGTCTCTTGGCCAGACCTATGTAGACGTGGCCCCAAGGCCAAGGCATAAAACGGGTTCAGAATGGACATATAACCAGAATTCTGTGTGCCTTGTCCAGTGAGCCCCTTATGTTGTTCACATGGATCTTCGCTGGACATCTTCAGTAAGCCCAGTGCATGTAGAAATCCTTGCACAAAACTCCAAGGTCAGGCCCAGTTAGGCTCTCTATTGCATGAGAGAAAAGAGAGGCCAATTTAAACCACCTCAGACCACCTGTTATCAAGAGCTTCCTTCCATATGTTAACTTGATTTTTCTCTGTTTCAGTTTCTTCCTCTACTAAAGTGGGAAATTAATAGTAACTACTGCATAGTATCATTGTGAAAAATAAATTAGTTAATGCTTATTAGAAAGTGATCAAAACCATACCTGGAATATTTCGAGTACTCATTAATACACATTGCAAATATTCAAGAAGTAAAGAGCTGTTATTACTCTTCCTATTATTGTAAAATATTAGTACTATTATACTGTTACTATTTTGTTACATTGTTGTTCTTTGGACTTTTCAGTCTACAACTCTGCTAGTTCTTTTATTTTTTTGAGCACACATGAGCAATCATAAATGTGCAAATACTCCAAATTGACCACCTAGACAACTTTTATCAGCAGGTACAACATGTTCAAATGCTGAAAACCTAATTCTAAAGTAGTAGTTTTAGGAGGTGAGAACTTTAGGGTGATTAGATCATGAGGGTAGAGCCCTCATGAATGAGATTAGTAACCTTGTAAAGGAGACCCCATTGAGCAACATTGACCCTTCCACAATGTGAGGACACAGTGAGAAGTGGAAGTCTGTAACCTGGAAGAGGGCATTCACCAGAACCTGACCATGCTGACACCTTGAGTTTGAACTTCCAGCCCTCAAAAGTGTGAGAAATAAATTTCTGTTCTTTATAAGCCACTTGGTCTGTGGTATTGTGTTATAGCAGCCTGAATGAATGAAGACAATGCCTAAGCATGTTATCTTTAGATAAATTAAGTCAATATATTTTTGTGTAAGTTATTGTAATTATAGGAATAAAAAAATGGGACTTTATTCTTTTAATTCTAAAATCTTGAGCATGTTCCCACTAGGGCTAATGTTAACAAAATATCAAAATATTTTTACATTGTGCTTTTTTTAACTTTTGTATTTGCTTTCTATTGCTATGTACAAATTACCAAAAACACAGAGGTGCAAAACAACATATATTAATTATCCATGGTTCAAAAAGTTGGGTATGGTCTAATTAGGACCTCTGCTCAAGGTCTCACTGGGCTGAAATCAAGATATTGGTAATCATTTTGTTTTCCTTCTGATCTTACTGATTGTTGGCAGATTTTAGTTCCTGACAATTATCATTCTGAAATCCCCCTTTTCTTCTGGATGTTGACCAAAGATCACCCTCAGTTTTGGAGAACGCTTCAATTTCATGCCATGTATCCCCCTCAATAGGCAGTTCAAATGTGGATTTTGCTTCTTCAAGGTCAGCAAGAGAAATTTCTCCTGCTTCAAATCTTTTTAGTCCCTTTTTTAATGACTCACATGATTAAATTAGGTGAACCAGGATAATCTCTCTTTTGATTAGCTCAAAGTCACTGATTAGGAACCCTAATTATATCTTCAAAATCTCTCTGCCATATAATGTAACAATCACAGAAGTGATAGATCACAGGTACCTTTCAAAAGGAGGAGATGTTATACAGGATATGTACAACAGGTTGGTGAGAATCCTGGGGGCAAAGTTAAGATTTTACCTACTGCAGCTGTAATCTGGATATTTTGAAATTTTAACTTGGATGTTTATGATAGCTGCTAAACCACAAACTCTCAAAGATTCAAGAACAAAAATTTAGCTTTTAACATGAACTCAGAAGTTTCTACCTAGAGTGATCATATACAATTTAATTGAAAACAGCAATCAATGATTGCTATTCACTCTGAGTACATATATAAAATTACTAGCATTGTGTTAAATTGTCTAAATAGCTACAGATGTTTACACTGAGAGTCTAGGTAAACATCTGGCCACTTAAATCTTTAAAAGAAAAATATGAGATTGCAGATTTTAGCTCTGGCATATAAATTGTAAACTGTCACTTCCATTCATATACTAAGAAAAATCTGAATAAACAAAAAAGTCAATAATTTTTAACTCATCAGAGAATTGTGGTATCAGGACAAATTATCACCCCAAAAGTTGGACAAGAAAATATAGAGTCACAGTGGAGATATGTTTAACTAGAACAGAAGCTGCTAGAGCCACAAATAGGTAGGAACACTTAAATGATGAACTGCTGGAGACTGAACATAGACTAGCATGAGAGTGAGAAACTCCTGGAAGCTGCAGTCTTAAGGAGCTCTCCACAATTTCATAGGTTTTACACTCAGGTTCTGTACTAGGATCCCATGGTGAAGAACTAAGTATGGTTCTGGCAGGAGGAGGAAAACAGTAATTGGGAAATCGTTGAGATTATTCTCTATAACAAAGACCTACTTTCCAGAGGAAAAACTTTACCAGAATCTTATCCCAGCTGCAGGAGAGAATTCCTCCTCTCCATTCCCCATAAGCTTTCCTTTCTCACCTAATGTAGGGGAGATGCTATATACTGGAAAAATATTTGTGAGGGTATCAGCTTAGAGACATAGGCCAACTAAAGGACTGTGGTTTAATCAGAAGATGACAGAACACTTCCCTCCCTACCTTCCATCACCAAATCAACAGGGTTATATTATAATAAAAGAAAATTACCACTGACTGTACTGCAAGACGTAGCCCCCCTCTGAAGAGGAGTACTTAAGAAAGCCTAAAGTTAACAGTAGAAACAAAACAAGATAAGTGCAGTTTGTTGCACCTATCCTTACAGTAAACATTAAACACAACCCAATTACTAGCCAGATTAACATAAAACCACACACTATAGGCCTATTTACCTCAGTTTTAATCACCTTATACAACATGTCCAGCTTTCAACAAAAAGGTATATTCCCCAAGACAGACTATACTCTAGATGATAAAAAAAATCAACTAAACAAATTTTAAAAATAAAAATCATAGAAGATATGTTGTCACATCATAATGGAATTAAATTAGAAATCAATAATAAAATGATACCTGAAAAATGCCCAAATATTTGGAGATCAAAGAGAACCTGAATCAAAGAAGCAGTCTCAAGGAAAACTCAAAAAGTATTCTGAGCTAAATGGCAATAAAAATACAACCTATCAAAATTTGTGGAATGCCGTGTAGGCAGTGCTTGGAGGAAAAAATATAGCATTAAATGCATGTATTAGAAAATGAGAAAGATCTAAAATCAGTAACCTAAGATTCCATCTTAGAAAACTAGAAAATGTAGAGCTATTTGGCTTAAAGCAAGTTTAAAAAGAAAAGAAAAATGTCAGCAGAAATCAGTCACAATGAAAACCAAAAAAAAAAAAAAAATTAAAAATAAAAGATAATCATTTGACAAATAAATTGATAAACCTATTGCCTGGCTGATCAGAGAGAGAAGGAGAGAAAAGAGAAAGAAAGACAGAAACAAATTCCAATATCAGAAATGTAGATCATGTAACCACACAGAAGATTATTACTCACCAATAAAAAGAAATGAGCTATCAAGCTACTAAATCACATGGATGACTTGTAAATACATATTGCTAAGCAGAAAAAGCCTGTCTGAAAAGCATAAATATTCAATTATTCAAATATATTAGTTCTAGACACAACAAAACTAAAGAGATGATAAATAGATCCCTGGTTGGCACTATTTGAATAGGTTAAAAACAGTTTAAAAATTTTTTGAGAATAAATTTATCTCTATGGCACCATAATGATGAATATGTGACACTGCATTTGTGACAACCCATAAATCATTATAGCATGAAGAATGAATGTAAATGTATATAAAATGTTTAAAAGTCATTCAGGGTATGTGGAGCAGTGTACAGTGAAGCGGAGGCAGAGTGGTTCCGTGAGCTCCTCTCCACTTTGCAATAGAGAACCCCTGACTGGCTGCTGAGGGTGAGCCACACACATACCCTCGTGCCCAGCAAGCCCATGAGGTCACTATGATATGACAACGGCTTTGCTGCAGTTCATCTTCCTCCCTGGGTACTTTCCATTTGTCTTCCTGGCCGTGTGGCTGACAGGGTCTTGGTTCTCTGGCTGGGTGTCAGGCCTGTGCCTCTCAGGTGGGAAAGAGCCGAGTTCAGGACACTGGTCCACCAGAGACCTCTCAGCTACACATAATATAAAATGGCAAAAGCTCTCCCAGAGATCTCCATCTCAATGCTAAGACCCAGCTCCACTCAACAACCAGCAAGCTAGAGTGCTGGATACCCTATGCCAAACAACTAGCAAGAAAAGAACACAACCACACCCATTAGAAGAGAGGCTGCCTAAAGTCATAATAAGTGACCTGGAAGGTAAAATAGTGGAAATAACTATGGTAGAGCAGAATAAAGAAAAAAGAAGGAAAAGAATTGAGGACAGTTTCAGAGACCTCTGGGACAACATCAACATTTGAATTATAGGGGTGCTAGAAGAAGACAAGAAAAAGAAAGGGGCTGAGAAACTATTTGAAGAGATTATAATTGAAAACTTCCCTAATATGGGAAAGGAAATAGTCAATCAACTTCAGGAAGCACAGAAAGTCGAATACAGGATAAATCCAAGGAGAAACATGTCAAAAACATATTAATCAAACTTTCAAAAATTAAATACAAAGAAAAAATATTAAAAGTAGCAAGGGAAAAACAAACAAACAAACAAACAAAACAAAAAAAACAACAACAAGGGAATCCCTATAAGGTTAACAGCAGATCTTTCAGCAGAAACTCTGCAAGCCAGAAGGGAGTGGCAGGACATATTTAAAGTTATGAAAGGGAAGAAAATACAACCAAGATTACTCTACCCAGCAAGGATCTCATTCAGATTCAACAGAGAAATTAAAACCTTTACAAACAATCAAAAGAGAAGAGAATTCAGCACCACCAAACCAGCTTTAAAACAAATGCTAAAGGACCTTCTCTAGGCAGGAAACACAAGAGAAGGAAAAGACCTACAATAACAAATGCAAAACAATTAAGAAAATGGTAATAGGAACATACATATTGATAACTACCTTAAATGTAAATGGATTAAATGCTCCAATCAAAAGACATAGACTGGCTAAATAGATACAAAAATAAGAACTGTATATATGCTGTCTACAAGACACCCACTTCAGACCTAGAGACACATACAGACTGAAAGTGAAGAGATGGAAGAAGATATTCCATGCAAATGGAAATCAAAAGAAAGCTGGAGTAGCAATTCTCATATCACATAAAATAGACTTTAAAATTAAGACTATTACAAGAGACAAAAAGGACACTACATAATGAACAAGGGATTAAACCAAGAAGAAGATATAACAATTGTAAATATTTATGCTCCCAACATAGGAGCACCACAATACATAAGGCAAATGCTAACAGCCATAAAAGGGGAAATTGACAGTAACACAATCATAGTAGGGGACTTTAACACCCCACTTTCAGCAATGCACAGATCATCCAAAATGAAAATTAGTAAGGAAACACAAGCTTTAAATGATACATTAAACAAGATGGACTTAATTGATATTTATAGGACAATCTATCCAAAAACAACAGAATACACTTTCTTCTCAACTGCTCATGGAACATTCTCCAGGATAGATCATATCTTGGGTCACAAATCAAGCCTTGGTAAAATTAAGAAAACTGAAATCATATCAAGTATCTTTTCCAACCACAATGCTTTGAGACTAGATATCAATTACAGGAAAAAATCTGTAAAAAAAAAAAAAAAATACAAAGACATGGAGACTAAACAATACACAACTAAATGACCAAGAGATCACTGAAGAAGTCAAAGAGGAAATCAGAAAATACCTAGAAACAAATGACAATGAAAACACGATGACCCAAAACCTATGGATGCAGCAAAAGCATTTCTAGGAGGGAAGTGTATAACAATGCAATTCTACCTCAAGAAACAAGAAACATCTCAAATAAACAACCAGAACTTACACCTAAAGCAATTAGAGAAACAAGAACAAAAAAACCGCAAGGTTAACAGAAGGAAAGAAATTATAAAGATCAGATCAGAAATAAATGAAAAAGAAATGAAGAAAACAATAGCAAAGATCAATAAAACTAAAAGCTGGTTCTTGGAGAAGATAAACAAAATTGATAAACCATTAGCCAGACTCATCAAGAAAAAAAAGGGAGAAGACAAATCAATAGAATTAGAAATGAAAAAGGAGAAGTAACAACTGATACTACAGAAATCCAGAGGACCATGAGAGATTACTAAAAGCAACTATATGCCAGTAAAATGGACAACCTGGAAGAAGTGGACAAATTCATAGAAAAGTACAACCTTCTGAGACTGAACCAGGAAGAAATAGAAAATATGAACAGACCAATCACAAGCACTGAAATTGAAACTGTGATGAATAATCTTCCAACAAACAAAAGCCCAGGACCAGATGGCATCACAGGCCTATTCTATCAAACATTTAGAGAAGAGCTAAGACCTACCTTCTCAAACTCTTCCAAAATAAACCAAAAGGAGAAACACTCCCAAACTCAATCTACGAGACCACCATCACCCTGATACCAAAACTAGAAAAAGATGTCACAAAGAAAGAAAACTACAGGCTAATATCACTGATGAACATAGATGCAAAACTCCTCAATAAAATACTAGCAAACAGAATCCAACAACACATTAAAAGGATCATACACCATGATCAAGTGGAGTATATCTCAGGAATGCAAGGATTCTTCAATATACACAACTCAATCAATGTGATAAAACATCCTAAATATTTGAAGGAGAAAAACCATATGATCATCTCAATAGATGCAGAAAAAGCTTTTGACAAAATTCAACACACATTTATGATAAAAATACTCTGGAAAGTAGGCATAGAGGGAACTTACCTCAACACAATAAAGGCCATATATGACAAACCCACAGCCAACATCATTCTCAATGGTGAAAAACTGAAACCATTTCCTCTAATATCAGGAACAAGACAAGGTTTCCACTCTCAGCACTGTTATTCAACATAGTTTTGGAAGTTTTAGCCACAGCAATCAGAGAGGGAAAAGAAATAAAAGGATTCCAAATCGGAAAAGAAGAAGTAGAACTGTCACTGTTTGCAGATGACATGATACTGTACATAGAGAGTCTTAAAGATGCCACGAGAAAACTACTAGAGCTAACCAACGAATTTGGTAAAGTAGCAGGATACAAATTTAATACACAGAAGTCTCTTGCATTCCTATACAATATCAATGAAAGATCTGAAAGAGAAATTAAGGAAACAGTCCCATTTACCATTGCAACAAAAAGAATAAAATACCTAGGAATAAACCTACCTAAGGGGACAAAAGACCTGTATGCAGAAAACTATAAGACACTGATGAAAGAAATTGAAGATGATACAAACAGATGGAGAGATATACCATGTTCTTGGATTGGAAGAACCAACATTGTGAAAATGACTCTACTACCCAAAGCGATCTACAGATTCAATGCAATCCCTATCAAATTACCAATGGTATTTTTCACAGAACTAGAACAAAAAATTTCGCAATTTGTATGGAAACACAAACGACCCTGAATTGCCAAAGCAATCTTGAGAGAGAAAAACGGAGCTGGAGGAATCAGGCTCCCTAACTTCAGACTATACTACAAAGCTACAGTAATGAAGACAGTATGGTACTGGCACAAAAACAGTAATATAGATAAATAGAAACAGGATATAAAGCCCAGAGATAAACCCACACACATATGGTCACCTTATTTTTGATAAAGGAGGCAAGAATATACAATGGAGAAAGACAGCCTGTTCAATAAATGGTGCTGGGAAAACTGGACAGCTACATGTAAAAGAATGAAATTAGAATACTCCCTAACTCCATACACAAAAATAAACTCAGAATGGATTAAAGACCTAAATGTAAGGCCACATACAAAAAAAAAAATTCTTAGAAGAAAACATAGACAGAACACTATGACATAAATCACAGCATGATCCTTTTTGACCCACCTCCTAGAGAAATGGAAATAAAAACAAAAATAAACAAATAGGACCTAATGAAACTTAAAAGGTTTTTCACAGCAAAGGAAAACATAAATAAGACGAAAAGAGAACCCTCAGAATGGGAGAAAATATTTGCAAATGAAGCAATTGACAAAGGATTAATCTCCAAAATTTATAAGCAGCTCATGCAGCTCAATATCAAAAAAAAACAAACAACCCAATCCAAAAATGGGCAGAAGAGCTAAATAGACGTTTCTCCAAAGAAGATATACAGACTGCCAACAAACACATGAAAGAATGCTCAACATCATTAATCATTAGAGAAATGCAAATCAAAACTACAATGAGATATCATCTCACACCAGTCAGAATGGCCATCATCAAGAAATCTAGAAACAATAAATGCTGGAGAGGGTGTGGAGAAAAAGGAACACTCTTGCACTGCTGGTGGGAATGTGAATTGGTACAGCCACTATGGAGAACAGTATGGAGGTTCCTTAAAAAACTAAAAATAGAACTACCATATGACCCAGCAATCCCACTACTAGGCATATACCCTGAGAAAACCATAATTCAAAAAGAGACATGTACCAAAATGTTCATTGCAGCTCTATTCACAATAGCCCAGAGCTGGAAACAACCTAAATGTCCATCATCGGATGAATGGATAAAGAAGATGTGGCACATATATACAATGGAATATTACTCAGCCATAAAAAGAAACGAAACTGAGCTATTTGTAATGAGGTGGATAGACCTAGAGTCTGTCATACAGAGTGAAGTAAGTCAGAAAGAGAAAGACAAATACCGTATGCTAACACATATATATGGAATTAAAAAAAAAAATGGCATGAAGAACCTAAGGGTAAAATGGAATAAAGACACAGACCTACTTGAGAATGGACTTGAGGATATGGGGAGGGGGAAGTGTAAGCTGTGACAAAGCGAAAGAGAGGCATGTACATGTATACACTACCAAACGTGAGGTAGATAGATAGTGGGAAGCAGCCGCAGAGCACGGGGAGATCAGCTCGGTGCTTTGTGACCGCCTGGAGGGGTGGGATGGGGAGGGTGGGAGGGAGGGAGATGCATGAGGGAAGGGATGTGGGAACAGATGTATATGTATGACTGATTCACTTTGTTATAAAGCAGAAACTAATAAAAAAAATTTAAAAAAAGAAGATATACAGATTGCCAACAAACACATGAAAGAATGATCAACATCATTAATCACTAGAGAAATGCAAATCAAAACTACAATGAGGTAAACCACTCACCAGTCAGAATGGCCATCATCAAATAATCTACAAAAAATAAATGCTGGAGAAGGTGTGGAGAAAAGGGAAAACTCTTGCACTATTGGTGGGAATATAAATTGGTACAGGAACAATGGAGAATAGTCTGGAGGTTACTTAAAAAACTAAAAATAGAACTACCATATGACCCAGCAAATCCACTATTGGGCTATACTCTGAGAAAACCATAATTCAAAAAGAGTCATGTACCACAATGTTCATTGCAGCTCTATTTACAATATCCAGGACATGGAAGCAATCTTAGTGTCCATTGACAGATGAATGGATAAAGGTTCTAAAGAACCTAGGGGCAGGACAGGAATAAAGATGCAGATGTAGAGAATGGACTTGAGGACATGGGGAGAGGGAGGGGTAAGTTGGGACGAAGTGAGAGAGTGGCGTGGATATATATTCACTACCAAATGTAAAATAAATCGCTAGTGGGAAGCAGCCACATAGCACAGGGAGATCAGCTCTGTGCTTTGTGACCACCTAGAAGCATGGGATAAGGAGGGTAGGAGGGAGATGCAAGAGGGAGGAGATATGGGGATATATGTATATGTATATGTATAGCTGATTCACTTTGTTATAAAGCAGACACTAACACACCATTGTAAAGCAATTATACTCCAATAAAGATATGAAAAAAAAAAGTCATTCAGGAGACTGGAGGACCCCAGGATAAACTCTAGACCATGACAAGACAATTTAACTGCATTATAAACATATAAAACGTCCCTCACATGGTGGGAAGAAACGTTGATAACCTAAATAATTTTGAAAATCAGTAGAATCTTTAAAACAAAGCCAAAAGGAACTGTACATAAGCACTGTCCTGTTGATGATAAACTACAGAGGTATGATATATATATATATATATTTTTTGTGGTATGCGGGCCTCTCCCTGTTGTGGCCTCTCCCGTTGTGGAGCACAGGCTCCGGAGGCGCAGGCTCAGCGGCCATGGCTCACGGGCCCAGCTGCTCCGCGGCATGTGGGATCTTCCCAGACCGGGGCACGAACCCATGTCCCCTGCATCAGCAGGCGGACTCTCAACCACTTCGCCACCAGGGAAGCCCAGAGGTATGATATTTTTATACATGTATACTGGTATGTAATTATTAAGTTAATGGATAGCAAATGATGGAAACAAGGTTTCTCACTGTTGTAGTGGGAAGTTACACGTAGTTGGAAAGATCCATGTGGTAATTGATTATAATTGGAGGCGTCAATATGAACTTTAATGTTTATTAATATACACCTATAGATATTTTTAGATATGTACTATTATATACACAAATATGTCTCCTTACTCTGTCAGGTGAGAGGACCTAGAAGCAACAACATCCCAGTAGTAATGAGCACACCTAACACCCAGATCTTGATTTCTAATATGATTTTCCAATAAAAGGAACCAAGTCTCCTTGGAAAAATGGCTGGTTTTAAGATGAGGGCAGGAAATATATAAGATGAGCCTAAAGCATCTTGTAGTGCCAGGGAATAAGAAATTGCTGAAACAATTAAATGTTTAAAAAAGAGCAGAATAATGGGAGTATGCCAAAAAGATACAAGAGCCAAGTGAAAGAGCTCCCAATGGCCAACGCTATAAGAAAGTGTGAAAGAAAATAAGGTAGTATTAGGTTATAACCCAAAGTATGAAATAATTACCCATGAGTATATACTGGTATAAATGATTAAATAAATATTTGTCAAACAAATTTCCAGTACAGAAGAATTCTAAATAATTTATGTAGATATTCTTACCTGAAGGAGATGGAGCATTACTCCCACTCCTTAAGTGTGAGCAGTGAATGATTACTTCTTCCCAGAGAATACAGCATGAAAAAAATGGGGGCAAAGGGTAATTTCACAGTGGAGAAACCTGACAAGCACTACCACAGCCAGGCCATCAAGGTTCACAACAGTGATGTCACCGTGACAGTATATATGCTTGATATGATGTGATGGAAGCCACACTACCTCTGTGGTCTTCTTCTCAAAAATGCATAACCCAGACCAATTATGAGATAAACATCTGACAAATTTCAATTGATTCTACAAAATACTTAATCAGTGCTTCTGAAAAGGCTAAAAATCCTCCAAAACAAGGAAAATCTGAGAAAGAGCCACAGCCGATAGGAGACTCATGAGAAATGACTATCAAAGGTAATGTGATGTCCTGAATGAGACAATGAGACCAAAAAGAAGACAGAATGGAAGGAAAAGAAGGAGAGAAAGAGAGACAGAGACAGAGGAGGAAAAACTGTAGGTAAAAACTAAAGAAATCTGAGTAAATTATGGGCTTTAGTTAATGATAATGTATGAACATTGATTCATTAATTGTAATGAATGTATCATACTAATGCAAGATGTTAATAATAGGGGAAACTGAGTGAGGGGCATATGGGAATACTCTGTAAGTATCTCCACAATTTTTCTATATACCTAAAACTATTTTAAAATTTAAAAAAATTTAATATTATTTAAACAATCTATTATGGACTGAGTGTACCCTTCTTGCAGATTCATATGTTGAAGCCCCTAACCCCCAGTGTGACTGTATTTGGAAATAGGGTCTTTATGCAGGTAATTAAGGTTAAAAATGTCATAAGAGTAGGGCCTTTATCTGATAAGACTAGTATCCTTATAAGGAAGGGACACCAGAGATCTCCCTTTTTCCCTTTCTCTCTCACTCCTTCCTCCCTCTTTCTCCCCCACCTTCATTCTCCCCCTCCCTCTGAGGATATTAACAGATATGCTATTAGATGTACAACTAAAATCAAAATAGAATGCATGTGCCAATTGTTGGGGAACTGATTTTGAACGATGAACAAGCTTAGTATTCAGAGAAAAAGAATTGTGCTTAGGCAGCAACTGGAACTATAATTCACACACAATCTATTATTTGTTGTGTGTTTTTTCATTTCATAGTACTAAAGGGTTTTATTTCATATATTACTTCATTCAAACATGGTATGTTATTTTTAAACATGTAGTGGTGACTGAAGTTAGTAAGAGTCATTAACCTTTGCAATCTACTTAATTTGAGAGTCAAATAATTACCTCACTTGTGACTTAACTATTTATTCAATGTAGGAAGTATTTTCATGTGCCTATACCTTTGGATAAGCCTCCTCTTCCTCCTGATATTTTGGTCTGGATAAATATAGTCTTAAAACAGTATGTAAAGTGTATATAGTCTCACTTCCATTACACACTTATTCACATTTCTCATTTATGAGAAGTTACATCCTAACTAGAACAATAACCAGAATTCTATATTATATTAAATTAACCTGTCATAGTTTTGCTGGGTACATATTCAAATAATGATGTTTGGAGGTATGGTGTCTCTCCTTATTCTCATTTAACATTAAATATATGCCCTCATTTTTGACTTAATTCAAAAGAATCATTGAAGTAATTTTCCATTTTATTTTAAATGGAATTCACAAGGATTTCCACACACTCCAGAATCAACATTTGGAGGGTTTGAAAAGTGGAGTTTTAATTATAGTTCTTCTCAAAGAATAATGAAATTACATAAAAAGTTTATTTGACTAGAAACAATAGAAAGCTATTAGCTCATTGGACTCTGCTCACTAAAGAATGATTCTTAATAACCTTCATTAAATATCAGAGCATTCTTTTATTAACTATAATAGCTAATAATTGATGCTTAGACCACTAAAATTAATCATAAAAAATGTATAGTTCTGAAAAAGTACATGACAATTCACTATTTTATGTCTTAGATGATGCTTTCCTTAAGTAGAATACAAGTTGTTTAGTGGCAGCGATCTTTATTTTACTCAGTTCTGTATCCCCAGCACCAGAAAAGTGCTGACATAATAGGCAATCATTAAATATTTGTTTAATGAATGAATGCAACCATTATGATTTTCACAAAAAGTATGAATTTGAATATTAACATTTTTTTCATCTGAACAGACATCTTACCAAGAAAGACATATAAATGGTCAACAGGTACATGAAAAGATGCTCAACATCACTAATCATTAAGGAAATGAAAATCTAAACCACAATGAGATATCACTACAAACCTGTTGGAATTGCTATTATTGAAAAGCTAAGAAATAACAAGTGCTGGCATGGATGTGGAGAAAATGAAACACGTGTGTACTGTTTGGGGGAATATAAATTGGTGCAGTCATGGTAGAAAACAATCTGGAGGTTTTCAAAGAATTAAAAAATAGAACTACCATATAATCCAGAAATTCCATGCCTGGGTATTTATCTCAAGAAAACAAAAACACAAACTTGAAAAAATTCCACATCCCCATGTTCACTGTAGTATTATTTACAACAACCAAGACATGGAAACAACCTAAGTATCCACTGATGGATGAATGGATAAAGAAAACATGGTATATATACAATGGACTATTACTTAACTGAAGAAAGGAAGGACATCCTGCCATTTGTGACAACATGGATGGACACTGAGAGCATTATGCTAGGTGAAGTGAGACAAAGAAAAGACAAATACTGTATGATCTCACATATATGTGGAAACTAAAAACAAAAAAAAAAACTGATCTTGGAAACAGCAGATTGGTGGTTGCCAGAGGCAGGGGGTAGGAGGTAGGAGAAAGGGGTGAAGGTGGTATAAAAATCTTTTTAATTTTTCTTCTTTTCCTTAAATAATACTGTGGAACTTATAACCCTAGTATAAGTTATGTGAATTGTCTCTTAACAAGGTTTGAGAAAGAAATCCTATAATGCAGATAATATAGATCCATATTGCTATGTGGCTACTAAACAGAATTATAGGCTGAACCAAAGATAAGACTAAGCTCAGATAAGAATATTTTTAGAAGTCTTAGTATATTCTTTTAAAAAACATTTTAATACATCTTTATTAGAGTATAATTGCTTCACAATGCTGTGTTAGTTTCTGTTGTACAACAAAGTGAATCGGCCATATGCATACATATATCCCCATAGCCCCTCCCTCTTGCGTCTCCCTCCCACCCCTCTAGGTGGTCGCAAAGCACCGAGCTGATCTCCCTGTGCTATGCAGCTGCTTCCCACTAGCTATCTATTTTACAGTTGGTAGTGTATATATGTCCATGCCACTCTCTCACTTCGCCCCAGCTTCCCCCTCCCACCCCCCACCCCATGTCCTCAAGTCCATTCTCTATGTCTACGTCTTTATTCCTGTCTGGGAACCACTGTTCTGATAAATACTAAATCAAAGGTAGGCAAACAGTACAGTGAGCAATCTAGAAATTCTTACCAATGAAGATTTAGCTGTATTTAAATTGTTGAAAGATTGTCATGTAGAAGTGAATATGATTTATTCTTTCTTGCTCCAGAGGGTATAATTTATTTTGGAGGCTGTTTTGAAATCAATATGAAGAATATTTAACAGCTATAGTGGTGGATGTATAGAGGGAGTACCCACGGGAGGAAGGAGACTCCCTGGTACTGGATATATTCAAGGAAAGTTTGACAAGAATGCTTGACAGTCAGAGACTTGAATAAATATTCATGAAGACCGTTCATAGCCCTAAAAGTCCACGAAACTGTGTTTCTTTCTACATATTTACAACTATCCATTTTGCTACTCTAGAGTCTGAAAAGTATAAATTTGGTATGAGACGTCTTTAGTTGGAGTAGTGATTCTGCAAATTAATTTTGAGAAATTTGATTATTATAGCTGGAAGTGTTAATACATTCTTCAGAGAACAGTCAGTTAGGATTCAAGAAGATATATAAATCTAAAATATGATATATATAATAAACCATTTGTTGAACATCTATATGCAATTTTCACTTATTTCCCAAATATTAATTTAGTAGGGCTACTGTTTACCAGGCAAAAAAAAAAAAACTGCTCTCAAGACATGCAGAAGTGAATCAGTACAATACAGCCTTCATAGATCTAACAGATTGTCTGTTATGTGTCCCCCATGATATAGTCATTCTAATACATACCTTACAGGAAACAAAGGTTCAGATGGTTTTATAACTTACTAAGAACTACACAACTATATGGTGGCACAGCCAGATTAGAGCTAGATCTGTGTATTTTCAAAGCCCCTCTAGGTTAGACCTTTCTTCCAAAATATCCAAAGATATTCACATACTTTTCATTTTTATTTTCATATAAATAATTTCCTATATAATATTAATTATCACTACCTCTGCTAAAAAAATAGTGAGCTTTAACTTCTTGGGATTTACAACATTTTTTCATTATTACTACTAGTCTTTTTAGGTGGTTAATATTTAGATAAAAACATTTTAAGAGCTCAACAGTCCTGTCATTACGTTTAGAATCATGATTGTCAATATTCATGAAACAATGAGGATTTATAAGTCTGGCACAAGCTTACCCCAGCTCTTGAATTATCTCCATTTTAAATGGAGAAAAAGAAATTGTAACCAGTTAATTAAATGGACTGAACTCAGTAGGATATAGTCAGGATATAGTCAGATTTTTTAATAGAAATATACATATAGAAAAGTAAATGTTTCATATGAGTACAATTTTACAAACTGTGAAGGACTGTATAAAATCCATATGTGAAAAACCCTAACATCACTTGCACCCAAACAGTACCCCCAGGTTCCCTTCCAGTCACAATATCCCTGCCTCTAAGGATAACTGCAGGCTTACTTATAGCAACATAGAGTGGCTTTGCCTGATTTTATATATTATACAGCTGAAATTAGTTCATGATGGCTAATGAAGATGAATATGTTTTCACGTATTTATTGGCCATTTGTGACTATTGTGAGGTGAATATTCAAGTTTTTGTCCATTTTTCTATTATAATTTCAACATGTAGAGTCTCAGAATTTTTTATCTTGGAACTCTTAACATATGGCACTTGAAATCCACTAAAATATAAATTCTACAAGACCATCAATATTGATTTTTGTCTGTCTTTCAATATTGTATTCTCAGCTCCTAGACCAGTAAGTACTTGTGTTAGTGAATTTTCAGTAAATATTTAATTAATATAAGAACCTTAATCATAGTAAACTACATATGGAAACAGAGGTATATATCAAGCTAGGATTTATATGTAGGAATCTATCTTAAAGCTTTAGTTCTTTGATTAGTTGTCTTTTGTTTAAATCAATAGAGATAGAGCAGGTTTGTGGTAAGTGTATTATTTAATCGTTTTCTCTTCACATAGAAAACCTCTAGGGCTCCATCTATATTTCCCATCATGAAGCCTTACTCTACTTTTTTTTTCCTTTAGAAAACCTCTTTGTCTTCAACTTGTATGTAATTGTCATAGTCAATCACAGTATTAATCTCAACAGTATTCTCCCTCCAGCTCTAACTGCCTTTCAATATGAGAGGTAGAAAAGAAAACAGAGCTTCTTTCAGTTCAACACATCAGAGGAAGCTAGAAATTCAATTTACTGACTCCCAGTTGGTTTTCTCTCTAGTACAAACATAATACCACTGAGTGAACTTTAGCTACTATATCTACATAAAGTTCTGACATTCATAGTCACAAATCAACATGTGTACAGTCTTCAAATTCAGAAGGTGCAGACAAAAGAGAATAAGGGAAGAACAAAACAGTTGTGAGCAATGTATTTGGGTGGGGATTTGATTTATAAACTTTCAGCTCAGTTTATACGTGAACTCTACACACCCAGTTGTCATGGTATTGTCCCTTGAAGTTGCTAGGGTGTTTGACTCAGAAAAGACTAAAATAAACAGAACAGAGGACTGCTGGTTAGGAATAAGAAAATAGGAATGGTAATAAATAAAGGCAATGCCTGGGTAAAGGATTATAATTGTGGATTCACACACATAACTATACATAAAAATATCCAGCTGTCATATATAATCAAGACAATACCTTCTGAAGCACATCATTAATAAGTTAAAAACCAAGTCTTCCACTGGTAAACTTTTCCATCTGACAGTAAAATTACAAATACTAAATCATCACACCTCATCAAATATTACTGTATTATAAGGATGCTGCACTGAACTATACTGAAATTGTACAGAGCACTGAACAGTATCCAAATATTACTTGCATTACTCACATAAATATTACAAAATAAAATGACACATTAAGAAGACAGAGAGGCATTTTCATAAAAGGAAATTCTTTTAAGTTGATAGTTGGTGCCATCATTGCTTTTGTTTGTTTGTTGATCACAGTGTGAATTGAAAGCAGGGGTATAGCAGAGAACCAGGGAAATTACTGGTAATAGCAGGTTCTAAATTCACTCTCCATCACAACATCAACCACTATAAAGAATGGTCAGTAATAAACATCAGGATAGAATGCTTCCTTGTAACACTCATTTTTAAAATGTGTATTTTTAAAATGTAGAAGTATGAAAATGATAGGAGCAATGCTCTATCACAATATTTTCCTAACTTTTATATTATATGTTAGCTTGAAAAATAAAAGCCTTCTCAAAAAAAGATATGTTAACACTATTTCTTTTTTTAATTAACAAAATACAAAATTTAAAACATTTTAACACTTACTTGAGTAAATCATCTGCAAGCCAATCATTTGCCGAAGCAGAATTTATGTAACCTGGTCACATTTAGAGTATTCATTGTATTGACAGTAAAAGATAATTTGGTTTCTGGGATATCAAATCAATGTGTGGGGAAAACATTATCAAATTCATTATTGACGTCTTTCAAGACTCACAGTAAAATAAACCAGATAAGAACACAGCAAATGAAAAAACAACAACAGCAACAAAGTTCCCTTGTATATTATACAGTCAAGAATACAAATAACTGGTTTTCAGGTCAAGAGGAAAAGAAAAATGAAAAAGAAAAGAATGAAATCTATCAAATAAGTACCAATCATGAATCCTATTTTGACTTCACTCTTACATTTTTGATGTTATAATTTGCCATGCTTTATTAATCTAAATTACGTATTTATAGTCTAAATTATAAATTAACCTAAATTTAGTAGGTTTCATGTGCAAATACTCTCATAATTATAAATTATTTATATTGTTTTTTATAAATTGTGTTGCATAAAACCAACTTGAATTAAAATAGAGACAACAGGAGAAATGTTCAAACAGATTTGCCATGCATCATTAGTAACTTGTCAAAGGCCTAATGGGAAAGATCATTATGGTTGATCTTACATATTGACTCACTCACAATTCTGTAGATACTCACGACCTAAACACTACATTTCCTACACTACTTTGAAGCTAAGGTTTTGGAGGTAAAATTGATTTCACTGATTAACTGCATTCCAGTCAGATTTGGAAGACAGAAATCAAGCAGAAGCCCTTTTCCAGGCGTTCCTCCTGACGACAAGCAATATCACAGTGACAAGAGTACTGAGAGATAATTTTAGTGGTCATACTCCGTGTCTCGTGGCCAAACCTTCATAGGAAACAGAGGTAGTTATAGACAAAGGTATCAGCAGTTTCCTGAT
This sequence comes from Hyperoodon ampullatus, assembly GCF_949752795.1. NCBI lineage: Eukaryota > Metazoa > Chordata > Mammalia > Artiodactyla > Ziphiidae > Hyperoodon > Hyperoodon ampullatus. The sequence goes on from NC_136914.1 coordinate 99,401,763, forward strand.
CTCTGGGTTGCAGGCATGGGAGTGTTCTTGAAATCAGGTGGCCCCCTAATTCCCACTCCTCCAGCCCTTCCAGTCATGCTCTAAGCAATTAATTATATGTATAAAATTCCTAGTAATTGAAATATCTAAGGGCAATATTTTCCTGTACTCTATTCTTACTGATAGGAAAGAAAAATATACTGGATATTAACAAAGAAACCTAAATACATACATCCATATAAAAATATATACATAAATATATCACAGAAGATATAAATAAATGGAGATACACATCATGTTTCAGGAGAGGTATGAAATTTTTTCTTCACTAACATGTAGTATTATATAAATCCCAATCAAAGTACTAAGGGGATTTTTATGAAACTTTTAAAACATGATTCTAAAGTGTTCCTGTAAACATAAATATTTAAGAATAGATAGAAAGTATTCAAAAAAGAAAAGTGATATAGATATTGTACTAGATATTAAGACATATCTAGAGATATTAATACAGTAGAGAAAAGTCTGTAAATAGATGCAAAAAGCCAGAATCAATGGCAGAAAAAAAATTTATTATATCTAAGTAATTATACAATAAATGAATCATCAAAATCAATAAGGGAAATATGTTAAGCAACAAATGATTTGGTGGAAAATAAATAAAAAAACAAAAAGCACAAGTTTTACCTTACATCATAATTCAAATTTAGTTCCAGATTGATTAACAAACTAAACTTAGAAATTGACATCACATATACTAAAGGATTAGTTGAGGGTCTATTTAAACACTATCTAAAAGATTTAAAAATGGCATGGACTTTTTTTTTAACAAAAAGTCACTGCAACAAATCACAAAGAAAAGTAAAGTTTGTCACCATGCAAATGTAAGTCCTTTTTTTGTTCCCCTACAACCTCTTCTATCATATTGGAGACAAAAAATTGAGAGGAATATTGGCAGTGAATATGAGAAACAAAGGTTAATTTAATTATGTACAGAATACAAAGTGAAAAAGAAAGCATGTCACTGGAAAAATGAGAAGAGAACTTCAAAAGACAATTTACTTATTTAGTATAAACTAAGACATGAATTTAAGACAAAATACCCTTCACATTTTAAAAATAAGTTTCTGGAAATTTTCATTATTAAATACTTAGAGATGCAGAAAAACAGATGGTGTAAGAAAGAACATTGTAGTAGTGTTTAAAATGATGAAAATTAAAAACTATCTAAATGCCCATGCTAGGGGAACTTTATGATAGAATGATGAGGGGGGCATTAAAATCTCATTTTCTTACAATAAAAAGAGAAAATGCTCAAAACGTAGGAGTATGTGATAAAAATAAGCATTTATGCTTTATATGAGAAGTCATTTAAAAATATTTAATAAGTATCTATTTATTTAAATATACTTCTTGGAAGTAAATACACCAGAGTATCAGTTGATTGCAGCATTAGAAGTGATTTTTATTTACTTTAAACTTTTCTGTACTTTCTGTGATAGCATATCTTAATTGCATAATCCAAAAAATAAACAATATTTGAATACAAGTGACAGATTTAACCTATACTAACTTAAGAAGGAAATGTATTGGCTTGTGAAATAGAATTTTCCTGCCAGTATGAACTTCTAAAGCAGGCTTGATCCTGGGACACAAAAAATGTCAAAAAAATGTGAATCCCCTAATTTCTCAGCTCTACTTCATCTGTGTTATCTCCATTCCCAGGCTCTTACCTAACTGATCAGGATTTTTGTCTATTTTGTTTATTTCTGTATCCTAAGTGCCTGTGCTAGACACATGGTAGGTGTTGTGTAACATTTTGTTGAGTGAGTAAATAAGTTAATGGGTGAATTAAAGAGACATGGCTGTAGTAATGCCAGCTTCCCATCCTCCCACCTTCAATTCAGCAGAAAACAGTTTGTCCATCTGTATCTGCACCCTTATTCCAAATCTCATGAATTCTCTTGGATCATCTCTGAACCAAACAATGTGATTCTCTGTCTAGACACGGGTATAGGGCAACCTAAAAGATAAAAACCTACCTCAATCAAGGATGGAAGAATGGGTAGTACACTAGATGAAAACTGAAGTATCATTATCAAAAGAATGTGGTATAGTTGTTAGGAACTCAAAAGTCACTACTGTATATCTGTCTAATAAAAATAGCCATACTAAGCCCAATCTTAATATTTAAGTCATGCCTATGAAGCAACAAATACACTTCCCTCAATTAATAAAGGGAAGACTTAAGAAACATCAGGATTAATGCTTTGCAAAATGCTTTGGATTTGGTTGATTGAGCCAGGAGTCCCCACGTTTGCAGTTGGCTGCTGAAAGTGAACTCAATAAATGCTTTTCTTGGTAGAGGTGATCACACAGAATAGAGTCTAAGACAGAAGCAAACTAAAAAAGTGATGACCTGTTAAGACATATTGGATAACTTTTATTAAAAAATAAAAACAAACTATAAGAATGGATGACCCCACTCACTAAAGGCCTTTCCATTACACTTTTACTTTCAGTATTCTTCAGTGAATCGGTAAAATGTTTTTTGAACTGGTTTCAAGGCACAAATTCATTAATTCACTCAGAGGCTTGGCTATCAATACAGCGTCTCCAGGATGTCTGGCATACCAGTCACCCCCAGGCAGTGTTTTAAATGAAGGGTAGGTAAACTGCCTTTATATTTGTTGTAGAGTTTCATCTATTGATTAAGAATTATAGTAAATAATGAAATATGAAAAATGGCCTATTGCCTAATATCTCCATGTAATATTTTGATGATGAAACTCAATCTGATACTATAAACCATTCCATAATGTCCTTCTAAAAGTGTTTTGTAAACATTTTACAAGGAGACCCCTAACATTTTTCTTGAGGTTTGCTCAAATAAACCATTTCTCCATTTTGCACGTATGGAAATTGAAATGTGAATGTTAGTGTTTCAACCCTGAGTCCTGGAGCTCTTTAGTTACTTGAAATACCTACACTGTATTAATTCAGGGGACATCTATTGAGACTTTAGTCACCTAAAGGCAGCATGGCATACAGACTCTGGGATCAAACCCTTGCTTTACCACATACTAGCTATGTGAACTTTTTTTAAACTTCCTCTTTTTCAATCTCTTCAACTATAAGAGATATGAGAACACCTACATTTATAAGGTTTTGTAAATAAGTTAACACATGTAAGTCACTTAGGAAAAACTGACATAATAAATGCTCTATAAACATTGGCTAATATTATATGTAAGGTGTTATAACCACCCAACATGGCAGAGATTAGTAGGTGAATACCCAAATTATGTAGACTAGAAATGTATGACTCGTTTTCTGTTAAGTGTAGCCATATGACTAAGCTACAGCTAAGGGAATATAAGTGAGGTATGCCAGTTCTATAAAAACTTCTTCACATCCCATGCTCATTCCCCCTTTTGGCTGGCTGAAATGTCAATGCCAATGTTAACTTTGGAAAGTACTTTGGTGAAAATTGCAGAATCTCTGACAGCCTGGGTTCCTAAATGTGTACAAGCTAACCTGTACACTGCCCAGGACTTTTCCATGGGCATGAAATAAGCTTCTATTGAGTAGAGGCATTACTTTGTGGGATTTTTTTTTTTTACTATATCCTATTCTCTTCTAATTAATATAGATAGCAAGAAATAAAAGATCAATAATACACATTGTTTCATTAAAGGAACTTTTAAGCTTATGAGAGGCAGAAACACACACAAATTAAAAGCTTAATATTGTGAGAAATTTCCAAAAGAAAAATATCTTGAATTATCAGAACTCAAGGGGTTTCCAGGAAGACAAATGATAATACCCAGTTGGGAAATCTTTGAATGTTTTTTGCAGTTGTGCCTTTTGACCTATGGCTTCAAGGAAGGATAGAATTATGACAAATACACATAGCTTCTCAGGCATAGGGAATAGCATGAACGAAGAGGCAAAGTGAGAGAGTGTTAAATATTTTAGGAGAACAGCAAATACTAATTTGGAGTAAAAGAATGAGTTACCAAGAATGAAAGGGTAGGCTAGTATCAGATTTTTCTTTAAAATTTCATATGTAAATATTCAGGATTGATTTGATATGGAATGGAGAATACCAGAAGGTATGAGAGCAGAAGATAGTGATTATGATTATAATTAAGGAAGATTTTATACCTCTTCATGATGTGACTCGATCCACTTTCTGCTTTTCGTACTCCATTATTCAGCAATGTCAAACTACTTAAACATTCCCAAATTTTGCTCTCTCACATCTCTATATCTTTGCATATGCTGCTCCCTTAATTGCAGTACCACCTAGCTTAGATATCTTCTTCTTCAAGAAAACTCACTTAACTTTCTCAAGGTTAAATATTTCATTATTCAGAGACAACACTATGTATATGAGTCTGGCGCATAGTAGGTGTCCAATAACTATGTGTTTAATGAATATACTTCTACAATAGAGTGCTTCACACTATCTTTCTTATAACACAATGAAATCATGGAATACTTTTATTCTGTCTCACCCAGTTTTGTGTCACCAGCATTTAACTCATTTTTGGATTCATAGCATGCCTTTAGTGTTTTGAACTAAATTGACATGTGGTATGGATTAACATATTGAGAAAATAGAAGTAGGAAAACTCTTTAAAAATGTACCAAACTTTTGTCCTTAAATAAGCACCATAAAGTTTTTTTCAAACTCATTGTTCATGTTATTAGATCAATAAAAAAGCAGCACATTACTGAATTAGTAGCTAATGCAATATAAATGAGTTTGGGATGACACAGGCCATTTTTAAAAGCACGGTGTTCTTTGGATTGATGCTTTTAAATAGTTGTGAGACTAAAGCTGATGTATTCTCAGCAAGCTTAGTGGTATCACAGAAAAATAGGCTGAGATACCAAAAGTTTAATTGTATAGATAATCATACACTAAATCTAAGTCAGATACAATTTTTAAATATAACATTAATATAACCTAAAATATGACAAAGTGTGGTGCTATTATAATTCTTTTGAGATTTATGAACCAGACTTAGAAAAAAATTCTCTGAGGAATGCAACTTAGTTGATCAGCTATCTCTGGCCACTAGAATCTTAAATATTAATGTCGGTTTGGTCTGCTTCTTTCTTTTTAAAAATATTTAAAGTATTTTTAATATTAAAATTTTAAAAAATTTAAAATATTTGTTAGTTTTTTAAATTGATGAGTTGAAATTAATAGCCATTATAACTCATTATCTAAATAATAAATTGTAATGTTAGTATACTGGTATATATAAAGACCACAAAATATATGCGATATAAAATCCATTGTTCTTATGTGTTAGTAAAGCTTACATGCATGAGCCATTAGGGAACTGTCAAATTTTTCTCTTGCGTTCTGCTTAACTTTAATTGACCATATCTTTATAATAGAACTGACATGCTAATTTCAGAGACATCTCAATCTATTACAGAATACCTAGTCCTTAAGATACAGATTTCATCATGTGTGCTTATATGACCCTAAAATTTTATCCATGTTGCTACTGATCCTGCAGGGATTCCCTTAAATACCATGGTTGTACATGATTGACTGGGAATGACTTCTATGCTGAAATGAAAGAGAATTTATAGATTTTTCTCAACTTTTGATGAGAGTAAAACACCTACCACAGATAGCATTATAGAAGATGTTTCTTCCATTCTTACAGGTTATGCCATCTGTGATTATATCCTGTGTTGAACTATTAGTATTTCCTCTAGTTACAATAAATAAAACTGAAGAAATGTGCTCACTTATTGCCTCACTCTTCTTTTGGTTTACGTTTTCTTGTTTTATATCCTCTTAGCATAGTTTACATAATGATAAAATAAAATAAGTGACATTTGTGAATAGACTATAGAGAGTCTACACTGAGAGGCAGACAAAGTGATTAAAAGCATCAGATCTGGAGCCAGTGGAACTGGTTGTAATTGGTTGTGTCACATGACATTGGACAAATTGCTAATCCTCTATGACAAGGTTTTTTTTATGACTAGATTTTTTCATCTGCAAAATGAAAAATAATAATAGTACTTGCCTCTTAGGATTTCTATGAGGGTTAAATGAGTGTATAATATATAAAACTCTTAGAAGGTAAGCACCATAAAAGTATTTGCTAGAATATCATTCCGCTATAAAAAAAAAAAAAGAAGGAAATCTTGCCATTTGCAGCAATGTGAATGACCTTGACGGCTTTATGTTAGATGAAATAAGTCAGAGAGGGAAAGAAAAATACTGTATGATCTCACTTAAATGTGAAATCTAAAAAACAGAGCAAAACAAAACAAAAAGCTGAGCTCATGGATACAGAGAACAGATGAGTGGTTTCCAGGGAGGGGTTCCTGGGTGCAAAATGGGTGAAAGGGGTTAAAAAGTACAAACTTTAAGCTATAAAATAAATGACATGGGAATGTGATGTACAGCATAGTGACTATAGTTAATAATTCTTTATTGTATATTTGAAAGTTGCTAAGAGACTAGATCCTAAAAGTTCTTATCACAAGAAAAAAATTTTGTAACTAAGTATGGTGATGGATGTTAACTAGATTTATTGTGGTGATCGTTACACAGTATATACAGATTCCAAGTCATTATGAGGTACACCTGAAACTAATGTGTTATATGTCAATTACAACTAAGTAAATTTTTTAAAAGAATATTTGTGGGCAAAAAAGTGTTTGTTTTTTCAACATATGGTGGTTTGTCCTTAGTGTGAGATTATACAAGAGTGAGTGGAAAGTGTGAATTAGAGACTTTTTTATAATATAATATAATGTAATATGATTACTAAAAAGGCATGTAGTTATTTAAAACATTGAGTAAAAAGCACTACAAATCTAAATTCCATTTGTGTCTTTAATATTCCCTAGGAAACTCTTTCAGGTGTCTCTCCTATTCATTATCCTTAGTAGATATCCCTAAAATTTCACCTGTCTTTTCAAAGTGCTATACTATTTATTCCTTAGCCTCAGTCTACTTTACTCAGTAAATCAAGGATAGCAACCAAGCACTCTTTCAACTTCTTCCAGGTCAAGAACAAAGCTATTAGAATCCACACTTTCCCTTTCTTTCTTTCCTCCTCCTTCAATGAGACAATATTCAACAGCTGTGTTTTCTGTGTCATCATCACTCAACTTTTTAGAGACTCTGTTCTATCATCAACTCTGTAGTGGAACAAATCTCCTTGGAGGTTTATAAGTACCTCAAGCTCAGCATATCCCAAACTGGATTTTATTATTAATCCTAGAAAGCCAATTTTCTCTCTCTTTTTCCTATCTTAGTGAATGAGACCACCATCTATCCAGTTACCCAAGCTTAACCCTGAAGTCATTCTTGAATACTTTTACTCCATAATTTGCCACTTTTAATCTATAACATTTTATTTTTGCTTTAGATCCAAATATTCTCCCCACTTTCCCTAAAATTGCACTACGTCATTTTCCATCATCCATATTCTCTTGTTTGAATAACTGCAACAGCCTTCTACCTAGATGTCCTACCTCTAAACCTGAGGTATTAAAAAAAAACAAAGAACAATAATAATTAAAATTCCGCTCTCTAGCCAGCGGTATATTGGAGACAGCTCTTACTGGTTCATGAAACCCAACTGTTAAATATTCAGGGATATTTTTTAGTGAATTGTCAAACCATTGGTTGCTTAAAATTGTCCATGGAGCAAGTATTTGCATCATAGAAATTAATAAACACTTTAGTTGATTTACTAGCACACAACAGATCTTCACTCTGAAGCAAGACTAACACTTTTAAAGCATAACGCTGATGATATCATTCTCATGCTTAAAATCAGTTAGTGGCCTTGCCCTCTTCCTTCTCAACCCTGGTGGTTGCAGTGGAATAATAAGACTTATCAACCTCCACACCTTTATTGTTTTTCTACTTAGCAAACCCTTCTGTCCCTGTGAGCAGACTTATCACCCTTGTGATAGCTCAATAGAATCACCAACCCCAAAATCTTAGAATGGTCACCTACATCTCACTGTTATATGTATATATCCCTCTTCTCTAGTGGCTTTTTGTCCCATAATTTGGGTAATGTTATCATATGACTCTGGTCCTAGACACCCATTGTAATCTGAGCTATCCTCTCCTCCCATCCTATCTTCTTCTTCCTTCCAACATGGCTGGGGCCCCAGCTAATCTAGGGTGACTTTAAAAAATCTGACATCATTTTTCTAGTTTAGTTCAGTCACTGGGGACAAAGGAGGCACAGGGTCATCACTTGTCATCAGGAACCAGAGAATAAAAATACACCTCACACTCTGGGCAAATGTAGGTTTTGCTGTACTCTTACATAACAATAAGCTAAACTTGTCTATCTGGAGTGTTTGAATATAGGGGGGCAAAAAAAATCACAAGATCAAATAGCTCCTGCATCAGAATGGGGCTCACTGTCTCATCCTCACCATCACCACTAAAAATAAAAATGATCAAATTATGAAAAGTTACTGAAAGAGACAAAGAAAAGCCTAAGAAGGATAACCTAAATGATGAAGAAAGAAAACTTAAGATCTTCCTACAGTAACACTACTCGCAGTCATTGTGCTGAGTAGAGATCTAAGGATAGAAGTGAGAATCTTTGCCAATGGCTTACCATTCTGTCATCAGTGACTGTGAGGCACTCATGTCAGCAGATGACCTGAGCATCACCTTCTAACACTTGTCTATCAGTATTAGAATCTTTAGTTCAATGACAAATGCTCCCTGACTCTAACCCATTCTTGTCACACACCTGTTGACATCCAAAGAGAATGCCAAGAACAAAGTCCTACCGGCTTACCAGCTCCTGTGCACAAGCTAAACTAAAACTCTCAAAAGAGTTGATACCCTGAGGTCAAATTACTTTTGACCACATATTTGATATCCAGATCATAAAGAGAAATGTGACAATTTGTGATGTCCCTGTTTTTTAAGCAATCACAGTTGAATAATAGACATATGTCCTCATAAAGAATTAAAGCATGGTCTATAAATGTTTATTTCTGAATAAAAGAAAGCTATAAACTCCACATGGGCAGAAACTTTGTCTTTTTTGGTCACTACTGTATCCCCAACACATAGAATAATTGTTGGCATATTCTAGGGGTTCAATAAATATTTTTTGATTTAATAAATACATGGGAGTATGAACATACTGTTAGAGGGATGCAGAGGAGAGAATGGATAATTACATTTCAGAAGCACCAGACACTACTCTAACCCCCATGATACAGAGTAAATCACTAGTTCTACCTTCAGGGCACTATCCTTTGGGATGAGTCTCTAAAACTTGGAACAAGATCTTGGTTTTGTCTTCCTTTCAACGTGCAACATAGAACTCAAGTGTCTATGTTCTGACCAATATTTTAACTAAAGAAAAAGCACTAATTGTATCTAAAGTCCTTTGTTTGAAATAGAAAGAGATACCAATAGTTCAGATGTGCTGGAATATACTTATAATTAAAAGAAATGCATCCTGGCTATTTGAAGTGTCCAGGCATTGGGCCTCTGTGTATCTCTAAGCCATCAGTCAGGACTCTGGAGCTGGTGATGAAGCTCAGTGTACCTATCATTGCAGGAAGGCAGAAAGTGGCATCACTCTGGCTTTGATCCATGACTCAGGCATATTTGTTGCTAACACAGACACAATTGGGGAACTCCAGATTTAAAAGGTCATATTGCCTCTTACAATTCAAGCATATTTTTCATATGCAACAATTTCTAATTGTACCCCTAAACATTGTTCTCATTGCCCAACAGACTGTAAGCAATTTGAGAAGAGGTGTCTAGTTCACCATTGTCTCATCAGCACCTAGTTCAGTACCTATGGCACACTGTACACATTTGATAACCTGGACTGAATATCTCCTCTTTCCAATAATTGTGCACTTAGTTTAGAATTCTCTGTTGATCTCAATCTGTACATTTAATACCTCTTGAACATTTTTCACTTAGATGTCTCACAGACACCTCAAAGTTTCAAAGCATGTGCTTTTTCCATGTTCCTTATATTAATAAATGGCACCACCACAATTGATGTCATTAACTTTTGATTACCCTAGATTTCCCCCTTCTCAATTATTGACTCCCTTTATTAATTACAAAGACCTATAGATTCTCCCTTTATAAACACCTTGACATCATTTCACCTTTGCTATTTCTCCTGCTATTCTCCAGGCTCTCATTCCTTATTAAGTGGATTATAGTCATAACCTTCTAATTCCACTAACTTTCATCTCATTGTTGCTACAGTGATCTCTCTAGAATGAAATTTGACTAGTTTTACCCTTTTTAGAATCCTTTAATATCATTAGGATAAATTTTAAACTCTAAGGTACCTTCTAATAATCTTTTAGATTAAGAATATCCAGCTTTATAAAGAATTTAAAGCTCCCAAGAGAATTTAGAAATACTCCCAAAATTTTGTTATAAAATATGAGCTATCTACTATGTATATATCATGAGTTATCTACTAAAAACAAATTGTAGGATAATTTCTACCATGATTCTAACATTATCATCAGATTCACTCCCTATTACAACTATTCATAAAACCCATACATTTTTCATATTTTTTTTGCTCACCCTTCTTTTTTTTTTTCTCAATGATGATTTTGACATTCCTAGACATACAGACATTTTGGCCTAGGTAACATGACACCTCAGCATTCTATGTAGCACAATAAATCATAGATACTGAGGAAGGATTAATAATAATCCCTTATATATTTTTTCCAAAATTCTTCTCTCTTTTCTTTCACTGATTTCCAAAATATTTCCCTGCCTCATTAAGTATTCAAGCTGCAGGGGACAGTCAGTATTCTTGTCTTGTTTGTTCTACATTATACCTGCTCATGTCTCTTAACGGCAAGCTCTCTGGGGCAGCAACACGTTATTCATCTAGGACTGGTCACCATGTATATTTCCTGCCTTAAACAGTAAATAATAATAGCCATCTGGTAGCTGTAATGTAAAGGAACAACATGAACAGAGCTACAAAGCAAATTATGATTCAGAATGTCACAATCATTTTGGGCACTCACATTTGCAACAAAGTGGTAGAAAGTTCAATTTCCTTGTCATCCTCATCTAAATTATGTATGTCTATGTGCTATGCTATATAGTTTTTTTTCTTCCTACTACATACTAAAATCCTATATAGTTAATTCAGAGTTAGTTTAGGTATTTCATTGCCACTGTGGTATTTTCTGACAATAATTTCTAGCTTGTTTCTATCAGTTCTCATTTATTGTTTTTAGGTAATGAGGCTCCAATTTGGACAGACAAGCAGTTAAGTTCATTCAACTTCTGTGCCATTTCTTCCTATGAATACATTATAGGTGTTTCTTTTTAATGCAATCAAAATTTACTACTGAGAATCTCATTTTCATTTGACTTAAAGGCCTTAGCTTTTACCTCACTTTATTCATAACATTATTTTATTCTTATGCTTTCTCTTGAACAATATAGATTAAAAGAAAGGGGAGTTCCATTAGAATGTCTACAACTACAAACAAATGCCCTATAGAATAAAGCTATACTCAGATACCAGCTGATTACCCATTGAAACAAAATATTATTGTTACAAAGAATTGTATAAGTAATTCTATAGAAGGAGAGTGTTCTATTGTGTATAACCATATGTTGGTAGATTGCAAAAAAAATGGCCACTAATTACTCCATGCATCCATCTTTGCATTGTGACTTTACACTCAAGTGGTGACCTCTATTTCTCTATCTGTTGCATCAGCATTTGGTCACTTACTTTAACTAACTGGATATTAGCTAGCAGGATGTAAGAAGAGTCTTTAAAACCACTTTTACACTGTGGCTTTTTCCATCTTGCTCTTGGGAACCTTTCAATCACCCTGTGAAGAAGCCCAGGTTAGTTTAATGAATAATAAGGAATTACATGAAACAGAAACAAGCCAAACAGTTTAGGCCCCTTAGACCTGCCAACTGCCAAAATGAAAGTCAAAATCATCCTAAACTCTTCAGCCACAGTCAAGTCACCATAGAGATCAACTATGCTAACCCAGACCAATGGAATTACCTAGAAGCTGGCCCAGAGGATTGTGAAAAAATGAAATGGTAGTTGTTTTACATTTTGGGCTAGTTTGATATGCAACAATAGATAACTGATAGAACAGATAACTGCTTGCTTTTTGTATTATGGACAGGTAGAAAACACAATGGTGCCATGTACAGCTTCAAATTAACAAGTTATATCTTGTTTCTTGCCACCAAGATGTAATTATCCTTTAACTTCCTTTATTCTTCCCTATGTTTTTTTTTTTTTATCTCAGCCATCAAAAAAATGTCTATCCAAAATCTCAAACCACCCAAGAAAGCCCAATGAAATGAGGGGAAAATTCAGAAACCAGAAGAAAAGAGTTGTTAAGTACATATTTTAAGTGCTATCATTGTCACTGATCTACTACTTAATCTGATCATAATGCCTGTATATATTTCTAGAACCTCAGAAAGCAAATGTGCTTTATAGAATCATATGAATTTTAAACAATAACAATTATAAAAACTAGCTACTCAGAAAGTTATAATAGAACTTAATACAAAAAGTAAATTTACAGAGCTTTGTAATTGAAAACCATTTTAGCCTTTGGTAATAAGAAAATTATTGGAAAATAATGAGTCCATAATTTAACTACTTAAGAAAAATAACCAAATCACTGTTCATTTGATTATATCTTCTTCTGCCAGGTAATGTTTCATAGACTTCTAAGTCTTAGCTCTGGGCAATAAATAATATCAATTATTATAAACCATGCTGTGAATTTCATAATATCTCCTGGTATTTTTCATTATTATAATTGTTATGGTCACAAGCACCAAGAGGATCTTAAAAAAAATCAAGAAGTTGTCTAAAGTCTTACAGTAAATCTCTCAGAGAAAAGAGTCAAAACCACATCCTTATGTGGTTCATTTTTGCACATCAAAGTATTCAATTCTAAGCCTTTTAAATGTAGAATGAGCTAAAAGAATCTTTAGTTGCAAGAAATATCTTTATCTAGTGTCTTTTCTCCCACTGGAGAAAATTATTCACCGGTACCAATAGATTGTATTGCTCCAACAAGCTTTGTTTCTGTTCTGGGTAGAGAAAACCCAGAAAATAAATATCTATATAATAGTATATTTACAGCTCTATCCAAAAGGGTTTGCTTTGTTTTCCATTTTTTTCATTTTTATATTCATGGTAGACTATGGACCAGCCTGCGTTAGGCCACATGATAGCATTAAGAAACAGAATAAAAAACTAGATGACACTGGCAAAGCAAGAATGGTAGAATGACCTTACTGGTAACAGGGGAGACGTTTAATTACAATCTGGACCTGTCCCCAGGTTAATGTTTTTTGTTTTTTTTTTTAAAGTCTGCTCTCATGATCTGCTTTAACATGATAGATTCCTTACTCTATAGGAGCTTCACTGACCATTGAACTTGGGGTGTGCCCTCAGGAGGAATAGGGCAGGCAGCAGAACTGGCCCACACTTGAATGTTGATCTCTTTTACTATTTGCTTGCTAAGTGATTAATAAAATGAAAGAGAGCATCAACCAAGTATAAATGGTCATTCTAAAGTGTCCTCTAACCTGGATCCACCATCCCCACCTAGCAAAAAGTATCCTCACATACTACCTTAGAGCTACTTTGCAACTTCTTCAATTATTTGGGCTTTCTGCTTTCTAGCATCTCTTTCCATGGCATGACTATAATCATGGCAAGCATATTAATAGCATTGTCTAGCCCTAAAATACACCCAAATGTAGCATTATACTTTTTTAATCCTCTCCTCTCAAAATAATAATAATTTACAAACTTTATATATACTCACTATTTTCTGTGTCTATGGAAATTAACTGGGACTCTAATATAATGTATTATTTATATTGTTCCTAGAATTTAAGACCTCTGGTGCTTTGAGTGTTGTAATTTACAAAATTATCTTTTCCTAATATCATATGACAAATAGGTCACCACAATCCTTCTCCTAAACTAAGTAATGTGAAAAATGAAACAAGATAGTAAGACTTAAGGCCTGAGACCTGTGAGAACCAGACTAGGAGGGGAATAAAGCCTTTTGCTCTAAAGTTTACAGTCTGCTAGGCCTTGAGTTGAATATTTGTTTTGTGTGAACCACTTAAAGATTGTGAAAGTCATATGGAAATTAAGCACATATAAGAACAATAATTAGCAATAATGATTTTTTGCTGTTTAAAAGCAAGTGACTAAGATACACTAGAAATTTTGTGCGTGAACCAAACAGTACAAAACTAAACCAGGGACATGGGATAAACTACTTATTGCAAGTATGCTCTGGATTTAGCTCCTGTTTTTCCTGGCAACCAAGGCAATAAGGAAAATACAGTAAATATAGATTTCATTGTTGGACAAATGGGAACATCAAAGTGCATTTTGACAGCAAGCACATTCTTCACACTAAAGTCTGGGCAACACCCACACTGTGCTTCGCAATATAAGGTTATCATAATGAACAGTGTTTTCAGATTTGACTTAAAATCATTCTTCAAAAGACCATGTCTTATAATAAGCCTTGGAAGATAAAGTCCAGGATATGAAACTAAAGGATAATATAAAAAAGGCCTTTGTATAAGCAACTAAAATAATATCATCCAGGTATTTTAATTATCATGCTCTAAATTAATAGAAGGAATACATTTAGATAAACTACTCTCTAAAGTGGATGACATAGTTGACCTGCTGCTTAAGACTCTGTTTTAGACACCAGATATTTGCACAGAGATTTTGGCAAGTGCTAGATTACATATGATTCAAAGTTCAATTTTCAATTTCTATTTCTATAGAATTTTATCCTGTAAAATGGTTACAAGAACAATATATTATTTTTAATAGATCCTTATATTTTATAAAATTTTCATATGATCTCATCTTATCTAAAAAATTTTGGATTATAGACATTTTATTTTCCATTTTACAGACAATAAAACTGAGGCCTATAGAGAAAAGTGGATTGCTCCAGATCATTTTTATTTACCAAATTGGCGTTAAGTATCTATTCACTACCTTTTTTTTTTCCTCATTCTAGGCACTGTGTTTGCAATGGAGATATACTGATAAGTGATGGCAAGACAGATGTGGTCTCTAAGCCAGGCCCACCACATAAATCAGTCCTTCCTCTATCAGCTTATCTGACTTCCACTGCAAGGCCCAGCATACCCTTCATCTCTAGGCCAAGACAAATTTCTACAGAGACATCTGAGTTACAGCACCAAAGAACATATACTGAAAATTTGTCTCTAATATTGGTAAAGACTAATCCCATTTTTCACCTGATTTCTTTACATCATTGTGAATGTAAACAGCACAATCTCTAGAGGTAAATTCTTATATTCAAGTCTGTAGTCGGCCACTAACCAACTTTCCAAAATTTGAGAACATTACTTTACACACCCAAGATTCAATGTCCTCATCTGTAAAAAGTGGATATTAACAATATCTATCTCAAAGGATTTTCATGAATATCAGATCGAATATTTTACTTAAAACATTAGGCACAAAATAAATGCTCATTAAAACAAAGTGCTTATTATTACATTAGTCCCTGCCAGTAGCACAGCAGCACACGTGAACCTCAGCTTACATTAGAAGTTAATTTTCTCCAACTCAACTTAATTACCTACTCCAAATGTATTCTGCTCAGATGGCTAAGCACTTAACCTCAGTTCTCATCCCTACACCAGGGTTATGCTAGGGGCCTGGAGCCCTCTGAAGTGGCAAGCTCTTGGTTAGGGAGGAGGCTGGAGAAATAAGATCCTCTGTCATCAGCAACTCTGTTAATTGCCCTTACCTTCTGTGCTACAGTTGTGGCTGGGAAATCGTGGTCGTGGCTGCCTTGGATTCTCTCTTCTTAGATGTCCGCTGACACCATCTCTCAGGCTTTGCTATCTCTGTATTCTAGGACCCACATATTTCCATGTGCTCTTCCTTCTATTCTTCTACAGCCCAGACTAATTTCCTTTTAGACAAGAAAAATATCATTTTCCCATCATCGTATTAGTTTTAAATCCTCTTCCTAATTTAGGGTTTAATTTTTTAGAGGAAAAAAAAAGCCATGAAAACTCTTTCCATCTTTCCCCATCCATCTTCTAAATAAATGAAAAGGGGAAAACATAAACTCTACCGTCTCAAAATGTTATTTGATATAATAGTTCTGGTCCTTCAAAGTTGAGACCCTGCATTGATATGTTTCTAGCCCAGACGCCTTCATTCAGAGGCCTCTTTATAGGGCGCCTTCAGCTGCAGCCTCTCCCAGGTGCCTCTGCTGAAACAGCCTTATGGGAAGGGGAAGCGTGAAGACACTTTTCCCCACTCTGACTCAGTGCTCAGTACTTTTCCACTGTTAGTCCCTCTGTCAGTCTGTCTCTCTCTCTCTCTACCCAGCCCACAGCGATATAAAACTCAGAAGCCTTTTGTTTAGAGTGCCATTAAGAGCGAGACATCCCCACCTGGTGACATTCCATGGGGAAAAATGAAACACTGGGAGAGCCAGCACTCTCTCCTCTTCAACCTCTTGCTTATACTTTCACAGTAAGTGATTAAAGGTGTGACTGTTGCTCTCATTTTGGTTTGTTTACCCCTGGCAGCTCTGGCTCAGTCCAGCTCTTGACAACCACCCGTTCTTAGAGCAGGTCTGGACTTCTGTCTGTTGCTATATTCCCCAGAACCATATTCTCTCTACTTTATTCAACTTCTTTACACCTGCTACTGTTTCTGTGGCCTCTTTTCCACTCCCTATATAAATCTGAATTCATGTCCCAGGATGGTCGGCCCTGGTCCTCTGCAGACAACAGGAACCTCAGCAGTGTGGCCTTGAGGTCACGATATGTCCTAGAATAAGGATGCTCTCCCAACTCCACCATTTCTCATCCTCAAAAAAAATACATGTCCTTTAGATACCATAAAATTTCCTTTGTGTTTTGGAGACAGATGAACCAAATTATATGAGCCTATTATCTGAAAGAGGTGGGGTTTTTTAATTAATTAATTAATTTTTGGCTGCATTGGGTCTTCATTGCTGCACATGGGCTTTCTCTAGTTGTGGTGGGTGGGGTCTACTCTGTTGTAGCGCGCAGGCTTCTCATTGCAGTGGCTTCTCTTATTGCAGAGCATGGGATCTAAGCACATGGGCTTCAGTAGTTGTGGCATGAGGGCTCAGTAGTTGTGGCTCATGGGCTCTAGAGCACAGGCTCAGTAGTTGTGGCTCACGGGCTCTAGAGAACAGGCTCAGTAGTTGTGGCACATAGACTTAGTTGCTCTGCGGCATGTGGGATCTCCCTGGACCAGGGATAAAACCCGTATCCCCTGCATTGGCAGGCAGATTCTTAACCAATGAGCCACCAGGGAAGTCCTTGAGTTTTAATTTGTTTTCCCTCCCAGGAATTTCTCATGTAGTTTGTTGTGTTGAATTTTGTATTTGCTTTGAAATCAGAGAAATGTGGGTTCTGATCTCAGCTCCTCCACTTCCTAGCTCTAAACTCCCTGAGTTTCCATTTTAATGTAAAAACAGTTATTAATATCCCCACAGGATTGTTAGTAAGTAAAATCAGATAGCATATGTAATATACCTAGGAATGCACCTACCCCACTGTATACACTCAACAAAGGTTAATAGCATTTTGTTTCCTAAGTTGAGAGTAAACAAATATGCATTAAAAAGATGACTAGAATTTTTATCTGAAGAGAAGAAAGGAGTGTTATTAATTTATTGTTATCTTATCAATAAAATAACCTGTTGATCTGTTGATTTTTGATATGTCCCCTGCATCGGCAGGCGGACTCTCAACCACTGCACCACCAGGGAAGCCCTATAACTACATTTTAAGTCCACATTTATTTATTAATAATAAAGCATGTCATCAGCATACAGAAGAATCTAAGAATTTCTACATACTATGATATGGAGAAATCATTTTGGTTACTTTATGTCAATTATGCCAGTATCTGCAGATCTAAGTTGAAAGAAAGAGAGAATCAGAAATCACCCAGTTCTGTACCATGCTAAATTAAAACACAAAGTCTAAAAGACCTCTTTCCCACTCTGAATCTTGATAGTATTAAGGTAGTGGATTTGAAGAATAATTGCACCCTTAGCCAAAACTATAAAGCTTGAACAAAAGACATATCCAATATATGACATTGATGAAATGACAACAAATGATTTAAATAGTTTTATCAGCTTTGTCATTGAGATGAGAAGCAGAGTATGGTGGTCGTCCTTAGTAGGATTCCATCTAAAAATTTAATTGCAACCAACAACAATATAATCAACTCATTAATAAAAATAACTTGCTAAGAAAAATAATATTTTAATGGATATAAATTAAAATGGTTCTAGAATTTAATGTGATGTGTCAGATATATTTTGGTAGTCAGCCTCAAACCAGGCTTTCAGCTCCAGGGAGTGAATGAGCTTTCCATAATTACTGATCTCTGGATCATGCTTCCTTCTCACTTTTATTCATCCAGCAATAGCCACAGTAGGGGCTTCCTGTAATTATTGAAGTCTACGTAATGCCACAGTGCCCCCTATTTGCTTTTTAAACCCTTCCAATATACTATTATAACCAATTTCTTGCAATAAATTCTTATCTGTTTGAATATGTACAATAGTTTCTGTTTTCCTGTCTGGACAATGATAGATGTACTGTGGGTGATATCTACCATCCTGTGATGCATACCTACCTGAAGGGGATTACATCTAAGAGGTTAGGAATAATATTTGTTGATTTGAAATTAAATGAATTTAATCTTATTGGTTTACAAAGTAATTTCCCAAACATTATTTTATTTGATTCTTACAATGCTTGAAGGATAGGGTAATAAGTAATATTTTTAAAATATGTAAATTTTTATATATGAGAATCGAGAGTTTAACTGACCTCTTAATGATCATATAGCTAATTCATTTATGGTATCACTATGATAACTATGGTATCAGCAGCATCCTTAGCTGTAAGCAACTGAAACTGAATCTGGATATTTTAAGCATAAAAATAACATATTAAAAAATATTGGGTAACTCATAGAATTATTGGACGGCTCTGATACCAGGCTTTGAAATGGGCAGGAGCAAAGGGATGCTGGACAGCAAATTGACTAAACACTCAGATACCAAAGACGTGCTACCTGAGTTTGAATCTCAACTTTGCCACTTAATAGCTGCCTGATTTGAGGCACACTGCTTATTTTTTTTCTGTTCCTTGTTACTTCATCTGTGCAATGAGGGTAAAAATAGTGCCTATCTCAGATAATTTTTATAAAGCATAGTTGAATTTAACCAGTGTAACGTGTTTAGAACAGTGATATCTCTATAAATATTAAAATGAACAAATGAAAATCCTGCCAGTCTGAGGATAACAACCACTCTATCTCCTTTCCATTGGTTTCATACTTTCTATTGTCAGACATTGGATGCAGCTCCTGGCACCACAGCACATTTGCAACTGGGAACACATGGCTTTCCCCTCCATGGCCAGGTTGAATACTCCACTCTCCCTGCCCCCATTACCACACCCTGATTGTTAATGAAAAGTCACAAATTCATGCCTTAACTGGCATAAAGCACAAAAGATCTTGCTCAGGTTCTATAATTGCAGGTAGGTTCTATGCAACCAAGGCACACAGAGTAGAAAATTCCCCAAATATAAGAAAAGGGTTCATATGCTGGGCCGACCAAAAAAAAAGGAAAGGGGAGAAAGAGAAAGAGGAAGAGGAAGAAGAAGAAGAAGAAGAAGAAGAAGAAGAAGAAGAAGAAGAAGAAGAAGAAGAAGAAGAAGAAGAAGAAGAAGAAGAAGAAGAAGAAGAAGAAGAAGAAGAAGAAGAAGAAGAAGAAGAAGAAGAAGAAGAAGAAGAAGAAGAAGAAGAAGAAGAAGAAGAAGAAGAAGAAGAAGAAGAAGAAGAAGAAGAAGAAGAAGAAGAAGAAGAAGAAGAAGAAGAAGAAGAAGAAGAAGAAGAAGAAGAAGAAGAAGAAGAAGAAGAAGAAGAAGAAGAAGAAGAAGAAGAAGAAGAAGAAGAA
Organism: Hyperoodon ampullatus; assembly: GCF_949752795.1. NCBI lineage: Eukaryota > Metazoa > Chordata > Mammalia > Artiodactyla > Ziphiidae > Hyperoodon > Hyperoodon ampullatus. The sequence continues at coordinate 99,421,836 of NC_136914.1, forward strand.
GAAGAAGAAGAAAGAAGAAGAAGAAGAAGAAGAAGAAGAAGAAGAAGAAGAAGAAGAAGAAGAAGAAGAAGAAGAAGAAGAAGAAGAAGAAGGAGGAGGAGGAGGAGGAGGAGGAGGAGGAGGAGAAGGAGAACAGGAGGAGGAGGAGATGAAGGGGGGAGGGGGAAGGAATAGGAGGGGGAAGGAAGAAAGAAAGAGACAAATATCCTCTATAGCTATTTGGTACCAAAGCCTGGGTTTTTATCTGAGGATGAAAAGATGAATAAGATATCATTACTATATATTAACAGCAGGCATTTAGGAGTGGGAATGGTACCTTACTCGTCTTTTACATGACCAAACAATGTAATCCTATGGACCAGCCCATAATTACAGATTTCCTTTAGAATTCATATCCAAGTTCTGCATGTGGATAAACTTTGAACAGAGTAGATTGCATTTTTCTTTTCTCTTTTCTTTTAACATCTAACTTTGCTCAGTTTCCCCATGTTTCTTGACTCTAATAAAAAAGAGCTGATAGGCAGAGTAAGTCAAAATAGAGAACTTCTTTTGTCATGCAACAACCAGCAAACTCAATGCACCATGTATAATCGTTGGGTAATATCTTATTCTCCCCTGGAAGATTGTTTCCTCACATCAAAGTTTTCAGTCCAGGTGAGCTTTATTGCACATAAATAGGACTTAACAACTCTCCTTTTGTTCTCTTTTTTCAATCTCTTCTCCCAATAAATGAAACCAATAAGGAGTATCTTGTATTCATAGCACATAAGCACAAAATGTGAATCTATGAGGATGAGTCTGATTTATTTACAAACATAATGGTACTTAAATATTCAAATAAGTGCTGTAACAGTTGTCTCCTTTGAGTCTATATGCTATTTTAATGATGCTATTTGTATTTGATCACATATGGAACTTTCAGAAATTATCTTCTCAATCAGTTTAGAGCCTAAAAAGTTATTGTCTTTTCTCTAAGTGAAATTTCAATTTTTTTACCAACCTTATAAAAATATTACCCAAATAATATAGTGTTTAATTATATAATTTATCAGACTTGACTGTGTATAACTTTTGCATATTTAAAAAATATGAATCCATATTATAAAAATGTATTTTCCCCTAAAAAGGATTTTTTAAAATATTACTGGCTTTGGAAATAATTCCTAAGTATAAATTTTACTGTGTGACTTTTTGAAACTAGTGTCATTTGATTGTACCAAAATTCGTGGTTGTATTATTCATAATATATAAAATGAATTGCTTTTCCTTGACACACATATAATCTGAAACTGATTTGTTTAAGGTCATGTTACATCCTATGTAACACATTCTTTTTTTTTTTTTTTTTTTTTTTGCGGTACAGGAGCCTCTCACTGTTGGTGGCCTCTCCCATTGTGGAGCACAGCCTCCGGACACGCAGGCTCAGCGGCCATGGCTCATGGGCCCAGCCACTCCGCAGCATGTGGGATCTTCCCAGACCAGGGCATGAACCCACATCCCCTGCATCGGCAGCGGACTCTCAACCACTGCGCCACCAGGGAAGCCCTGTAACACATTCTTTTAATTCTGGTTTCTAGTTATTTCACAATACATACTTACCAACAAGAGAAATATAAAATACATGGCAAGAAAGAAATGGAAAGAAAATGGAGTAGAGAAAATAAATGATATAGTCCCACCATCACATAGGCAGCTATTTAACCCCAGAACCTTCATGCCTCCTGGCTAGATTTCTCTGAGACAACAACTTGAAAACTAATTCCATTTCCTTAGAACTCTCTAAAAGCTTCAATTAAATTGTGTACACACACAGAAGCTGAACCAACGGTCACCTACCCAAGCAAACAGGGAAAACACATAATTGTAAAACATTCAATAAATGTGTTTTAAACAACTACAGAATGTGCCAGGTTAACCTCCAAATTATACTGTACAGTAAGGAGCTAGCCTAGAAAACTGGCACATATTTGTTTTCCCTACTTTGACCTCCCTCTTTCTAATAGAGGCTATGATGTTTCTTAATCGTTAAGATATTCCCATTATTATTTAATGTGCTTCTTTAAATTCCAATGAATCATGTCTATTAGCTTCATCTAGATAAGCACCTTAATGAATATATTATAATTATAACTGGCTTTGGACTCTTAAAACCAAAAAAAAAAGTCAAGCATTAAATGAATCTTTACCTGATGTCCTATATTGTGCTTAGGTCACTGAAATATGTACCATTCGATAATCAAACAAAAACCCATTTCAACAAATTTAAGAAGGAAGACAAATAAATGGATAGGTAGAACAAAAAATGTCTTTTCATGGCAATTGTTCCTATAATATTTGGAAGAGCAGAAAGCTGTCACTTTCTCCAACTTTATTTGCAATATTTCTGTAGCCAAACCTATTTTGTCTACATTATTTGTTGGTGAAGTTATTTGTTTTTGCAAGGCCATGGCAATAAAAACAAATAGAATATAACTATAGTGTATCACATTGCAGGCCTACTGTTTTATTATCTCACAAGTATGACAATAGAAATAGAACTTATATTTTAGAAAGTTAATTCATATTTCAAGGTGCATAAGTATGGGCAGTTTTACAAGCAAATATTGAACACTTATTGCCCAATGACTAGAAAAAAAGAGGGAAAATATTGAGGAGGGATTTAAGAAACATTTTGAAAATAAATCAAAGACTAAATATGTGAAAATAAAAGGTCACATCGTTATAAGTTGATATGTTCAATTTAGAATGTGTTCTCTAAAGATTTTTGAATGCCTGGCCATTCCTATATTTAAAGAGTAAGGCCTCATACAAGATAAAGAACTGGCATGAACTACTTGTTTCCTCTGATGAAATTAATCTGGAGAAGCTATAGAAGACAAAGAAAACTTGGACTTAAACCAGGAATTAAAATTAAAAACAACAAAAAAACCCATAGCAACAACAGAAATATCAAACCCCTGGGGAGATAGACCATTTTCTTGAACTGGTGTGTACTAGATGCAGGAAGAATGAGGATCAGTGTGACAACCTAGGCGCAAGGATAGTCATGGAGGTTTACATTCTGTTCTTGCCTCTCCACCAGCAGACTCTAGAAAATTATATTGGGCCCTTCACCAGAGCAATCCAGACTTAAGCATGGAAGTCCATGGGAGAATTATCAGGTGAGCAAAAGCCCTATTCCCTACAAAAGGAGTTGAAGGAAACAGAAGAGGACTGACCAGAAAACCATGAGAATTTACTCCTCCACAATGTCCCATTCAAATACTGGTATGATTGAATTACAGCCTGGGGACAGTGGCTCTCACAAAGCTGCTTCTCTTTAAGGGTTTATAATGAAAACCTCACCCAAGACAATTTTTGGTATATTATGGCTATGGAGTCATTCACTCCAGCACTCAGTGTTCCCTTCTTCCTAAACTCCATGAGTCCAACACAGACTAATGCCTGTCTTTAGCCCTTTTCATACACAATCCAGATGGTGTAGCTGACACTCCTCCCCAGAGGAGCATGAAGTCACACCTGAGGTACATAACTACCTTAAATATAAAATGGCTTACTGGAAAACATATCATTCAAAGTAGAGTTACTGCAGTTGATATGCAAATAATTTTAAATGATAATGACATATAATTTATTCTTAGGAGATGAAAAGCAATATAAGCAAAATTAAATCAGAAAGAAAATACAGCAATCAAACAAAAAGAAGAAAAATTAGGTGAAACAAATGAAACAATGTATTAGATAAGCAAGTAGAAAGATGAAGCCTGATGAAGAACATGAGTTAGAAGATCCAATGCATGACAAACGTAGCAGAAATGAATAAAGAGATATAGAGACATACAGAAGGAGATAGATATGCTGATATTAGATAATATCATTCCCAGAAGATAAAAGGCATAAAAAAAGACAGGTAAAAGATGAAAAATGCCAGCTTTAAATGATCTATACATTTAAAAAGAGGATAGATAAGGTAAAATGTAGAAACAACAAAGATAAAAGAAAATTCTATAAGCCTACCAAAAGAGATCACCTACAAAAGTACAAGGATAAAAGAATTTCAGAAGTCAGTGGATACAGGAAGATAGTATAATATTTCTAAAATATTAAAAGAAAAGGGTATTGAGCCAACAATTTGATATTATAATTTAAATGGATGATATAACAACAACAACAACAACAACAAAATCCCTGACATAAAAGACAATATGCCATACAGGGCCCTGAATTGGAAGTGCTTTTAGAATAAAGACTCAAATAATAAAGAAACTTTGAAAACTAAATATTTTAGCTGGTATTTGAGCTGCAATCAATGTGCTTATAAAGTCCTATTCTTTTCACTCCACCATATTGACTCTAAAATTAAGAGTAACGTTATCTATTTTTGATGTATTTTTATTAAAAGTATGGTAAAGCAGTAAAACAGTGGTTTTAAGTTTTTTAGTAAGATTTAATTATTTAAAATTCAATTCACTTAAATTATATAATTTCTTTACATATTAATCACAGCACCTTTCATTATAAGATTATAACTTTATGATCATTGTATAACTCAATATGTGTCTGAGAATGAATGTGAGATACCCAAAATAACTAGGGGCAGCTAACTTTCCAGCTAACTTTCCAACTGAATTGTCTATAGCTTTTATGTTGCCCTTATCATGTGCAAGACATTGCGGTGGTACTTAATGTGAGTGAGGGGAGATAATGGTTATACTACAATGGTGATAAAAAGGATAAAAGTATAAATAGTCATTTTAACTGTCCCCCAGTCCCCATAAGTAAATCTGATTTGTTCACCATCAAAATAAATCTAAATACAACTACTTCTCACAACTCCACTGGTACCATCCTGTTCCCTTAACGCTGCTCCTACAGCAGTGGTCTTCTAACTATTTTCTCTATATCTAAACTTCTCTTCCTTCTATATAATTTCCCAGAGTGATCATTTTAACACTTTGGACAGATGGGAGCATTCTCCTACTCAGTCTACTCAGTGGCAGCTACTACTCAGTGGCAGCTACTTCTCAGTGGCTACTGCTCAGTCCTACTCAGTGGCTTCCCATACATTGAAATAAGCATGTTTCATGTGCACTGTTCTAACTGCTGACATGCGCTAACCTATTTGTTCCTGAAACATACCTATGTTCCTGATGAGTAAATTAAAGCATAAAGAAATGAAGCATCTTACTCAAAGTCACCTAACCAGTAGGTAGCAGTCAACTCTGGAGCAGAGGTGCTTCAGCTGGGTCTAAACTGCCTGATTGATGAATGTATGCTTCTCCACTATCTATTTTCTTTTGCCCTATTAATATTAGACTCCCACCCTTAGCTAGACACATGGATGCTTCAGATAAAGACCATACTGTCCAGCCTCTCTTGGGGCTAGTTGTGGTCATGTCCTTGAGTTATGGCCAAAAAGATGTAAGAAGAATTGTTCTAAGGAAGCTAAAAGAGAAACTTCCTCACCAGATATCTAGAGGGTGCCTTTGATCCTTCTTTTTTATCTCTTTCTTCTTCCTGATTGTTGTGATGCAGACATGGCAGGTGCTTGAGCAGACTTCTTGGAGCTAGCAGAAAAGACCTACAATTTAAGGAGACAGGAGAGTTAGAATGGGATTGGGTCCCTGATCATAACCAGCTCTGGATATCCTACCTCCAGACTTTTCTTACTTGAGGAAGAAATGAACTCTATCTTTTTTTTTTTTTTTTTTTTTTTTTTTGCGATACGTGGGCCTCTCAACGCTGTGGCCTCCCCCGTTGCGGAGCACAGGCTCCGGACGCGCAGGCCCAGGGGCCATGGCTCACAGGCCCAGCCTCTCCGTGGCATGTGGGGTCTTCCCGGACCGGGGCACGAACCTGCGTCCCCTGCATCCGCAGGCGGACTCTCAACCACTGCGCCACCAGGGAAGCACTTATCTTATTTATGCACTGTTATTTGTGTGATTTTTGTCACATGTGGTCAAATTAATCCTACCTAAAAAAACCTTCAAGTAAAAATGTTGAGTATTTTAATTAGATATAAGAGGAGTTGTGGCCATTTACATTAGATAAGTTATATGTATAGCCTGTAGTTATAAATAGCACATAGATACTATTCAAAGGCATGGAATGGATGAATATTTAGAATGCATACCGTCATCATTATCACATTTCTTAAATCAACCAATGAGATAAATGCATGGGTGAGATTATTATGTATAGGATATTATGGGAAAGCTAGATATTTGTAATATGTTTCCAATTTCTGAGATTATCAAACTAATAATAATGAAATACATATTAAGGACTTACTGTGTGCTGGGCACTGCTACATATATCACAGGGATTGATTTATTTGATATTCGCAATAACTCTAAGAGTCAGGTATTAATTTTATCTCCATTTGAGAGATATGAAATTGAGGCTCAGAGAGGTGAATAACCAACCAAAGATCAAAGCATTTGTAAGCATTGGAAGCTGGAGTCGAACCCCAACCATCTGACAGTGTGAACATACATGTCTGATGCCTGTGTCAGAGACTGCATAATTCTGTTTTATCATGATTACTTGTTGAGTGTTCATTTTCCCTTAGTTTGTGATACTCTCCAGGCCAACAAGCCATACACAGTAGTAACTTTAGAGCCAGTGAAGTGCCTGTCACTAAGGAGTCACACTGATGGATTATTAATTGAACTGCGTATCTCAATTTTCACCTTCTTAAATACAACCAAAGGAATAGATTCTAAAGCCATTTCTATTCCCAACATTAAACACTTAAATTTCCACCAATTACATTCTTTTTTCAGGCTGAAGTAAATCTATTCCTTACCATCAGTGAAATGAGCTAATGAGTAATTCACATAGTACCCTGCCTGACACAATCAAAAAATTATCCTGGAATTTTCATTTAAGAATGTAAATCTGTATATATTAAGGTTGAAAGTCTGATTTCAATTAAAACATGTAACTTGATTGCAAGATAATGTAAAGGAAAAGTTTCCTTTGGCTAAAACCCTGCCAATAACACTTCTACGATGCTCATTGCTTTGAAAATATTAGAGCAGCATGATAAAAATTCAGACATTCTGTTTGGGTTTTGTGGATTTGTATCACATGAGTTTTCTTCCTCTTTTGAATCTATTTTTTTGTTTTGTTTCATACAGAGGCCACTTTATTTATTCCAGCCAAGATCTGAAAATTCTGTGATTTTTGTTCATTGTTAGCCATTTGCTTAGTTTTATACCCACTTTCATGCCTATAACCACAGAGTCACACAGCTAGAATTTTGGAGATGCCAGTAAATTGCAGAGTCCCTTCCTGGTAAATAAGAGGCCACATACCACTCACTCCTCCCTTCTCTGGCTTTGTTTGCAGAGTTGCATATGTGGAACACAACTGTTCTGCGTTGTCAAAAGTCAAATGCTTTCAGCAGTTGCCCTGGCTCAATTTCTACCTCCCAGCAAATGTATGAATATTTCCCCAGCCCTCCATCACAAATCAGAACATTCATTCTGCCAAACAGAGCCAACACATTCCAGACACAAATTCCGGAAACTGAAGAATGAGAGACTCATGGAATTAGATACAACCAAAATAAGTTCCCAGTGAGATATTCTAACCATTACCAAGGTTCACCTGACACATTCCAGGTATAAACATCACTAACAAGTGCCAGAAGCTAGGGGAAACACTGACAGAATGGAATAAAGAGGCTTCCCACAACCCATTTAGAAAACCCTAATACATCCTCATGACTCCCACTTGCCAAAACATGACCATGATGAATAAATGTGATGGATTATACACATTTAGATGAGCAAAATTTCCAAATGTGAGCATTAAAGAAAAAGTAGGAGAGATGGTTGGCATGGCATGATTTACATTTTTTTCTTTCTATAACGAGTTGTTTCAAGTTCGGACTATCCGTGGATCCCCAGATGAAAGACACTTGATTTTATTCAGGCCTGGACTCTTTTCCTTTTTTCGATTTGGACATTAGGTATACACTGCCAATCTCCGCTACTACCATTAGTTACACACATACTTCAGATTCCCCAGTTGGACCCCTTTCTAAAGTTTTTGGACGGACCCATACCTAATCTGTAGTAGAGGCAATGCTTTTAACAGCAGCTCTTTCCCATGTTCCATATTTTTCACCAACCTCTTAAAGATCAAAGCCATTAAGTATAGAGAAAGGGAGTCCAGGCCACCACTGGAGAAAGCAAAGACAAAGGAAGGGGCCTCTTATTAAGTACTTAAATGCATCAGCACCATCCTAAGCATTTTACATGTATCAAGTAATTTAAACCTCTGAGCAGCCTCCTAATATGGCTGTCATCATTATTGACATTTTTATCACAGATGAGGAAACTGAGTCCCAGAAAATTGAAGCTAACTGCCTAAGATCACAACAAGTAAGCGGTATGTCAGGATTCAACCCAGGCTGTCTCATTCCAGAACATCGTCTCTTAACTCCTATACTTTGCTTCCTCTCATTCATAATGATAGCCAATGTTGTTTAAGCACTTTCTAGTGTTTTTCTAAATATTCTGCAGAAGTGAGGCCATGAGTAGCTATCTCTTTCTAATTTGCTCAGCAGACTGGGAAAGAACCTTACTTTCCCAGATATTCGAGTCATGTAAAAGTGGTGGAAGCTAGTATAGCTGTCAGTCTACTTTTCCATGACGGACTTTAGGAATGAAGAGGCAAACATATGGTGTAGCTGGATGAAAACAGCGTCCTTGGTTCACATCATTAAGGCTATCAGGTAACCATGCCCCTTACAAAGCTAGGAAAAATAGTACAAAATTGGTCTTTCAATTCACTATGATTCACTATTTTGTTAATAATTGTTTTATCCTGCTTGGCACTCTCTTCTTGTACACCCAATTTAATATTTAAATATGAAGGGGAAACTACTTTGAGCCATCTGAAGGAAAATTTAATCTGAATGCAATGTGGTTCATGTTCACTGTTTCTTTTTTTACTAAGATTATTCAAAAATGATTCAGATCATTGAGTTCAGAGCTCTGATTCAAATTATAACTGGAATGAGGAAATGGATAAGCAATCTCAATAGGTAGGGGAAAAAGGTAAAGATACAACTAGAGATGTAGCAGGATCAAGTATTGCTTTAAAAAATGATTTTCATGACTTTTAGTATGTTAAACACTTAATAGCAATCTGCTGAGTCCACAACGTTAGGAAAGTTGAGGGTCTCATGGTCTGTCTGAGCACGAGTGAGAGCAAGACAAGGAGATAAAATTGTTCTTCATGGGGAAGTAAGAACAATGTTGAGGTTTGGAGTTTGGTGGCCTAGTGCAAGTAGCAAGGGTATCAGGTAGAGAAAGAGGCCCAGGGAGTTGGTGATAAGCTGAGCTCTAATGAAGAAAGAATATAGCCATCAAGAAATTCCTTAGGGCATTGAAGAGATGATAAAATTTAGGACAGTGGTTTCTATTTGAATTTGAATTTTGTTCTTCCTTGGGCTCTAATTATTCTTTGCTACCTCTTTGGTAAGTGTCCATTCGATGCAATAACCTCGTGTGAGTGGTGATTTAGGAAAATGAAGGGAAGGATTAAATTGGCTGGGTCTGACATGATGGCAGTTGTAGGAGCTTAGAGTGCTGATAAGAATGAGCTCAAATGGTGAAGCCAGATGCAGTGTCTTTTAGAAGAGGATTGCAAGCCTCCTGAAAGTGATGTGACCCTAGAAAGTTAGACCAGTAAAGATATAGAAAAAAAGGAAAGAAAGAGTGGGGGAAGGAGGAAGCAAAGGTAGAAGGAAAGTAGAGAGAGAAAAAGATAAAGAAAAAAAAGAGAGAGTGCTTCTTTTTTAAGGAATTTAAATTATTTTAATAAAGGGGTTACAAAGGATGATTCCCACCCTCCCACCTCCCCCTACTGCCACGAATAACTATAGAAAGAGCCAGAGCAGATGACTCCCAAAGTATTCACTGCATCAAAACACAGACCCCGATCCCAAACTAGAAATATGATAATCACATTATCATCTTTTCTCTAATAAAAACAATGACCTCAATCCAATGGTTTTATTCAAAACAGAGTAGAAAAAAATACTGCATTAGGTCTGTAATTGTTTAGCTTTGTCTGCCAATAACAAATAGAATTATCATGTACATTAAGGAAAGGAAACAAATTTTAAACAGAGTTGACACTTTTAAAGTCTGGCTGTGCGTCAGCTTTCATTTAGTGACCAGGATGCCCATGAGTGCATGCATAAATGAAGTAATGAGAATATACTTTTGAGTTGAGGGTGAAACTTTTTAGGTACATTAGAAAAAAATAGTCATACAGATCAGTTTTTATCTAGAAGACAAACGAAGGGAGAAGGACACAGTGTTATGTTTACAAGTTCATGAAAATAAGAAGATATAGATGAAAACACAGCTTAAATAAAGTTAGTAAAAAAAAAAAGAATTTTTTTTAAAAGAGGAGAGAAAGGAAAGAGTTTATTATATGCAAATGTCTATTTTTCAGGACTTTTAGGGAGATAAAATGTAGGACAAGATAATAAGCAGAGCTATCAGGCCATAACAAATAGACTGAACTCTATATATTTGTATTAGAAATGCATGTCTTAGACTTCACCCATACCCCACATGGATGGTGTCTTAGTCTTTTTGGGTTACTATAACAAAAATACCATTGACTAGGTGGCTTAAACAACAGCATTTATTGCTCACAGTTTTGGAGACTGGAAAGCCCCAGGTCGAGGCACTAGCAGATACCGTGCTTGGTGACAGCCCACTTTCTGGTTCACAGACAGCTGTCTGCTGTTGTGTCCTATGTGGAAGAAGTGGTGAGAGAGCTCTCTGGAGTCTCTTTTTATAAGGGCACTAACCCCACTCATGAGTGCTCCACCCTCATGACCTAATTAATCACCTCCAAAAGGCCCTGCCTCCTAATACCATCATGCTGGGAGTCAGGATTTCAACATATGAATTTTGGGATGACACAAACATTCAGTACATAACAAATGGTGTCACATAAATAGACATGAGGTTATTGGTCAGTTTCTAGTGAAGGACTACAGGCGAGTGAGAGGCTGTGATGGTTCATAGCCTGACTGTTCACAGGGTGGAGGTAAAACTGATTATTCTTATAATTTAACAAGGAACCAGGCTCTTCCTAAGTGAAAACACAAGTCATACAGTGGATATAACTTTTCTTGGAGTTTCATGTTATTTAAAAATGAAGAATTGTTTTCAGTCCTGTGTCCTGGCCCTTCCTTTACTCTAGTGACTGAGTGTCCCTGAAGACTTCATCTCTGAATCTCTAAGAGAGTATTGAGTACTCACTCCACCAGGAAGATACATACACACTTTCTTTTCTGAGCTTCAAATATCACATGCCAACAGTTTAATGTTCATCAACACTGGACAGATTTAGTGTACCTTCTCAGTATATAAGACATATCTCTCACCTCTCTCTACACACTGTAATTTGGAAATGAAAAACTAAAAGTTCATAATCATTTAAATTGTATTTTACTCTTGACCCGTGGTTGAAATTTTAGAATGAAGCCACTAACTCTGTCTGTATGCCTATTGGTCTGTAATTCAGAGAGGGGAACCATACTCAATATCTTGTAATAACCTGTAATGGAAAAAAAAACTTAAAAATGTTAGATATAAATATATGTATAACTGAATCACTTTGCTGTACACCTGAAACTAATGCAATATTGTAAATCAACTATATTTCAATAAAAATTTTTTTTAAAATTGTATTTTACAAATCCATAACCATAAATGATTATGCTGTAGACCTTATTTCTGTCTCTACTATATTTAGGACTGTGTATGCACAGCTACTTTGAAGAAAGGTTTGGTAGTTTCTATAAAATTAAACATGTCCTATAACACAGCAATTCTACTTCTAGATATTTTCCCAAGAGAAATAAACATATGTATATCTCCCCTCCCCAAAGACTTGTTAAGATAATCATAGCAGCTTTACCCAAAAATTACCAAAACTGTATACAACCCAATGTCCATGTGATACATTCATACAATGGAGTACAACTCAACAATAAAAAGAACCAGTAGTTACATACCCAACATAAATAAATCTCACAGACATTATGCAGAACCAAAGAAGCCAAATGAGTACATACTGTATGGCTCAATTTATGTGAATTTCTTGAACAGGAAAAATAATTTATGGTGAAACAATTTAGAATATTTGTCTTAGGGAATTGATTGCATTTGGAGAGGTAAGAGAACTTTCTGGATGATGCATCCTGTTGTTTGCCTACACTTTCTTCTCCCTAATAAAATCTTTTAGTTTTAGTTTAATTAAGTTAATTTATTTTTTCATTCATTCATTCATTCATTCATTCATAGTTATCTATCTCATCCCTAGTTCCAGAGAGGGATCCTGATGACTGTAATTGTTGAAATGGCAACTCAAGTGGACCTAACATGCTTAAAATATGGAAATACAAGCTATGTTTAGGTTAGAGCCTTCTCTGTTGCTTTTCCACAGGACATGAACAAATAAAAATTACCTTAGGTATTCCTACCAGCTATTTTAAGAATACAATGGGAACCAGTATCAAAGTGAAGTCTACAATTAGAATGATAGAACAGAGATGTAAAAAGAACTTGGGTTTTGGTCACAGTCTAGCCATTAACTAACTCTGTAGACTACCTTTCTCTGTACTTCTTCATATTGAACTTTATACATCTTATTAACTCTACAGCAGTCTCTGTGAGGTAGTCTGCTGCAGAAAGCCAAAGCATGCTAAATGGAATGGCTCCATTCTTCATTTGGGATTCCTGTAAAATTATTTAACTAAAAATATACTGGCACCTGGGTTTTGCTATTTTATCCTGCCACAAACAAGGTTTCCTTGATTTCAAGAAACTTTCCACACCCCAAACTTTTAGATTATGCCCTGTCCCAACTAATATCTAGATAAGAATGGTGGGAAATTAAATCTCTATGATCCCAATCCTGTTTCTCTTGAAGGTTTCCTCATCTATGTAAATGGTATCTCCATATTTCCTGTTGCTTCCACCAAAATCTTTGGAAACATCATTGACTCTTGTCTTACATCCCACAAATAATCCATCAGGAAATACTCTCAGTTCTGTCTTCAAAATATTTCCATACTATTGTCATGTAGGCTACTGTTCTTCTTAGTGCTGTACACTGAAGTTAAGAAATGACATGTCATGATCTTTCTATAAAATACCTTTAAATGAGTTCAGCTAAAAAAAAAATTGAATGTGTATATATCCACATATTTACATATACACATAAATAGAGGGATGTAAAGCAAGTATAGCAAAATAATAATAGGTCAATCTAGGAGATATTTGGTTGTTCATTTTACTAGTATTTCAATTTTTTTATAGGTTTAAAATGTTAGAATATAAAGTTTGGAGAAATGCTGATTCTAAAATACACAATTTTTTTTCCAGAATCTAACCACTTCTTACCATCTCCAACCAACTCTTCCTGCTTGTTCTTAACTACTCTCTTCTCCTGCCTAAGCTATCAAAGTAGTCTCATAACTCTTCTCTTCTGCTTATATGTCTCCATAATCTCTTCTCAATAGTAGCAATAATAATTCTCCTCAAAACTGTATCACATCATTCAATGCTTAAAATTTTTTTTCAATGGCTTCTTATCTCTGTCATAGTCAAAATTTTGACCATAACTAAAAAGGCTCTAGCATTTCCCTTGGTCATCTCTGACTTTTGCTTCTCTGACTCTCCCTTTGGCCACTGCACACCAACTACACTGACCTTCTTGCCATTACTCTGAAAGTACATTCCCTCTTGCCTGCTCAGAAACTTTACATTTGCTATTTCCTCTGCCTAAAATGTCTTCATTTAGAGAGCTATCTGTTTGACTTTACCATTTCCTTCAAGTCTCTGCTCAAATGTTAACCGTTTGGTCAAAAATGTCTTGATCGCCTGCAACAAAGAGAGCTAGCTCTCCACCAAAGATGGATTTCCTCTTTTGTGGTGTAGAGCTGTTGCTGGTAAGTGGCTACCCAGACATGGACCACATTTCCCAAGTACCCTTGCATCTAATGGGACCACATGATTGTATAATACTTAGTGAAATCAGTGAGGGAGGAAGTAAAGTCCATCACATTTATGCTGACCCTATAAACTCTCGTGTGAGATCTCTACACTCTCTCCTCTTACCAACCATCTAGATGTTGATGTTCCAGGTGATATCAGGAGTCACACTTTGAAGATAGTGGAGGGTAGAGAATGACTTCAAAGAGCAGAGCACCCCATTGTCACTACCACCATTTATACTTATATATGAACAAGAAACTTCTATTTGTATAAGCCACTGTTGTTTATCTGCTACAAAAGCTACTATATACTTCAAATGATACATCATCCTATGTACAATAGAAAGCCCCTCATCTCCATCTAATACACTCCATTTATCTGCTGTCTGTTTCCCCCAGTAGATCATAAGTTGAATGATGCTAGATAACCTCTTGCTTTTGTGTGTTGTTCTTTCACCAGTACTTGAGGCATGTACTTGCATCCACCTCACTGTCCACAATCTGCTCCTGTCACAGTCTAACCATGACACTTCTTTACTTTTGGTTACTTGAAGTCATCCTTTAGCTCTCACATTTTTCTCAAATCCCGCTGCCTATCCATCAACAAATCTATTGGTTCTATCTTCAAAATATAACCAGAATATCACTATTTCTTACTATTTCCACTGTTACACCATCACCTGGTGGATTACTGAAGGAGCCTCCTGTGCTCTTTATGCTACTGCTATGTCCCACTTCATTCTATATATTTTTTTTAAATTTTATTTTATTTTTGGCTGCATTGGGTCTTCGTTGCTGCACACGGGCTTTTGCTAGTTGTGGTGAGCAGGGGCTACTCATCATTGTGGTGTGTGAACTTCTCATCATGGTGGCTTCTCTTGTTGAGGAACACGGGCTCTAGGCACGCAGGCTTCAGTGGTTGTGGTGCACGGGATTAGTTGCTAAGTGGCATGTGAGATCTTCCCGGACCAGGGATCAAACCAATGTCCCCTACATTGGCAGGCGGATTTTTAACCACTGCACCACCAACTTAAGATATTTAGTTAAAACCCAAGTTCAATCATACTACTTCTCTGTTTAAAACCCCCCATCTCAGAGTAACAAGTCATGCTTACTATGGTCTTCCAAGCCCAGGAGACCCACTCTTTATTCTAACCCGTTTTTTTCTTACTTCATTTCTTAATATTCTCTTAATATCACTGCTCTAGCTACAGTGGCCTCTTCTGTGAACCTGGATTAAATTTGCTTGGCCGAGGGAGGAGAGGAAGATGGCGGAAGAGTAAGATGCAGAGATCACCTTCCTCCCCACAGATACATCAGAAATTCATCTACATGTGGAACAACTCCTACAGAACACCTACTACTGAATGCTGACAGAAGTCCTCAGACCCCCCCAAAAGGCAAGAAACTCCCCACATACCTGGGTAGGGCAAAAGAAAAAAGAATACACAGAGACAAAAGGATAGGGACGGGACCTGCACCAGTGGGAGGGAGCCGTGAAGGAGGAAAGGTTTCCACACACTACAAGCCCCTTCGCGGGCGGAGACTGCAGGTGGCGGAGGGGGAAAGCTTCGGAGTAGCGGAGGAGAGCACAGCAACAGGGGTGCGGAGGGCAAAGCGGAGAGATTCCCGCACAGAGGATCGGTGCCCTCAGGCACACACCAGCCCGAGAGGCTTGTCTGCTCACCTGCTGGGGCGGGCGGCGCTGGAAGCTGAGGCTCGGGTATCGGGTTTCAGTCGGAGCGCAGGGAGAGGACTGGGGCTGGTGGCAGGAAGAGAGCCTGAAGGGGTTAGTGCACCACGGCTAGCCCGGAGGGAGTCCGGGGAAAAAGTCTGGAGCTGCCGAAGAGGCAAGAGACTTTTTCTTCCCTCTTTGTTTCCTGGTGCGCGAGGAGAGGGCATTAAGAGCACGGCATAAAGAAGCTCCAGAGACGGGTGCGAACCACGGCTAAAGGAGCGGATCCCGGAGACGGCGTGGGATGCTGGGGCTGCTGCTGCCACCGCCACAAGGCCTGTGTGCGAGCGCAGGTCACTGTCCACACCCCCTTCTGGGGAGCCTATGCAGCCCGTCACTGCCAGGGTCCCGGGATCCAGGGACGGCTTCCCCGGGAAAGCACGTGGAGCGCCTTGGGCTGGTGCAACGTCACGCCAGACTCTGCCGCAGGCTCACCCCGCACTGCATGCCCCTCCCTCCCCTCGGCCTGAGTGAGCCAGAGCCCCCGAATCAGCGGGTCCTTTAAACCCATCCTGTCTGAGCGAAGAACGGATGCCCTCCGGCGACCTACACGCAGAGGCGGAGCCAGGTCCAAGGCTGAGACCCGGGAGCTGTGAGAGTAGAGAAGAGACAGGGATGTCTCTCTGTGCAGCCTCGGAGGCAGCGGATTAAAGCTCCATGGTCCGCTTGATGTGCCCTGCATCTGTGGAGTGCATGAATGGACAGCGAATCATCCTAAATTGAGGAGGTGGACTTTGCGGACAAGATTTAAGATTTTTCCCCCTTTTCCTCTCTTTACAACGAATTATCCCAAATTAAGGAGGTGGCCTTTGAGAGCAAGATTTCAGACCTTTTCCCCTTTTCCTCTTTTTACAACAAACTATCCCAAATTGAGGAGGTGGACTTTGAGAACAAGATTTTCAATGTTTTTCCCCCTATTCTCTTTTTGTGAATGTGTATGTGTACGCTACTGTGTGAGATTTTCTCTGTATAGCTTTGCTTCCACCATATGTCACAGGGTTCTATCCATCCTTTTTTTTGTTGTTGGTTTGTTTTTTTTTTCAATAATTACTTTTTTATTTTAATAACGCTACTATATTTTATACTTTATTCTATTTTACTTTATCTTCTCTCTTTTTTCCTACCTTCCCTTCCTCCCTCCCTCACTCCACCCATCCTTTCATTCTTTCTCTCTTTCCTTCCTCCCTCCCTCCCTCCGTTCTGAATTTCTTTTTCTTTCTTTCTCTTTCCTTCGTCCCTCCCTCCTGTCTTTCTTTCTTTCTTTCCTTCCTTCCTCCCTCCCTTCTTTCTTCCTTTCACTCTTTCTTTTTCTTTCCTTCCTTCCTCACTCCTTTCTTTCTTTCTCTCTTTCTTCCTTCCTCCCTCCCTCCCTCCTTTCTTTCTTTCTTTCTTCCTTCCTTCCTTTCTTTCCTTCTTTCTTTCTTTGTTTCTTTCTCTCTTTCTTTCTTCTACTAACTCATTCCTTCTACATTTTCTCCCTTTTATTCTGAGCCAGGTAGATGAAAGGCTTTTAGTTCTGCAGCCAGGAGACAGTGCTATGCCTCTGAAGTGGGAGAGCCAATTTCAGGCCAGGGGTCCACAAGAGACCTCCCAGCTCCACATAATATCAAGCAGTGAAAATCTCCAAGAGATCTCCATCTCAACACCAGCACCCAGCTTCAGGCAACGACCAGCAAGCTACAGTGCTGGTCACCCTACGCCAAGCAACTAGCAACACAGGAACACAACACCACCCATTAGCAGAGAGGATGCCTAAAAATATAATAAGGACATAGGCACCCCGAAACACACCACCAGACGTGGACCTGTACAACAGAAAGACAAGATCCAGCCTCATCCACCAGAACACAGGCACTAGTCCCCCCCGACCAAGAAGCCTGCACAACCTACTGAAACAATCTTAGCCACTGGGGACAGACACCAAAAACAATGGGAACTAAGAATCTGCAGCCTGAAAAAAAGGAGACCCCAAACACAGTAAGATAAGCAAAATGAGAAGACAGAAAAACACACAGCAGGAGAAGGAGAAAGATAAAAACCCACCAGGCCTAACAACTGAAGAGGTAATAGGCAGTCTACTTGAAAAAAATTCAGATTAATGATAGTAAAGGTGATCCAAGATTCTATTTCCAAGATTCAAAATCTTGGAAATAGAATAGACAAAATGCAAGAAACAGTTAACAAGGACCTAGAAGAACTAAAGATGAATCAAGCATCGATGAAAAACACAATAAATGAAATGAAAAATACTCTAGATGGGATCAATAGCAGAATAACTGAGGCAGAAGAACGGATAAGTGAGGTGGAAGATAAAATAGTGGAAATAACTGATGCAGAGCAAAATAAAGAAAAAAGAATGAAAAGAACAAAGGAGAGTCTCAGAGACCTCTGGGACAACATTAAATGCACCAACATTCGAATTATAGGGGTTCCAGAAGAAGAAGAGAAAAAGAAAGGGAATGAGAAAATATTTGAAGAGATTATAGTTGAAAACTTCCCTAATATAGGAAAGGAAATAGTTAATCAACTCCAGGAGGCACAGAGAGTCCCATACAGAATAAATCCAAGGAGAAATACGCCAAGACACATATTAATCAAACTGTCAAAAGTTAAACACAAAGAAATCATATTAAAAGCAGCAAGGGAAAAACAACAAATAACACATAAGGGAATCCCCATCAGGTTAACAGCTGATCTCACAGCAGAAACTCTACAAGCCAGAAGGGAGTGGTAGGACATAATTAAAGTGATGAAGGAGAAAAACCTGCAACCAAGACTACTCTACCCAGCAAGGATCTCATTCAGATTTGATGGAGAAATTAAAACGTTTACAGACAAGCAAAAGCTGAGAGAGTTCAGCACCACCAAACCAACTTTACAACAAATGCTAAAGGAGCTTCTCTAGGAAAGAAACACAACAGAAGGAAACTACCTACAATAACGAACCCAAAACAATGAAGGAAATGGGAATAGGAACATACATATCAATAATTACCTTAAATGTAAATGGACTAAATGCTCCCAGCAAAACACACAGATTGGCTGAATGGATACAAAACAAGACCCATATATATGCTGTCTACAAGAGAACCACTTCAGACCTAGAGACACATACAGATTGAAAGTAAGGGGATGGAAAAAGATATTCCATGCAAATGGAAATCAAAAGAAAGCTGGAGTAGCAATTCTTATATCAGACAAAATGGACTTTAAAATAAAGACTATTAGAAGAGACAAAGAAGGACACTACATAATGATAAAGGGAACGATCCAAGAAGAAGATATAACAATTGTAAATATTTATGCACCCAACATAGGAGCACCTCAATACATAAGGGAAATACTAACAGCCATAAAAGGGGAAATTGACAGTAACACACTCATAGTAGGGGACTTTAACACCCCACTTTCACCAATGGACAGATCATCCAAAATGAAAATAAATAAGGAAACACAAGCTTTAAATGATACATTAAACAAGATGGACTTAATTGATATTTATAGGACATTCCATCCAAAAACAACAGAATACACATTTTTCTCAAGTGCTCATGGAACATTCTCCAGGATAGATCATATCTTGGGTCACAAATCAAGCCTTGGTAAATTTAAGAAAATTGAAATTGTATCAAGTATCTTTTCCAACCACAATGCTATGAGACTAGATGTCAATTACAGGAAAAGATCTGTAAAAAATACAAACACATGGAGGCTAAACAATACACTACTCAATGACAAAGTGATCACTGAAGAAATCAAAGAGGAAGTAAAAAAATACCTAGAAACAAATGACAATGGAAACACGACAACCCAAAACCTATGGGACGCAGCAAAAGCAGTTCTAAGGGGGAAGTTTATAGCAATACAATCCTACCTTAAGAAACAGGAAACATCTCGAGTAAACAACCTGACCCTGCACCTAAAGCAATTAGAGAAAGAAGAACAAAAAAAACCCAAAGTTAGAAGAAGGAAAGAAATCATAAAGATCAGATCAGAAATAAATGAAAAAGAAATGAAGGAAACGATAGCAAAGATCAATAAAACTAAAAGCTGGTTCTTTGAGAAGATAAACAAAATTGATAAACCATTAGCCAGACTCATCAAGAAAAAAAGGGAGAAGACTCCAATCAATAGAATTAGAAATGAAAAAGGAGAAGTAACAACTGAAACTGCAGAAATACAAAAGATCATAAGAGATTACTACAAGCAACTCTATGCCAATAAAATGGACAACCTGGAAGAAATGGACAAATTCTTAGAAACAACCTGCCGAGACTGAATCAGGAAGAAATAGAAAATATGAATAGACCAATCACAAGCACTGAAATTGAAACTGTGATTAAAAATCTTCCAACAAACAAAAGCCCAGGACCAGATGGCTTCACAGGCGAATTCTATCAAACATTTAGAGAAGAGCTAACACATATCCTTCTCAAACCCTTCCAAACTATAGCAGAGGGAGGAGCACTCCCAAACTCATTATACGAGGCGACCATCACCTTGATACCAAAACCAGGCAAGGATGTCACAAAGAAACAAAACTGCAGGCCAATATCACTGATAAACATAGAAGCAAAAATCCTCAACAAAATACTAGCAAACAGAATCCAACAACACATTAAAAGGATCATACACCATGATCAAGTGGGGTTTATTCCAGGAATGCAAGGATTCTTCAATATATGCAAATCAATCAATGTGATACACCATATTAACAAACTGAAGGAGAAAAACCAAATGATCATCTCAATAGATGCAGAGAAAGCTTTCAACAAAATTCAACACCCATTTTTGATAAAAACCCTGCAGAAAGTAGGCATAGAGGGAACTATCCTCAACATAATCAAGGCCATATATGACAAACCCACAGCCAACATTGTCCTCAATGGTGAAAAACTGAAACCATTTCCACTAAGATCAGGAACAAGACAAGGCTGCCCACTCTCACCACTCTTATTCAACATAGTTTTGGAAGTTCTAGCCACAGCAATCAGGGAAGAAAAGGAAATGAAAGGAATCCAAATTGGAAAAGAAGAAGTAAAGCTGTCACTGTTTGCAGATGACATGATACTCTACATAGAGAATCCTAAAGATGCTGCAAGAAAACTACTAGAGCTAATCAATGAATTTGGTAAAGTAGCAGGATACAAAATTAATGCACAGAAATCTCTGGCATTCTTGTACATTAATGATGAAAAATCTGAAAGTGAAATCAAGAAAACACTCCCATTTACCACTGCAACAAAAAGAATAAAATATCTAGGAATAAACCTACCTAAGGAGACAAAAGACCTGTATGAAGAAAATTATAAGACACTGATGAAAGAAATTAAAGATGATACAAATAGATGGAGAGATATACCATGCTCCTGGATTGGAAGAATCAATATTGTGAACATGATTCTACTACCCAAAGCAATCTACAGATTCAATGCAATCCCTATCAAACTACCACTGGCATTTTTCACAGAACTAGAACAAAAAATTTCAAAATTTCTTTGGAAAAACAAAAGACCCCGAATAGCCAAAGCAATCTTGAGAACAAAAAATAGAGCAGGAGGAATCAGGCTCCCTGACTTCAGACTATACTACAAAGCTACATTAATCAAGACAGTGTGGTACTGGCACAAAAATAGAAAGAAAGATCAATGGAACAGGATAGAAAACCCAGAGATAAACCCACGCACATATGGTCAACTTATCTTAGATAAAGGAGGCAGGAATGTACAGTGGAGAAAAGACAGCCTCTTCAATAAGTGGTGCTTGGAAAACTGGACAGGGACATGTAAAAGTATGAGATTAGATCATTCCCTAACACCATACACAAAAATAAGCTCAAAATGGTTTAAAGACCTAAATGTAAGGCCAGAAAGTATCAAACTCTTAGAGGAAAACATAGGCAGAACTCTCTTGACAAAAATCACAGCAAGATCCTTCTGGACCCACCTCCTAGAGAAATGGAAATAAAAACAAAGATAAAGAAATGGGACCTAATGAAACTTCAAAGCTTTTGCACAGCAAAGGAAACCATAAACAAGACCAAAAGAAAACCCTCAGAATGGGAGGAAATATTTGCAAATGAAGCAACTGACAAAGGATTAATCACCAAAATTTATAAGCAGCTCATGCAGCTCAATAGCAAAAAAACAAACAACCCAATCCACAAATGGGCAGAAGACTTAAATAGGCATTTCTCCAAAGAAGATATACAGACTGCCAACAAACACATGAAAGAATGCTCAACATCATTAATCATTAGAGAAATGCAAATCAAAATTACAATGAGATATCATCTCACAGCAGTCAGAATGGACATGATCAAGAAATCTAGAAACAATAAATGCTGGAGAGGGTGTGGAGAAAAGGGAACACTCTTGCACTGCTGGTGGGAATATGAATTGGTACAACCACTATGGATAACAGTATGGAGGTTCCTTAAAAAACTAAAAATAGAACTACCATATGACCTAGCAAACCCACTACTAGGCATATACCCTGAGAAAACCATAATTCAAAAAGAGACATGTACCAAAATGTTCATTGCAGCTCTATTCACAATTGCCCAGAGATGGAAACAACCTAAGTGTCCATCATCGGATGAATGGATAAAGAAGATGTGGCACATATATACAATGGAATATTACTCAGCCATAAAAAGAAACGAAACTAAGCTATTTGTAGTGAGGTGGATAGACCTAGAGTCTGTCATACAGAGTGAAGTAAGTCAGAAAGAGAAAGACAAATACCGTATGCTAACACATATCTATGGAATTTAAGAAAACAAATGTCATGAAGAACCTAGGGGTAAAACAGGAATAAAGACACAGACCTACTTGAGAATGGACTTGAGGATATGGGGAGGGGGAAGTGTAAGCTGTGACAAAGCGAAAGAGAGGCATGGACATATATACACTACCAAACGTAAGGTAGATAGCTAGTGGGAAGCAGCCGCAGAGCACGGGGAGATCAGCTCGGTGCTTTGTTACCGCCTGGAAGAGTGGGATAGGGAGGGTGGGAGGGAGGGAGACGCAAGAGGGAAGGGATATGGGAACAGATGTATATGTATGACTGATTCACTTTGTTATAAAGCAGAAACTAATAAAAAAAAATTGCTTGTCCCTCAACTGAGGGCCTTTTTATGTGCTCTCTTCCTAAAAAGCTCATGTGTCAGATCACTGCAGGGCTTGCTCCCTCACATTTTTTGAGTCTTAACTCAAATGTCACCTGAAAATGAAGGCCTCCCTGGCTACCCAACATTTTCTAAGCCCCTTTTTCATTTATTTTTATAGAGTATTTATCACTAACAAAAATATTATATATTTTAGTTTAAACCTTTTATCTTGTATATCTCTGGGCCAGAATTTTAGTTCCAGTAGAACAGTGGGTTTTGCATGTTTGTATATGCCATATCCCTGTGTTTAGATAAGTATCTGCTATAATGTAGATTCTCCATAAACATACACTGAATAAGATAACTATAAAACTTAGGAAGAAATATAAAGCAGTTAAATATAGAGTGACGGGAAGTGATATCTTAGACAGGAGAGTCAGGGAAGGCCTCTCTAAATATGTGCAGAGACTTGAATCAAGTAATGGACAAAACCGTTCAGATATCTAGGGGATGAGAGTTCCAGGGAGAGAGAATGGAAATACAAAATCAATGAGACACGTGTGTGCTTGGTGTTTTCTAGGAATCTAGCAAAGAGCTAAGTATAATTATAGCTTCAGAGAGAGAAAGAAGTAGTAGGAGGCATAGTCAAAGTTTTTGCCAAGTGCGATTATATTAATCTTCTAGGATATGATAAGAAATTTGGATTTTAATTCTAAGAATTGACTACTTAGTTTCAGGAGCTGTGGCAGAAGATAGGAATACTATAGTGACCAAAATTTCTCAAGCCCTAATCTATTGACAATCTAGTGAGAAAAATACATGTTAATGAACCAAATCACATGCATACATGCAAATTACAACTATTTATAACTTCCTCGTAGTATACCTTGTTTACTTCAAATAGATTTGCTCAGAGTGGTAGAGGTGTAAAGTTTTACCCTAGGTCTTCTAATTAATTGACTTTGAAGAATTAATTAGTTTTTTGTTCTTGTTTCTTTCTAGAAATTTCAGGATAATATTTCCACAGTGAGAGAATGTGAAATAAAATATTGAAATTATGTCTAGAAATTAAAAGGAAAACCACTAAATAAAGGGCTATTTTCATACCATGTCATAGATGTGAAAAAATGCTCTTGCTTTTTTTTACTTATATGAACTCCTCTTTCCTTCCACTCTTTTCCGATGACCTCATTTCTCCCTTTAATTTCTTCTTTTCTCCTCTTTGCTCTTTGTAACCCAGAAATATCCTGAAACCAATCCCTTCCAACTTTCAAAGGACAGTATGCTTTAGGCCATTATTATCCAAAAAAATTAGGAGAAAAATGATCCATTGATCAAAAGAAAACATTATAATCATATTTACATTTTATTTATATATAATAATAAGAATATGTTAGTTTACTAATACTAAAATATTGAATGAAAACAGTACATTACATAAGTGGAAAACAAATACACATATATTAGGGATGGCTGTCTTTAAAGAAAACAACAAATAAACAAATGAACAGAAACTAATGTCGTGTATGTATCCAAAGAATAAGAAGACTACTTTTACACCTATGGGCATAAACAAAATGCTCAGTTGTGTTATTTTCTTCCATTTAGAACACTCTCTCAATATTATGAATCTTAACTTTTGTTTCTGACTTCAATCTGATTACTCTTAATTATCATTGGGAATATCTTTACAAAATTATAATAATCCATCTGCTATGACACTGAAACTTTCAAACAAGCCCAAAATCTAGGTACCATTATCCCTATCTTATAAATGAAGAAATTAGAGCTCAGAGTGACTAAGTCAATCAATATTAGATAGCTATAATAAGGAAACGTTGTATCTGTTTGTTCTATCCTCAGCCTTCGAAGTGCCAGGTATGCACTAGGTCACCAATAAATATTTGTTACTACATGGTCATGCTTAGATCTAAATCCAGTCTTCTAGAAATCAAAACTTCACTATCTCTTGCAGTACATGCTAAGATATTTAGGTTTTATTTTGTGAAAGTAGGGGAATAACTCAGAGAAATTTGAAGTAGGGTGGGAGTAGTGTTTGGTCATTTTATGGCTAGATATGGCATCTGAGTAATGAATTTTATCACAGATTTGTGGGCAGTCAAAAGACATTAATAGGGCTTCCCTGGTGGCGCAGTGGTTGAGAGTCCACCTGCCGATGCAGGGGACGCGGGTTCGTGCCCCGGTCCGGGAAGATCCCACATGCCGCGGAGCGGCTGGGCCCGTGAGCCATGGCCGCTGAGCCTGCGCGTCCAGAGCCTGTGCTCCGCGGCGGGAGAGGCCACAGCAGTGAGAGGCCCGCGTAACGCAAAAAAAAAAAAAAAAAAAAAAAAGACATTAATAATGATGCTTATAAAGATACTATATAGTAACTATTTTTTACAGGTAATATCTACATATTTATATTTGTATATATAATGTCATTTTATTCCTTCTCACATTCTTTAGAGATAAGTACTGTTTAGGAGATTCTTTAGGATCCAACAGACATTAAATGGCTGTGCCAGGATTTATGACCTGGGCTGTCTGACTTTGAAGCCATTATGCTAAATACTTAAGGGAGTGCTTTCCTTGTCCGGGTGAGATACAATGAGGCTAAGAATTAAAGTCACAGAAATGTGTATAGATAGGAGAGGATTGATTAAACAAGTAAATTGGTGACATCATTGGCAAATTTTGAAGAATAAATAAATATAGAAATAAAAGATAATTAATGTTAAAGACGAACGTAGTGTTTTTAACCAGAGTAATTGTAACATCATTGGCAGAGATCACAAGAACAGAAGGATTAAGAGGATGGAGATGAGGTGGATAATGATTTAAAATATGTTTCTCAGAACATTCATTCCCGATGAAGTGGAATGTAAATTATAATAGGGCAGTTGGAAAGAAAAGGTAAAACTGAAGAAATGGAAAAGAATAGCTTGAATATATTAATAGATTATATAAAGATGAAAGAGATATAAAATTTCTATTGCTCAGATAATGTACTTGTGCTTATGTGAAGAGGAAAATCATAAATCTTTTCTCTGAAAAATTGTTTATAGGATGTACTACCTTACAAGTAGCATGGATAGAATAAATGTTCAGTATGATTTTTGTAGTTGATGATGATACTTATTTGGAAGAAACATTTACATCCAATATTTCCTTCTAAAAACATCTTGAGGGCAAAGCTTTACATTTTTCTCTCTTCCAACAAGCCCTGAATTCTAGCCTTAATTTCCTACACAATAGATCTGTATTGATTAAGCATAAATGTTTGAGATTTAAGAAGTTAATTCATTGCTCAGCTAGAGTGGTAGGTCATATCATCTCAACCATAGAGGGCAAGGTTGTACACCAAAGGCTGTTTCCATACACACTTTTGTCAATGTGCCTTTCTTAGTCAAATACGACATACATTTTGGCTCTTGAACTTGCTTGCTCAGCTCCATCTGCCATTATGGCAGCGCACCCATTCACAAGATGCTTTGCAGGGTTTAGCTGGACAAAGGTACAGCCAAGGAGGGGTTAGAAAGGGAATTTGCTTCACATGCAAATGAACACACTAAACTAAGAAAATGTGCTTGATCCTAGAAGATATCACATCTGAACTGTGAACACTGAAAACATTTCACACCATTTGATCAGCATAATCAATAGCCTTCAAAAGCTTGAAGATTCAGTTTGTTCCCCAATGTGTTAATAATAGGCGTATTTCATTAAAACTGGAGGAACTAACTGCTAACTCTTCAGCACACTGCTTAGACTTTAAGAGCAGTAAGACCTTATAAAAGGAAAATTTATATTATAAAAGAAATATTAATAGGTAAAATTAATAGTGTTGTAGAAGAATAACAGTCTTCTTGATAGTGGCTAAATGATCATGTTCAAAGTGGTCATTCTATATTCTACATTCTTTAGCTTGCTCATTTTGCTATCTATAATTACATTAGTTCCTCACCTTATGAGATTATAGGAATTCCACCACCATAATATGTCACACAATTTCTCATGAAAGTATGACATTCACTTAAGTCATGTTTTTCAGAGAATCTAGTCATCTAAGAGATCATCACTATCCCCTTTTCTTTAAGAAAAAAAAAAAGAAGTTCTTTATGGTATTTGGATACAATCATTACATAGGTAGTCAGTCATCAGAAATAAATTATTATTGCTGTTTTTGCTATGTCATCAGAATTACATTTCTTTAATTGACTTATTATCCATCAATTTCTGCCAAATTATAGGTTTTACTTATTTAACCACTCTTTTTTTAACTGTTATATTACTGATGAATGGAAAATTCACCAGAATTTCTTAGGGTACCAAACTCATTTTTCACCTTAAGACCTACAGATATGTACTGCCCACATTTTTGCTAGCTGGCTTCTTTTCATAAACCAGTTGTGATCTAAATAGGTGTCTTTATTATATCACTTCATCTCACTGATTTTCTTCTTAGCACTAACTATTATTTGAGCATATATTTATTTGTTTCTTTACTTGTTAATTATAACTCTCCCAATAAATTTTTAACTTCCACATCTATGGTTACCTGTTTTAATTCACCAGTTTATGTGCAGCATCTAACCCAGTATCTTATGCTCAGTAATTACCTTTAATGGATACATATATGAATAAAGATTTTCTTATATTAAGAAACTTTAATGAGGCACCCTTCTTTCAATGTTCAAAGTTGCTATATTACTTTAGGATTCCTAGATGCAGACAACAGAGTCCATTCTAGCTAGTTTAAGCAGAAGAGCCCTCATTAACACCTATTACTAACTCATAGAATTGGAGGAAGTCCAGGAAACTAAACTTGATGCTAAACAGTCCAAAATGACCCAACCAGAAGATATATCCAACGTTACCATCTGAAATGCTGTTGATTTACCATCGGCTGTTCAATGGCATGAAAAGCAAAGGTTCATATATTCAAACATAAGAATACTCTTAAGAGATGTTGTAGAAATAAAATGACTCTCAGACTATGCTCATGAAAAGAAACAAGTAGGCTTTGCCCACCAGTATTTATTTTTGCTTTCCTACTCTCATATATGTGTATCTGTTTGGTGGAAAAAAGTCTCAATGAAATTATGATGCACTGATCTCTAAGAAATGCAGTTGTATTTTATTTTTAAACATCTTTATTGGAGTATAATTGCTTTACAACGGTGTGTTAGTTTCTGCTTTATAACAAAGGGAATCAGTTATACATATACATATGTCCCCATATCTCTTCCTTCTTGTGTCTCCCTCCCTCCCACCCATCTAGGTGGTCACAAAGCACCGAGCTGATCTCCCTGTGCTATGAGGCTGCTTCCCACTAGCTATCTATTTTATGTTTGGTAGTGTATATATGTCCATGCCACTCTCTCACTTTGTCCCAGCTTACCCTTCCACCTCTCCATATCCTCAAGTCCATTCTCTAATAGGTCTGCATCTTTATTCCCGTCTTGCCCCTAGGTTCTTCTGACAATTTTCTTTTTCTTTAGATTCCATATATATGTGTTAGCATATGGTATTTGTTTTTCTCTTTCTGACTTTCTTCACTCTGTATGACAGGCTCTACTTCCATCCACCTCACTACAAAAAACTCAATTTCATTTCTTTTTATGGCTGAGTAATATTCCATTGTATATATGTGCCACATCTTCCTTATCCATTCATCTGTTGATGGACACGAAGGTTGCTTCCATGTCCTGGCTACTGTAAATAGAGCTGCAGTGAACATTTTGGTCCATGACTCTTTTTTTTTTTTTTGCAGTGCGCGGACCTCTCACTGTTGTGGCCTCTTCCATTGCAGAGCACAGGCTACGGAAGAACAGACTCAGTGGCCATGGCTCACAGGCCTAGCCACTCCGAGGCATGTGGGATCTTCCCAGATTGGGGCACGAAACAATGTCCCTTGCATCGGCAGGCAGACGTTCAACCACTGCGCAACCAGGGGAGCCCCAAGACTCTTTGAATTATGATTTTCTTAGAGTATATGCCCAGTAGTGGGATTGCTGTTTTGTATGGTAGTTCTATTTTTAGATTGTTAAGGAACCTCAATACTGTTCTCCATAGTGGCTGTATCAATTTACATTTCCACCAACAGTGCAAGAGGGTTCCGTTTTCTCCACACCCTCTCCAGCATTTATTATTTGTAGATTTTTTCATGATGGGAATTCTGACCAGTGTGAGGTGATATCTCATTGTAGTTTTGATTTGCAGTTCTCTAATGACTAATGATGTTGAGCATTCTTTCATGTGTTTCTTGGTGATCTGTATATCTTCTTTGGAGAAATGTCTATTTAGGTCTTCTGTCCATTTTTGGATTAGGTTGTTTGATTTTTGATATTGAGTTGCATGAGTTGCTTGCAAATTTTGGAGATTAATCCTTTGTCAGTTGCTTCATTTGCAAATATTTTCTCCCATTCTGAGGGTTGTCTTTTCATCTGGTTTATGGTTTCCTTTGCTGTGCAAAAGCTTTTAAATTTCATTAGGTCCCATTTGTTTATTTTGGCTTTTATTTCTATTTCTCCAGGAAGTGGGTCAAAAAGGATGTTGCTGTGATTTATGTCATAGGGTTCTGCCTATGTTTTCCCACAATAATTTGATGGTGTCTGGCCTTACATTTAGGTATTTAATTTATTTTGAGTTTATTTTTGTGTATGGTGTTAGGGAGTGTTCTAATTTCATTCTTTTACATGTAGCTGTCCAGTTTTCCCAGCACCACTTATTGAAGAGGCTATCTTTTCTCCACTGTATATTCTTGCCTCCCTTATCAAACATAAGATGACTGTATGTGCGTGGGTTTATCTCTGGACTTTCTTTCTTGTTCCATTGATCTATATTTCTGTTTTTGTTCCAATACCATACTGTCTTGATTACTGTAGCTTTGTAGTATAGTATGAAGTCAGGGAGCCTGATTCCTCCAGCTCCGTTTTTCTTTCTCAAGATTGCTTTTGCTATTCGTGGTCTTTTGTGTTTCCATAAAAATTGTGAAATTTTTTGTTCTAGTTCTGTGAAAAATGCCAGTGGTAGTTTGATAGGGATTGCATTGAATCTGTAGATTTCTTTGGGTAGTAGAGACATTTTCACAATGTTGATTCTTCCAATTCAAGAACATGGTATATCTCTCCATCTATTTGTATCATCTTTAATTTCTTTCACCAATGTCTTATAATTTTCTGCATACAGGTCTTTTGTCTCTGTGGGTATGTTTATTCCTGGATATTTTATTCTTTTTGTTGCAATGGTAAATGGGGGTGTTTTCTTGATTTCACTTTCAGATTTTTCATCATTAGTGTATAGGAATGCCAGAGATTTCTGTGCATTAATTTTGTATATTGCTACTTTACCAAATTCATTGATTAGCTCTAGTAGTTTTCTTGTAGCATCTTTAGGATTCTCTATGTAGAGTATCATGTCATCTGCAAACAGTGAAAGCTTCAATTCTTCTTTTCCAATTTGGATTCATTTTATTTCTTTTTCTTCTCTGATTCCTGTGCCTAAAACTTCCAAAACTATGTTGAATAATAGTGGTGAGAGTGGGCAACCTTATTTTGCTCCTGATCTTATTGGGAGTGGTTTCACTTTTTCACCACTGGAAACAATGTTGGCTGTGGGCTTGTCATATATGACCTTTATTATGTTGAGGAAACTTCCCTCTATGCCTAATTTCTGGAGGGTTTTTATCATAAATGGGTGTTGAATTTTGTCAAAAGCTTTCTCTGCATCTATTGAGATGATCATATGGTTTTTCTCCTTCAATTTGTTAATATGGTGTATCACATTGATTGATTTATGATATTGAAGAATCCTTGCATTCCTGGGATAACCCCCACTTGATTAGGTTTATGATCCTTTTAATGTGCTGTTGGATTCTGTTTGCTAGTATTTTGTTGAGGATTTTTGCATCTATGTTCATCAGTGATATTGGCCTATAGTTTTGTTTCTTCGTGACATCTTTGTCTGGTTTTGGTATCAGGGTGATGGTGACCTCATAGAATGAGTATGGGAGTTTTCCTCCCTCTGCTATATTTTGGAAGATTTTGAGAAGGATAGGTGTTAGCTCTTCTCAAATGTTTGATATAATTCATCTGTGAAGCCATCTGGTCCTGGGCTTTTGTTTGTTGGAAAATTTTAATCACAGTTTCAATTTCAGTGCTTGTGATTGGTCTGTTCATATTTTCTATTTCTTCCTGGTTCAGTCTCAGAAGGTCGTGCATTTCTAAGAATTTGTCCATTTCTTCCAGGTTCCATTTTTATTGGCAAAGAGTTGCTTGCAGTAATCTCTCATTACCCTTTGTATTTCTGCAGTGTCAGTTTTTACTTTTCCTTTTCCATTTCTAAATCTATTGATTTGAGTCTTCTCTCGTTTTTTCTTGATGAGTCTGGCTAATGGTTTATCAATTTTGTTTATCTTCTCCAAGAACCAGCTTTTAGTTTTATTGATTTTTCCTATCATTTCCTTCATTTCTTTTTCATTTATTTCTGATCTGATCTTTATGATTTCTTTCCTTCTGCTAACTTTGGGGGTTTATTTTGTTCTTCTTTCTCTAATTGCTTTAGGTGTAAGGTTAGGTTGTTTATTTGAGATGTTTCTTGTTTCCTAAGGTAGGATTGCACTGCTATATACTTCCCTCTTAGAACTACTTTTGCTGCATCACATAGGTTTTGTGTCATCGTGTTTTTATTGTCATTTCTTTCTAGGTATTTTCTGATTTACTCTTTGATTTCTTCAGTGATCTCTTGGGTATTAAGTATTGTATTATTTAGCCTCCATGTTTTTGTATTTTTTACAGATATTTTCTTGTAATTGATATCTAGTCTCATAGCGTTGTGGTCAAAAAAGATACTTGATACAATTTCAGTTTTCTTAAATTTACCAAGGGTTGATTTGTGACCCAAGATATGATCTATTCTGGAGAATGTTCCATGAGCATTTGCAAAGAATGTGTATTCTGTTGTTTTTGTATGGAATGTCCTATAAATATCAGTTAGGTACATCTTGTTTAATGTATCATTTAAAGCTTGTGTTTCCTTATTTATTTTCATTTTGGATGATCTGTCCATTGGTGAAAGTGGGGTGTTAAAGTCCCCTACTATGATTGTGTTACTGTTGATTTCCTCTTTCATGGCTGTTAGCCTTTGCCTTATGTATTGAGGTGCTCCTATGTTGGGTGCATAAATATTTACAATTTTTGTATCTTCTTCTTGGATTTATCCTTTGATCATTATATAGTGTCTTTCTTTGTCTCTTGTAATAGTCTTTATTTTAAAGTCTATTTTGTCTGATATGAGAATTGTTACTCCAGCTTTCTTTTTTTTCCCATTTGCATGGAATATCTTTTTCCATCCCCTCACTTTCAGTCTGTATGTTTCCCTAGGTTTGAAGTGGGTCTCTTTTAGACAGCATATATACGGGTCTTGTTTTTGTACCCATTCAGCCAGTTTATGTCTGTTTGGTTGGATCATTTAATCCACTTACATTTAAGGTAGTTATCGATATGTATGTTCCTATTACCATTTTCTTAATTGTTTTTGGTTTGTTATTGTAGGTCTTTTCCTTCTCTTGTGTTTCCTGCCTAGAGAAGTTCCTTTAGCATTTGTTGTAAAGCTGGTTTTGTGGTGATGAAGTCTCTTAGGTTTTGCTTGTCTGTAAACTTTTTAGTTTCTCCATCAAATGTGAATGGGATCATTGCTGGGTAGAGTAATGTTGGTTGTAGGGTTTTCTCCTTCATCACTTTAAATATGTCCTGCCAGTCCCTTCTGGCTTGCAGAGTTTCTGCTGAAAGATCAGCTGTTAACCTTATGGGGATTCCCTTGTGTGTTATTTGTTTTTGTTTTTCCTTTTCTGCTTTTAATATATTTTCTTTGTATTTAATTTTTGACAGTTTGATTAATATGCATCTTGGCGTGTTTCTCCTTCAACCTATCCTGTATGGGACTCTCTGTGCTTCCTGGACTTGATTAACTATTTCCTTTCCCATATCAGGGACGCTTTCAACTATAATGTATTCAAATATTTTCTCAATCCCTTTCTTTCTCTCTTCTTTTTCTGGGACCCCTGTAATTCAAATTTTGGTGTGTTTAATGTTGTCCCAGAGGTCTCTGAGACTGTCCTCAATTCTATTCATTCTTTTACCTTTATTCTGCTCTGCAGTAGTTTTTTCCAGTATTTTATATTCCAGGTCACTTACCTGTTCTTCTGCCTCAATTATTCTGCTATTGACTCCTTCTAGAGAATTTTTAATTTCATTTATTATTTTGTTCATCACTGTTTGTTTGATCTTTAGTTTTTCTAGGTCCATGTTAAACGTTTCTTGTATTTTCTCCATTCTATTTCCAAGATTTTGGACCATCTTTCCTATCATTTTTCTGAATTCTTTTTCAGGTAGACTGCCTATTTCCTCTTCATTTGTTACGTCTGGCAGGCTTTTGCCTTGCTCCTTCATCTGCTGAGATTTTCTGTCTTCTCATTTTTCTTAACTTTCTGTGTTTGGAGTCTCCTTTTTGCAGGCTGCAGGTTCGTAGTTCCTGTTGTTTTTGGTGTCTTTTCACAGTGGTAAGGTTGGTTCAGTGGGTTGTGTAGGCTTCCTGGTGGAGGGGACTAGTGCCTGTGTTCTGGTGGATGAGGCTGGATGTTGTCTTTCTGGTGGGCAGGTCCACGTCTGATGGTGTGCTTTGGGGTGTCTGTAGCCTTATTATTATTTTAGGCAGCCTCTCTGCTAATGTATGGGGTTGTATTACTGTCTTGGTAGTTGTTTGTCATAGGGTATCCAGCACTTTAGCTTGCTGTTCATTGAGTGAAGCTGGGACTTGGCTCTGAGATGGAGATCTCTGGGAGATTTCCACCGTTTGATATTACGTGGAGCTGGGAAGTCTCTTGTGGACCAGTGTCCTGAAGTTGGCTCTCCCACCTCACAGGCACAGCCCTGATGTCTGGCTAGAGCACCAAGAGCCTGTCATCCACTGGGCTCAGAATAAAAGGGAGAAAAAGAAGGAAAGAAAGAAAGAAGAGAGCAACCAAACCAAAAGTCAAATCCACTAATGATAAGAAGTGCTAAAAACTAGACTAAAAAAACCCAAAACAAAACAAAAAAATCAGACAGACAGAACCCTAGGAAAAATGGCAAAAGCAGAGCTATACAGACAAAATCACACACAAAAGCATACACATATACACTCACAAAAAGACAAAAAGGGAAATATATATATCGTTGCTCCCAAAGAACACGTCCAAATTTTGGGATGATTCGTTGTCTATTCAGGTATTCCACAGATGAAGGGTACATCAAACTGATTGTGGAGATTTAATCCGCTGCTTCTGAGGCTGCTGAGAGAAATCTCCCTTTCTCTTCGTTGTGCACACAGTTTCTGGGGTTCAGCTTTAGATTTGGACACGCCTCTGTTTGTAGGTCACCTGAGGGCATCTGTTCTTTGCTCAGACAGGACGGGGTTAAAGGAGCCGCTGATTTGGGGGCTCCGGGTCACTCAGGCCGAGGGTAGGGAGGGTCACGGAGCGCAGGGCGAGCCTGCAGCAGCAGAGGCCGGTGTGATGTTGCACCTGCCTGAGGCGCACCGTGCGTTCTTCCGGGTAAGTTGTCCCTAGATCACGGGACCCTGGCAGTGGCGGGCTGCACAGGCTCCCAGGAGGGGAGGTGTGGAGAGTGACCTGTGCTTGCACACAGGCTTCTTGGTGGCGGCAGCACCAGCCTTAGCGTCTCTTGGGTCCGCGTTGATAGCCGCAGCTCGCGTCCTTCTCTGGAGCTCCTTTAAGCAGCGCTCTTAATCCCCTCTCCTCGCCCACCAGGAAACAAAGAGGCAAGAAAAAGTCTCTTGCCTCTTAGGCAGTTCCAGACCTTTTCCCGGACTCCCTCCTGTCTAGCCGTGGTGCACTAACCCCTTCAGGCTGTGTTCACACAGCCAACGCCAGTCTTCTTCCTGGGATCCCTCTGAAGCCCGAGCCTCAGCTCCCAGCCCCCGCCTGCCCCAGCCTGCCCCAGCGGGTGAGCAGACAAGCCTCTCGGGCTGGTGAGTGCTGGTCGGCACCGATCCTCTGTGCGGGAATCTCTCCGCTTTGCCCTCCACACCCGTTGCCGTGCTCTCCTCCACGGCTCCGAAGCTTCCCCCCTCCGCCACCCACAGTCTCCACCCGCGAAGGGGCTTCCTAGTGTGTGGAAAACTTTCCTCCTTCACGGCTCCCTCCCACTGGTGAGGGTCCCGTCCCTATTCTTTTGTCTTTGTTTTTTCTTTTTTCTTTTGCCCTACCCAGGTACGTGGAGAGTTTCTTGCCTTTTGGGAGGACTGAGGTCTTCTGCCAGCATTCAGTGGGTGTTCTGTAAGAGTTGTTCCATATGTAAATGTATTTCTTATGTATTTGTGGGGAGCAAGGTGATCTCCACATCTTACTCTTCCGCCATCTTGAAGCTCACTCAGAAATGCAATTTTAGCTTTTTAGCCTCTAGTTTAAAGGAATGTAGGCTATAAGAGGGACACCTGGGGTTGAATGAGCCAATCTACAATATTGTCCACAATGTCTGTGGATGGACAAAATGTAATGCAATCAAAGAATTGAAAAAAGCCAATGGAGCTGAAGCAAAATGAGGGTGAATATGCACTGTGTACACATCTTCCCACTTGATTCTCACCACAATCTGCTAACTCAGGCAATCAACTCTTTAACCCTATCTATTTGACTCCAGAACTATGTACCTAAAATTTACCTGTATTTCTTTTACTATTATTACCAAATATTGAACAGCACAAACATTTAGCAATTGCTTCAATATTATATATAAAATATAGTAACAAATGGATGTCTCAGGATCTTTATAACTTTAAAAAAATTCCCAAACTATTAGAACTCACTTTCCAGTAACTTAATTGTCTTTTATTTTAGAATCTAAATTTTAAAATTCCCATTATTACCCATATGTAAAGCCCTGAGTTGCCCCACATGATTCCGGAAAATGAGCAGTCAATGTTAGTCCGTCTTGTGGGAAACAGTCCAAAAGTATCCTGTTGGTCTACTTAAACTCAGTCATGCATAATTTACTGGATAATCACTAGTGTCCTAATCAATATCTCTATCTACCTACTCACTAATCCAGTTCAAGATGCACCAGACTCAAGACTAGCCCTTGGCAAAATTGAAATCTGTGGTGTCTTCACTTCTCTGTTTACCAACTATTCTTTCTGAAACTCAGACTACTGTTCTCATAAAAGTTAAAGCAAAAAAGGATGTTAAAGATTTGTTTTTTCACTTCCTCTGTCTCTAGGTGAGGAAATTGAAGCTTTAAAGAGAAAATGACTGACCTAAGACAACTGAATTAAACAATGATGAGGTCAAAGCTAACAACCTTTGTCTAAGGCATGCTGATTCCACAACCCATGAAACTGCCCATGGTCTCTCTCTAAAATATTCCTAGGACTGCTTGTGAGTCCTAGTCAGCTCTATCACACAGGTCACTAATTTAAAAAACAGAAAAAAAGAAAAAAAAATCTCTGCCAGTATGTGATGGAATAAGTACGAGATGGAATATCTAAGGTTCTATACATTCCATTTAATTCCAGCTCAAGAAATACACATTTGGCTTAATGCTGCCTTGAATACCTGAAAAATCACTGGGTTTCAGGCTTCTCTGCTGGTGCAGTGGTTGAGAGTCTGCCTGCCGATGCAGGGGACACGGGTTCGTGCCCCGGTCTGGGAAGATCCCACTTGCCGCGGAGCAGCTGAGCCCGTGAACCATGGCCGCTGAGCCTGAGCATCTGGAGCCTGTGCTCTGCAACGGGAGAGGCCACAACAGTGAGAGGCCCGCGTACCGCAAAATAAATAAATAAATAAAATAAAAATAACTGGGTTTCTAGTGTAGCTACAGTACTAACCATATTTTATCTTGGGCAAGTAATTTCATCTCTCTGGGTCTTAACAATAAATAAGAAATTTGGATTTCATGACCTCTAAATTCCCTTCCAACTTAAGAAATTCATGAAGCAGTAGCACTGCTGCTGTAACCACTAAAAGAACGACATCAGGCCAATGATGGTAAATTCACATTTTATATATGCCAACCCCTGTCACAGTTTGACCAAGACAGTGTTAGTTTATGTCTGTGGTCCCCAAGTTCTGTAATTAAACGCTTTCACTCAAAATTATTGAAAGATAAACTAAAAATATACGTGTAGGAGAAATGAGTGCTGGGCCAGGCTGAGAGATTTATGTGTCATGTAAAGTGTTGATAATGATAATAACAATTTCTACATTTATGAGAGCAAATTTGATATGTCTAGACACTTTTTCTACATTATGGCATTCCAGGAATGCAGTGTTATTGCTAAGAGGATGATCTCTTTAGTCAGATTGCTGGATTTGAACTTAGTTGTGACATTCACTTACTAACTATGTAAGTAAACAGAAATCTCAGTTGCTCATCGAGAGAGAGAGAGAGAGCAACAGAGAGAGAGAGAGAGAGAGAAGCGTATCTTATTTATAAGATCTAAATGAGTAAATTCAGATCAAATACTTAAAAATAATACATGGTAAATAAGATTTCTCAATGTACATTAGGTATCATTATTCCCAAAGCAGTTTCTGGGTTGTTTGTTTTTTTGACATAGAGTTGCATGAGCTTTTTGTATATTTTGAAGATTAATCCCTCGTCAATCAAAAAATGGGCAGAAGATCTAAATAGACATTTCTTCAAAGAAGACATACAGATGGCCAAAAAGCACATGCAAAGATATTCAACATTGCTAATCATTAGGGAACTGTAGATCAAAACTACAATGAGGTATAACCTCACACCAGTCAAAATGGCCATCATCAAAAAGCTTAGAAAAAATAAATACTAGAGGGGGTGTGGAGAAAAGGGAACCCTCCTGTTGGTGGGAATGTAAATTTGTACAACTATGGAGAACAGTCTAGAGCTTCTTAAAAAACTAAAAATAGAACTACTATATGATCCCGCAATACCACTACTGGACATATACCATAGAAACCCATACTTTGAAAACGTACACGCACCCCAATGTTCATTGCAACACTGTTTACAATAGACAAGACATGGAAGCAACCTAAAAGTACATTGGCAGAGAAATGGATAAAAAAGATGTGGTACATATATACAACAGAATATTTCTCAGGCACAAAGAAGAACAAAATAATGCCATTTGCAGCAACATGGATGGACCTAGAGATTATCATACTAAGTGAAGTAAGTCAGACAAAGAAAGACAAATATCATATGTTAACACTCATACGTGGAATCTAATTTTAAAAAATGATACAAATGAACTTATTTATAAAACAGAAATAGAACTGTTTGTTATCACAGATTTCAGAAACAAACTTACAGTTATCAAGGGAAACACTGGGGGGAGGGATAAAAAAGGAGCATAGGATTAACATATGCACATTATTATACTTAAAATAATAACCACCAAGGACCTACTGTATAATTCAGGGAACTCTACTCAATATTCTGTAATAACCTATATGGGCAAAGAATCTGAAAAAGAGTAAATATATATATGTGTATAACTGAATCACTTTGCTGTACATCTGAAACTAACACAGCATTGTAAATCAACTATACTCCAAAGCAATCTTGAGAAAGAAAAATAGAGCTGGAGGAATAAGGCTCACAGACTTCAGACTATACTACAAAGCTACAGTAATCAAGACAGTATGGTACTGGCACAAAAACAGAAATATAGATCAATGGAACAGGATAGAAAGCCCAGAGATAAACCCATGCACATATGGTCACCTTATTTTTGATAAAGGGGGTAAGAATATACAATGGAGAAAAGACAGCCTCTTCAATAAGTGGTGCTGGGAAAACTGGACAGCTACATGTAAAAGAATGAAATTAGAACACTCCCTAACACCATACACAAAAACAAACTCAAAATGGATTAAAGGCCTAAATGTAAGGCCAGACACTAAAAAGCTCTTAGAGGAAAACATAAGCAGGACACTCTGTGACATAAATCACAGCAAGATCTTTTTGACCCACCTCCTAGAGAAATGGAAATAAAAGCAAAAATAAACAAATTGGACCTAATGAAACTTAAAAGCTTTTGCACAACAAAGGAAAACATAAACAAGACGAAAAGACAACCCTCAGAATGGGAGAAAATATTTGCAAATGAAGCAACTGACAAAGGAATAATCTCCAAAATTTACAAGCAGCTCATGCAGCTCAATATCAAAACAACAAACAACCCAATCCAAAAATGGGCAGAAGATCTAAATAGATCTTTCTCCAAAGAAGATATACAGGTTACCAACAAACACATGAAATAATGCTCAACATCACTAATCATTAGAGAAATGCAAATCAAAACTACAATGAGGTATCACCTCACACCAGTCAGAATGGCCATCATCAAAAAATCTACAAACAATAAATGCTGGAGAGAGTGTGAAGAAAAGGGAACCCCCTTGCACTATTGGTGGGAATGTAAATTGATACAGCCACTATGGAGAACAGTATGGAGGTTCCTTAAAAAACTAAAAACAGAACTACCATACGACCCAGCAATCCCACTGCTGGGCATACACCCTGAGAAAATCATAATTCAAAAAGAGTCATGTACTACAATGTACATTGCAGCTCTATTTACAATAGCCAGGACATGGAAGCAACCTAAGTGTCCATCGACAGATGAATGGATAAAGAAGATGTGGCACACATAAACAGTGGAATATTACTCAGCCATAAAAAGAAACAAAATTGAGTTATTTGTAGTAAAGTGGATGGACCTAGAATCTGTCATACAGAGTGAAGTAAGTCAGAAAGAGAAAAACAAATACTGTATGCTAACACATATATATGGAATCTAAAAAAAAAAAAAGTTCTGAAGAACCTAGGGGCAGGACAGGAATAAAGACACAGATGTAGGAAATGAACTTGAGGACACAGGGAAGGGAAAGCGGAAGGGGAAGCTGGGATGAAGTGAAAGAGTGGCATGGATTTATATATACTACCAAATATAAAATAGATAGCTAGTGGGAAGCAGCCACATAGCACAGGGAGATCAGCTCGGTGCTTTGTGACCACCTAGAGGGGTGTGATAGGGAGGGTGGGAGGGAGACGCAAGAGGGAGGATATATGGGTATATATGTATATGTATAGCTTATTCACTTTGTTATAAAGCAGAAACTAACACACTATTGTAAACAATTATACTCCAATAAAGATGTAAAAAAAA
Organism: Hyperoodon ampullatus; assembly: GCF_949752795.1. NCBI lineage: Eukaryota > Metazoa > Chordata > Mammalia > Artiodactyla > Ziphiidae > Hyperoodon > Hyperoodon ampullatus. Next base: position 99,461,937 of record NC_136914.1, read on the forward strand.
TAACTGTAATGGGGCTTCTAAGGAAAAAAAAAGAAATATATAGGGTAGATCACATTAGACCTATTTTTACACATTCTCAGTGAAGTTTGTCGGAGATTTAAAATCTTGCCTAAAAGGTGGTATATTTCTTTTATTCAATTTTGTAACATGCTCAGCTCTTTCTTCTCATGGGGCTTATAGATTTCACTCCCATTGTCTCAATCACTCTACTAGTTTCCAAATGGCTGCCTCCATTATTTCTCAGAGCCTTAGTTTAATGACCCTTCTTCAGAGAAGCACTGTCTGATCCACCAATACCAACTGAGCTAAAAACCCCAAGTCCCATTACTTTCTTTTTTTCTAATTAAAAACAATTTTTTTAAACATCTTTATTGGACTATAATTGCTTTACAATGGTGTGTTAGTTTCTACACTATAACAAAGTGAATCAGCTATATATATACATATATCCCCATATCTTCTCCCTCTTGCATCTCCCTCCCACCCTCCCTATACCACCCCTTTAGGTGGTCACAAAGCACCTAGCTGATCTCCCTGTACTATGTGGTTCCTTCCCACTAGCCATCTATTTTATATTTGGTAGTGTATATATGTCCATGCCACTCTCTCACTTCGTCCCAGCTTCCCCTTTCCCCCTCCCCGGTCCTCAAGTCCATTCTCTATGTCTGCGTCTTTATTCCTGTCCTGTCCCTAGGTTCTTCAAAACTATTTTTTTCTTTTTTTTTTAGATTCCACATACATGTGTTAGCATATGGTATTTGTTTTTCTCTTTCTGACTTACTTCACTCTGTATGACAGACTCTATGTCCATCCACCTCACTACAAATAACTCAGTTTCATTTCTTTTTATGGCTTAGTAATATTCCATTGTATATATGGAATGTATATTATGTATATTATCCATTCATCTGTCAGTGGCCACTTAGGTTGCTCCCATGATCAAGTGGGGTTTATCCCAGGAATGAAAAGATTCTTCAATATATGCAAATCAATCAGTGTGATACACCATATTAACAAACTGAAGGATAAAAACCATATGATCATCTCAATAGATGCAGAAAAAGCTTTCGACAAAATTCAACACCGATTTATGATAAAAACCCTCCAGAAAGTAGGCATAGAGGGAACTTACCTCAACATAATAAAGGCCATATATGACAAACCCACAGCCAACATCATCCTCAATGGTGAAAAACAAACCATTTCCACTAAGATCAGGAACAAGACAAGGTTGTGCACTCTCACCACTATTATTTAACATAGTTTTGGAAGTTTTAGCCATAGTAATCAGAGAAGAAACAGAAATAAAAGCAATTCAAATCAGAAAAGAAGAAGTAAAGCTGTCACTGCAGATTACATGATACTATACATAGAGAATCCAAAAGACTCTACCAGAAAACTACTAGAGCTAATCAATGAATTTGGTAAAGTAACAGGATACAAAATTAATGCACAGAAATCTCTTGCATTCCCATTACTTTCTGTTGTATCAGTCTCCTTCATAGCATGGATCTCATGTTTATTTATATTTATCTTATTGGTTGCCAGCTTGTGTCTGTTTTCTCTACTAGACTAGATAATGAGGTCAAGACTAATGTCAGTCTCTTTCATTATAGTATATCAAGGACTGAATCCAGTACCCAGCACATAATAAGCATTTTAATGAATGTTTTTAGGAGTTTTGGTATGCATTTGTTCACTGAATGGACAATTTGTAAGTGCCTAACTCAGGATTTACATCTATATCCACTCACTTCAAGTTCTCTGCACACTATGACATATGCTTTGTTGGTGCACTCATTGCACTGCACCTCTGTGTTAGTTGATTCATTCAAGAAATCATATGGGACCTGTAGAAAACCATTAAAAATAAACTTGAAGCTAAAAGCCTTAAAACACAATTTCTAGTCATTCCTCCAGGCTGTACTTTCTCAAACACAGGACAAGAAATATTTATATTACGTATTAGCCACATGACGATGTCATTTTTGTGGGTTGATATCAGTTTAATAATTTCTAGCCCCAAAGAATCATTCATCCATTTATAAAAATGTGTCTTCTTGGGTTATAATTTCCGACTGTGCATAGCTGATCTGGTAATAGAACTAAAACGATTTGGGAGGCAAAGAATTGACTAAAAAGTAAGAACAAAAGGAAATTCTGCAAAATTGAGTATTTACCACAAGCACCGAAGAATAAATTAAAGAAACTAATTTTTAATAAATCTTGTTTGAGGATCTTACATCTATGAAAATAATGCTATTATCAATTATAATTTTTCTTTGTTTTATTCGATTTAGGCTAGACAAGGAATGCAAAGTATGTATTAATATTTTGTTTATATAATTCAAGAATCATTCAAGGAAAGACTAAAATGAACTAAGGCAATTATATATGAGAAAACAATATTTAATGACTAAAAGTAAGTAATATGTGAGATGGTCATGTTTCTACCCATTTTTTTTTAGCAAAAGTTACTTTTCTTCCTTTATTTTTTAGTAGGCAGTCTGCAACCTAGTTTCATGGTCTCTCAGGGACTGGGGTTCTTTAAATAAAGATTAAATTAGATACCACAGCTGACTCCAGTATTTAAAAAAAATTATTTCTAGGTTTTCTCTAATTCTCCTCATCACATTCAGTTTAGATCTTAGCATCTTGAAAGCTTGTACATTTTATATTTTAAACAGGTAATTGAATAAAATTGCAAGCAATAATTAATTAAATCTTTGAAATCATCTCTCTCCTTCCTGTTCTTGCTGAATCATACACTGGAAGAAACTTCATCTGTAGAACTGGGAAGATTAGCAGGAGAGACTGTTTAGACAGTTTTCGCATTAACAGGCCGACCAGTTGAAATCACTCCCCAGACTTGATTTGGCCTGCAGCCAGATGGTTGATACTGTTAATAGAGAAAACATCTGTTTACCCTAATGTGTTAGTTTAGTGTGCTTGGAGGCCATCAACATGAGCTGCCGTGCACAGGTATTATGAAAGGAATGAATAATCTTTTTTTCATTTGGAAGTCAACAGCAGATAGAGGAATCTTGTTTTATAGTCCCCATATTAGTCCCGTGCTCAGACCCTGAAGATAAAGAATTACAGACAAACCAGGGACCACACAGTGCTCTCATTACTTCTAAATACCTATTTCCCTTCCTTTAGTCCTGAGTGAAATCAAGACTTTATATTCTTGTCCATTTGGCTAAAATGAAGCAACCAATAAAGAAAAAATATATACTGCATGTAGCTAATTAGCCTATTCAACAATATCACCTATTATTTAATTCTGTGACTTGTTCTGAAACTGCCTCAGAACATCATCCTAGAACTGGTGGGGTTTTTTTGTTGTTTTTTTTGCGGTACGCGGGGCTCTCACTGTTGTGGCCTCTCCCGTTGCAGAGCACAGGCTCCGGACACGCAGGCTCAGTGGCCATGGTTCACGGGCCCAGCCACTCTGCGGCATGTGGGATCTTCCTGGACCGGGGCACAAACCCGTGTCCCCTGCATCGGCAGGTGGACTCTCAATCACTGCACCACCAGGAAAGCCCCATCCTAGAACTGTTTTTCATCTAAAAGAGAAATACCTGATTTACATGTTTTATGGAGGCCATGTCAAAGTCACTGATGGCACTAAGAAGGCATCTCTGCAAATAGATGAAGTCTTGCAAACTGTACAAATGTGTGAGAAAGAAATAGAAGTTGGGTATGTCTTCAGAAACTTGGAATCACATGTTTACAGAAGTTCTTATGAAGGTCATAATGTGACCAAGCTCCTGTACTATCTTGGGTAATTATGCAAACCTTCATAAATAATTATTGGTTATTGAAGTACAAGGAAAACAAGTTTGAGTTTATATGGAGAAGGTCATAACTTAAATGTAGACCATCTCATTGTTTTGTGGGATAGGCTAATGAAAAATGTACTTGCTCACCACAGAAAGAATCAGGGTATGAACTAAAGCCATAAAACTTTTATGGAGCTTCTCCACAGATACCACATTGCTTTCTTTGCCTCACTCTCTGCAGTGCACTTGATAGGAAAAAGCTAAGTGCAATACCTTCACTTCAAAAGAATTGCTCAAACTTCAATTGTTTTGCTTTGCAGCCAAAGCAAAGAGTCCTTCTGACCATTTTACTGGCTGCAGGTCTGGTGGGAGGTAAAGTTGTGCTTCATTATAGTGCTGCAAGTATGAAGTATAAATCAGGTTTCACAAATATGCCCATTTGATGTACTCAATTGACTATAAAATAATTATGCTCTGCTGTGTAATTGTTGTGCAGTGGAAGAAAGCAGGACTTCTAAACATGTAACAGAAAATGATTACGGGACCTGAATTAAGACTGTATTTTCTCCCACCATCTTCTGTAGTGCAACAAAAGCATTTTGTAGCAATTTCATGTTAAATCTAGAGTGTGCAAGGCTGCCTAGGTATTAGTTGTTGTTGTTTGTGTGTGTGTTTTCATATTTTTTTCTGATGGTCTACTTCTCCCCCGCCCCACCATTTGAAAACCAGAGCATAAATGTAGCACATTTCAGTGAAAGTATTAGGAAGTTCATTTTTTCTAGCAACGTTTTATTGACCAACTGAAGGGTGAGATACAAGGTTTGGGGAGAAAATATTCATTAGCTAAAATATTTTGTTTCATCTTTTTGTTCTGTTTTAAGCTTTTACTGGAAATCTGGTAGTTTATGTTTCAAAGTCTACTCCTCATCTGGGAAGCTCTGAACATATTAATAATATAAACATTTCAGGTACACCTTGAAAGGTACGTTCAGTCACATAGCATCCATTTCCCTATCATGGTACAACCTGACAGAAATGTCAAGTTCTGTGCCCTTTTTTATTTTTCCAGATATTTCTATTAAGCTAAGAAGAAAAAAAAATTACATTAGAAAATGAGTTTTGAGCTTTCAATTGTAATATGTTCAGTTCTGTACTCTCCTCTGTTTATAAAATCAATTAAGTGATCATTGTGTGAAACTTATGACAGGTTACCTACAATCCTTTGTTAACATTTCCACTTGTCAAGTGTACATTTTAATATGAAAATATCTTCCCACATCAAATCATCAGGGTTCTATCCGTTTGTCAGTCAGTATGTGGCCATGGTCCTTGGTACACTGAGTTATGGTCTGAATGTGAGCCACAGTGTGGTATGTACTACTTTATAAATGCTATTATATGCCTGTATTAAAGTTCCTTTAGAAGCATTATATCATACCTAAATTTGTCAGCTTTTTAATATTTTTCTCATGAATCTAGAAAAGAAAATTAGGAAAATATTAACTGTGAGGTCTTTAGCCTATCTTTGTTAGTTTCCGTTTTTTAAAAAAAAGTTTGCTCCAGCTTGAGTTTATCAGTTTTATTTTGTTGTCTCTATTACAACCATCACAACCAATTTAATATACAAATCACAGGGCTTCAACATTTAATTGCTCCTTACATGAAAACATATCACATTATCTTTCGCTTATTCACTTTAAATTTTTCAGGAGCTGAAGAACTTTGTAATGTCTAGGGTGAAGCCATTATTCTTATGTCTAGATTTCTTCAAAGACCATCACAATCCACGAAATGATACTTTGAAGTTTATCTTTTTTCTACTTGTCCTTTGAGTCCCCAGGGGGTAAGCATTTAATATTTCTTTAATCCAGAGCCAAAATGACTTCCTGCTCCAGTGCTGGTCTCAATTATCATACTAGAAAATTATCCTCTCTTAATTAAGGAAATCAGTGCTGTCTTGGAGTACTGAACATTCCAGTTCAATTTACATCTTCAGATAAATATAAAATATTCTGTTTTTACATGTGTTCTGGCTGGATTTCTGGAATAAAATTTATTTCTACCTACTTCTGGCTGGATTTTAGGAATAAAATTTATCTCTACCTACCTCATATGTAAATAGCACATGTAAGTATCTAGAAACTCTCTAATTAGAAACATGAAGACTACAGATTCAAAAGGGGATAGAGTCAATAAACCATTTCTAATGGCAATACTCAATTTACTAAAATGTATTGAAAGTGATGTTTTTTTCTGGAAAAAGAGGATAATGCTAGAGTAGCTTTCAAGAAAGTTCTTAGGATAATTTGGTGATACTGCAAAATTGTTTCTCATTTAGATGTCATTCATTAATCTAAAACATTACCTAGATTTAAATGGTTGATTGTCTTGCATTCCTATACACTAATGATGAAAAATCTGAAAGTGAAATTAAGAAAGCACTCTCATTTACCATTGCAACAAAAAGAATAAAATATCTAGGAATAAAGCTACCTAAGGAGACAAAAGACCTGTATGCAGAAAATTATAAGACACTGATGAAAGAAATTAAAGATGATACAAATAGATGGAGAGATATACCACGCTCCTGGATTGGAAGAATCAATATTGTGAAAATGACTCTACTACCCAAAGCAATCTACAGATTCAATGCAATCCCTATCAAACTACCACTGGCATTTTTCACAGAACTAGAACAAAAAATTTCACAATTTTTATGGAAACACAAAAGACCACGAATAGCAAAAGCAATCTTGAGAAAGAAAAACGGAGCTGGAGGAATCAGGCTCCCTGACTTCAGACTATACTACAAAGCTACAGTAATCAAGACAGTATGGTACTGGAACAAAAACAGAAATATAGATCAATGGAACAAGAAAGAAAGCCCAGAGATAAACCCACACACATACGGTCACCTTATCTTTGATAAGGGAGGCAAGAATATACAGTGGAGAAAAGACAACCTCTTCAATAAGTGGTGCTGGGAAAACTAGACAGCTACATGTAAAAGAATGAAATTAGAACACTCCCTAACACCATACACAAAAATAAACTCAAAATAAATTAAAGACCTAAATGTAAGGCCAGACACCATCAAACTCTTAGAGGAAAACACAGGCAGAACACTCTATGACATAAATCACAGCAAGATCCTTTTTGACCCACTTCCTGGAAAAATGGAAATAAAAACAAAAATAAACACATGGGACCTAATGAAATT